>NC_143559.1:137863750-138178125 GCF_054136105.1 Typopeltis vanoorti
GGATGATTTTAAATATTTCATTATTCTCCTTTAACAACATAAACCTTTCAATTAGAAATAATAGCGTACTATCTAATATCGCAAAAAAAGAATTTTAATATTTTAAAATTATCATTTGTACTAGTTAGAGGCTCATCATTCGCTTCATAACCAAAAATTCTTTTCTTTTTTTTCTTTTTCGATTATCTGGAAAACTGGTTCTACATCCAAAATGTCTGCCATCTTCTTTGCAGAATTAATAACACTTTCAAAATGTTGATCTGTCTTATAATCTGTTAATTCTTTTGTAATTTGTTGAACACATTCAATAAATGTTTGTATATTAAATGAAGGGTTTGCATAATTTTACTGGCAACATTAATTTTAGTTAAAATATCATGCCATATAATAACTGAACAAAGAAATTTAAATGACATAATTTTTAAAACAAGATTATTAGCTTGCGCTCTTGATTTGATATCTTTAGTTATGTCTTCACTTATTTCCAACAGGGCTTGATAAATTTCATGTATGTTAATTTTAAGAAGCTTTATCGCTTCTATACAGTTTTCCCATCTTGTATTTGACAATGGTTTTAAAGTTAAATTTTGAATATGAGAATTCAGTATAGCCCAACACTTAATAAAAGGAAAATTAATTTTACAATTCTTAGCCAATGTAAAAAAAATTAACAGTTTCAAAAGATATTTTCGCCACATCATGAACTACTAAATTTAATGAGCGTATAGATTCTATGCACTCATTCCATATTCTATACTGTAGAAGATGGAACAAAGAATGCACTAGAATTTATTATTATTATTATTATTATTATTCAGGCCTCTATGGAGTCGAAAGACTCATTGTGGCAGGTCCTTCCTAAGAACATAAAGTCTGTCAAGACTCATCGAGGGGAGGTCCCCCCCCCCCAAGAAACACAAAGTCTATCATACCACTCCTTAAACTCATTGACCGTTCTCACTCTCACCACTCCATCAGGCAATGCATCCCACGGTTCAACCACCCTCCACGCAAAGAAACTACTCCTCGCCCTCCTGCTCACAGTTTCCTTTCGCAACTTCCAGGGATGGACTTTGTCATCACTCCTTCCCGCTGTTCAACCAAGCGCAAGAACTCCCCAGTGTCAACCCTGTAACCACCTCTCAACATTTAAAAGTCTCAATCATATCACTTCTCCTTCTTCTATCCACCAAACTCTGCAGTCCACATTCCCTCAGCCGATCCTTGTAACTATCCTTGTACAGTCCTGAAACCATATTTGTCATCCGTCTTTGTATCCTTTCCACGGTTAATTTATCCCCTTCAAATCCTGGAGACTAAACCTGAGAACAATAGTCCAAGTGTGGTCTGATCAGAGACTTATACAAAGGAATGATAACCCTCTTATCTCTGCAGGTCAGTGTCCTTCTCATAATTGCAGCAATCCTCTGTGTTACCTTCACCACCTTTGCAATATGTCCCCTAAACTTCAGGTTTCTATCAACCATCAACCCCAGATCTCTTGTCTCCCCCTACTTCCTCCAGCATACCTCCTCCCATAGAGTATGCTGCATCCCATCGATGTTTCCCAAACCTCAAGACCTTACATTTTGCGGCATTAAACTGACACCCCCCATTCATTTGTCCATCTATCTAGTTTATTCAAATCCTCTTGCAGGGCTACCACATCTGCACTATTACTAATAATCCTTCCCAGCTTCGCATCATCCGCAAACAACTGAATATCCCCTTGCAATCCACTGGCAATGTCATTGATATAAAGGTTAAACAATATAGGTCCTAGTACTGAGCCCTGTGAGACCCCACTTGTAACCCTCTGCCTCCTGGAAACTGCTCCACCATACACAACTTTCTGATACCTATCAGATAGCCAATCCTGAATCCAGTTGACCAATCTGACATCCAGACCCATGTGCTGCAACTTAAATATCAGCTTATCATGTGGCACCCTGTCAAATGCCTTTGCTAAGTCTAAGAAAATTGCAGTATATGCCTTTCCCTCATCTAATATTCTTGTAACTTTATTATAAAAGGCTAGCATATTGCTAAAACAAGAGCGTCCTTTCACAAATCCATGTTGATTCTCACAGATAACATTACCCTCATCTGCCCAATGTTGTATACGGTCCCTCACTACTTTCTCCAAGATCTTAACAACTACTGATGACACACAGACTGGCCTATAATTAGACACTTCCAGTCTGTTACCACCCTTATGCAAAGGCACTATCTTACCTTCCCTCCATTCCGTGGGTACCTTTTGCCGAAGCCAGACTTTCAATAAAAAGCCAGGTTAAAGGCACTGTCAGTTCCCTGGCACATTCTCTCAAAACTCGTGGTGAAATACCATCCAGTCCCAAAGCTTTACTGACATACAGAGTACTCAGTATCTGAAACACACTCTCCTCCTGTACCTCTAAACCTCGCACCAGCCCTATCCCTCTAGCATTAAAACTGACTCCTCTAGGATGACATACTCCAATAAAGTGTTCATTGAACAATTTCACTATGTCCTCTGCATCAGTCACTCTATTCCCATTTTTATCCCACAATATCATTCTTCCACAGTCATTTCTCCTCCTACTGGCCACATAGCTAAAAAATTCCCTAGGATTTTCTTTGGATCTTAGGGCCAACTTCCTCTCATATTCCAGTTTCGCTTTCTGTACCACACTAGTCACTCTTCTGGCCTGTGTCTTATATTCTTCATGCATTCTCTCTTCACCTGTCTCCTTATATCTCTTCCATAGCCTATTTTTTGCATGCAATTCCTGTTTAATATTGTTTGTCATCCACTTTACTCCAAATTGTGTCCTCTTCTTCACTCGTGGTATACAACTTACCATTGCTACTAACAAATATTCTTTCACAATTTCCCACGCACTAATGATATCCCGGCCTTCCAATTCCTCCCTCCATGAAACTTCCCGAAGTTGACGTCTAAGACTATTATAATCACCTGCTTTATAATTCCACATAAGTTCCCGTCTCTTTGATACTCCTGCATGTCTATTCATTTTCCAAGTCAAAACCATACGGTCACTCTCTCCAACTGGTGGGAGAGATGTCATCTCAGTTATTATCAACTCTTCTGATGCTATAACCAAATCCAAAACTCTTGAACCTCTTGTTCCCTCTGTTACATGTTGCCTAAGACATTTTTCCCTCAAGAATTCCAGAAATTCCATTCCCCTATTGCTACATGCATCTTCCTCTCTCCAATTTATACTACTGTACTTAAAATCTCCCATAACAATCATTCTTCTTGCACTTGCCAAACTTAGTTGTCTAAACATCTCCTGGTTTCCATCGTCTGTGCTCCTGGGTCTGTAGCAACACCCCACTAAATATCCTGTCTTGCCTACCTCTACCTCACACCATATGCTCTCAAAATCATTTGTCTCACTTCCTTCCAAAGCTTCCACTCTTAGAGGACATAGGTCATCACTTATCATAAGCAGTACCCCACCACCACGCTTTCCCCTCCTATCCTGACAAAAAATGGTATACCCAGCGACTTCTATTCCTGTTATTATATCCCCTTCTGTCGACCACATCTCAGTGATCCCAATAATTTTTGGCCAGGCTGATGTTATCTGTGCCACCAATTCCTCTCCCTTATTCCGGGTACTCCTGGCATTAGTATAAAGCATAATAAATGCCATTGTTTCTATACCCAGCATTATCCCTTCTAGACTCCACTGGGCTCAGTGCTACCTGACATCGTCTCCCTTTTCCCAAGTAGTATCCATTCCCACAAGAGGCCACCCCTGCTATCATCCTCCCTGGGACACACTGACTCATTCAGAACAGCAATCTCTCCAGATGCCCACGTCCTTCCTCATTCAAATCTAAGCGGTCTCTCGCATACAATTCCTCTCTTTCCTCAAACGTACTCCAAGCATCCACATATACCAGTACTCTCTTGTCATACATTCTCGCTATTATGCCATTCAATATCGCCTCTCTTCTGCTCAGTTCATCATTGTCATACCTAGGCAACATGCACACTATTTTTCCTCTCTCTGTCTTCTTCCGTACAGCCTCACGCAAAAATCTCATATTTCACGCTGCCCAACTTACATTACCACTCAAATCATTTGTTCCTACCATCACAATCATCTCATCCACCCTTTCACCTCTCTTAATTGCCATAGCCACCCTTTCTATTGTTCCTCCTGACAAACACTCCTCATGCGTCCTATCTTGAACACCACGGATCATTGAGTCGCCATACATTATACCTCTTACCATTCTCTCTCTCCTATTGTTTCCATTCTCTCCTCTCCTCTTCTTTCATTCCCATACCTCTCTCTCCAACTGTTTCCATTCTCCCTTCTTCTAGCACTCCCGTACATCTCTCTCATTCCCTCTCTCCTATTGTTTCCATTTTCTCCACTTCTAGCACTTACATATCCCTCCCTCATTCTGTCTCTCCTACTGTTTCCATCCTCTCGTCTTCTAGCATTCCCATATCTCTCTCTCATTCCATCTCTCCTACCGTTTCCATTCTCTCCTCTTCTAGCATTTGTTTCAATAATTTTTTGTTGCAGCCCGTTATGTTTACCATGCATATTCGCACTACTGTCATATCCTTGGCCACTAAATTAGAAATATTGAGATTCAGTGATTATAAATGATTTAAAATAACTTCATATAATCCCTGATCAGTGGTGTCCTTAACAGTACAAAAACCCAAAAAATGTTTGTGAATTTCTGCTATGTTTTTATTTTTGTTATGATATACAAATCTAATAGCAAGAGTTAATTGTTCCTTGTGGGTTATATGTCTGGAGTTGTATCAAGAATTACCGAGTAATGTTTTGCGTTTTGAACTAAGATTATATTTGCAGGCTTCTCTCGAAAAACAGTCAATTCAAATGTACATATGATCACGCAAGATACAATAACATAAAGACAATACCAGACGCGTGCAACCACAGCTATACTGTCTAAATTAATACAGGCTGGATACATCATATGGATGTTGTATATATATATAATTCTGCAGTTCCTAAATGGTGCCATAAAAATAAATTTTATTATAGATATAATCAATCAAAATGCTGCCCTTGTGCAATGAACAACCTGTACACCTACACGTGGTGGCCTTGACTGTTTCCATGTTGTAAGGTACATGCCAGTTGAATAGGATCGATTGAAGAGGTGATACAGGATAGCTGTTAGTTCTGGGACACGCTTTTTTAACATAATAAGTGGGATACCATCAGGACCAGATGCGCTGTTTGTGTTCAGGTTATTAAAGATTCTTCGGATTTCTTTCTGTTGGGAGACATGGAGGGAGCCATTCTTTGTGGTGTGGAGAGAACTTTGCCCAGGTCATCAATGCAGGAATTGGAAGAGAGGAGTGATGCCAGTAAGTTGGCCTTGTCATTTGGTGAGGTGACTAGAGTACCATCGGGATGCGAAAGTGGTGGAAACCAGGGTGGGCAGAAGTTGCACCCAATGGTTTTGGCAAGATACCAAGAGAGACTACAATTTGAGCAGGAAGCAAGTTTGCAGCATTTGGTCTTTTCAAAGTCTGACTTGGTGATGATTCTTTTGCTGTTACGAGCTGCAATATAGGCAGAATGAGCAGATGGAGTTTTAGTTTTAGGTCATTAGTGGTATGCAGAGGTTTTTTCTTTAACAGCATTAGCA
Source organism: Typopeltis vanoorti (assembly GCF_054136105.1). Classification (NCBI taxonomy): domain Eukaryota; kingdom Metazoa; phylum Arthropoda; class Arachnida; order Uropygi; family Thelyphonidae; genus Typopeltis; species Typopeltis vanoorti. The sequence goes on from NC_143559.1 coordinate 137,869,412, forward strand.
CACTATTTTGAAAACTAAGGCTTGGATGGTAGCTGAGAATTTGGAGTGGAATAAGGGATGAAAGCCTTCATTCCTGTGAGGATGATTTCTGTTATTTGGTCTGAGCAGGTGTTTGGATTATAAGAACTGAAGCATAAGTCAGACCATGGCAAGGATGAATAGAAATCACTGAGGTCCTCCCATTTGGCACACTTGTAGTGCCAAAGGACATGAGACTATGAACTGATGGGTGAAGGTTGTCCTGTGGAAACAAGACTTGTATGAGATTGTGATCTGAGTTACCAAGGGGAGAGCCAACAAATACATTATATTAAGAAGGAGAGCTTGTTAGGAAGAAGTCAAGTGTGTTGGCAAATTGGAGGGGGTTGACAGGTATTCTTATAGGAAGATTGAATCTGAAATAGGTCATTGTTGATGGCAAGCACCTCAGCATCACTGCCTGCTTGATCGGTGAAACTGGAGAAGAGAAGCCAATATGAGTTGTGGAATTTGAAGTCCCCCCAAGAAGGATGACCTTACTACCAGAGTATTTTGACTGTAGAAAGTTGAGCTTTAGAGTGAGAGATAGTTTAAGAGGTCAGAGTGGTTGATGAAGTTTGGATAGCAACAGAGAGCATATGAAAAGGGCAGATTCATTTGGTAGAGAAATTTTGAGTCAAAGCAGATCAAATAGTGAGGAGTCAGGGTTTTTCAGGCTTTAGTATAATATGTCAGTTCTGATGAATGTACAAGTGCCACCCTCATGGCAGAAAGAGCTGTGTAATGTGTAGTTTGGAACAGTTCAGGTGGACAGTGGCTGCTGAGGTTGCCAGTTGAGGATCTGATAGGAATAGTAATTCTGGTTTAGATGACTGTAGGTGGTGGTGCACATACTTTATATTGCTGTTTAGGCCATGGATGTTTAATATTTAATAAAAGTCTTGCAATGGAGAAGGTTTCTGGAGAGTGGAAGGAGGGTAAGGTAGTACCATTGTATAAAGGTGGTAGAATGGAGGTATCAAACTATAGGCCTGTTTGTATTTCATCTGTAGTTGTTAAGATTTTGGAGAAATTGGTAAGAACTCATATACAGAATTGAGAAAATGTGGGTAATATTATTCAGACAGGCCAGCATGGATTTGTTAAAGGGCGCTCTTGTTTTAGTGATCTGGTTACCATTTACAATAGAGTAACAAAAGCAGTTGATGAGCATAAAACATACACCGTCATTTTTTGGGGGGGGGGGGATTTTCTAAGGCATATGACAGGGTGCCACATAACATGTTGATTTTTAAGTTGCAACATATGAGTGTGGATATCAGGTTAGTGGATTGGATTGGTGACTGGCTCTCTGATAAATATTATTATTACCCCAAGATCTCATGGAGTCAAAGACTCATCTTGGAGGTCCTTTTATCACAGACACAGCTCATCATACCATGCCTTGAACACATTCAAACTCCTTGCAGACACCACACTCTCAAGCAAGGCATTCCAATCATTTACAACTCTGCACACAAAAAAACCTGCCTCTCGTGCCCTACTCACACCCTCTTCGTACAGTTTCCAGGGATGACCTCTGGTTCTTCCCCCAATCTCCCACTATTTTCTGTAAAACTTCTCCAGCACTGATCCTATAACAACCCCCTTACCAACTTGTACGTCTCTATCATGTCTCCCTTCTTCCTCCAGTCCATCAGACTCTGCATACATCTTCTCAATCTTTCCTCATACTCGACATTCCAGAGGTCAGAAACTACCTTAGTCAATCGCCTTTGAACCCTTTCCAACATTTCTTCATCCTTCTGAAAACCCGGTGACCAAATCTGGGCACGATAGTCCATGTGTGGTGTAATCAAAGCTTTATACAATGGAACAAGAATCTCCCTACTTCAACACGTCAGTGTCCTCCACATCATTCCCAGAAGCCTTTGTGTTGTCTTCACAATTTTGGCTATGCGTCCCGTAAATTTCAGATCATTATCCACCATCACCCTGAGATCTACTATTTCTTCCACCTCCAACAATATATCCTCACCAAGCATAAATTCTGCATTCCATCTTTGTTTTCCAAATTTTAAAATCTTATATTTTGCAGCATTGAACTCAGATCCCCATTTACGTGCCCAATCACTCAATTTATCCAAGTCTTCTTGTAAGGCCACAACATCTTCATGGTTCATCCCAACTTTGCATCATCTGCAAACAACTGAATATCTTCATTCAAATCTTCACCTAAATCATTAATATACAAGTTAAACAGTAATGGCCCCAAAACAGAACCCTCAGGCACTCCACTAGTGACTTTCCTTTTCCGGGATATTGCTCCCCCATACACAACTTGTTTATACCTATCAGATAGCTAGTCTCCAATCCAATGCACTAATCTAATATCCAACCCTATCTGCTTTAGTTTGACTATCAATTTATCATGAGGTACTCTATCAAAAGCCTCTGCAAAATCTAAGTATATTACTCTGTATCCTTTTCCTCTGTCCAAGGAAGCAGTCACTTTATTGTAATAAGTAAGTAGATTACTAAAACATGACCATCCTTTAGCAAATCCATGCTGTCCATAAAAGATAATACCATTGTTGTCAACCCAATTCTGGATCCTAGTTCTCACAAGCTTCTCCAACAACTTAACCACAACACCTGATACACACACAGATAGGCCTATAGTTTGATGCTTGAGTTCGATCACCTCCTTTATGAAGTGGCACAATCTTGCCCAACTTCCACTCCTTAGGGACTTGACCGAGAGCAAGACTCGTATTAAAAAAATATGTCAAGGCAGGTGTCAACTCCCTGGCACATTCCTTCAGAATATGTGTGGATATATTATCAAGACCCACAGCCTTATTAACATCTAGTGTACTCAACTCCCCATACACCTCTTGCTCACTTACAGTCAGTCTCTCCTCTCCATCATCTGCTGCTCTCAATCTCTCCATGAAGTCACATTCACAAGATTGAAAGACCTTTATGAATTGCTCATTAAGTAACTCCACCACACATGCTGCAACAGCTATCTTTATATCCTTTTCTCTTATCAATGTCATCCTCCCATAATTATTCTTTCTTTTGCTGGCTACATATCAGTGAACTGCTGTTCATACCTCTCTTTAGCTACCCTCACTAACCAAGTCACCTCCTTGTCTGGTCTTTGTAGATCTCATGGAATTGGTTATTTCCACTTCTCTTATGCTGCCTGCAAAATGCCCTCTTTCTCTGTATTGCATGCTTAATCTTTATTCATCCATCTCACACCTACCTCATTTAACCTTCTCACCCTTGGAATACACTTAGACAATTGCATCTACTAGATAGTTTTGAAAATCCCCCAAGCTGCACTGATCTCTTTTCCAGCTAACTCCTCATTCCATGCTACACCCGTAAGCTGTCGTCTGAGCTCTTCATAATCACCCCTCCCCCCCATAGTTCCACATATACCCTTTTCTCACAGAGGTCCTCACACTACTGGCAACCACCCAGGTAATCACCTCATGGTCACTCTCACCAATTGGTGGATGATTTGACACTTCATTTATAATTACATCCTCTGATGAGATGACCAAATCCAATACCCTCAATCCTTGCGTGCCCTCTGTTACATAATGTCTGAGGTAGTTATCCCTCAAAAACTCAAGAAGCTCATTTTCTTTACTTTCAGTTGCTATCTCATCATTCCAGTCTATATTGCCATAATTAAAATCACCCATAACGATCACCCTTTTCTTATTTGCTTGGCTAATTTGATTATACATTTCATTATCACCACTATTCCACATTACCTGGTCTATAACAACATCCAACCAAGTATTTGGATATCAAAGAATTATTTTCTTTTAGGGCTTACACAGTGTTCAGAATACATTTTGGAAAATTATGGAGACAACTACCATGTTTGAGTAAAACTTTAGTTTAATATAAACCAAAATCAACACTCGATGTTTCGATCTATATATCAAGATCATCTTCTGGAGCGTATACACTATATACTATTATTTTATTATTATTATTATTACTTGACACCTCCAGGAAGTCCAAGGACTCATCGAGGGAGGGCACCTACTCTACAACTCTCTATCTCCACCAACTACATTGAACCATAACTACACCAATGCCATCTACCGTCTACCACTAGCATTTTCACAGACAATCACAAACATCCATGCCCACAGCGGGATTCAAACCCACAGCCTTTTGGCTGGAGAGCAGATATGCTAACCACTCGGCCAACCACAGAGAAACAAGCTGCACTACAATCTACATGGTTTGCTAAAGTTACTGAAAAACCATTACAACAATTGTTGGCCTGATCTCTGGTGAAAAAAAAAAAAAAAAAAACCTTGACTACATCAATGCTAGAGTCCTATTATTAATATTATTATTATTATTATCTATTGGTTACAAAATCACATTGGGCTGGAGAGCAACATGTTATATATATATATATATATATATATATATATATATCAAAAACATGATTATACATATAAATTTCAACCAGTTGGTATGGAATGGTTTCCAACACTAGCTGAAGGTTGCTTAAAGTCCTAAAGTATGCTGGGTACTAAGTATTAAGTAGGCTGAATATGTGCCATCCAGATTCTTGGAATTTTCATACTGCCATTATTGTCGAGAAATTCTGATTAACCACCCTAATATCAACAATAATGGTGGCATGAAAATTCCAAGAATCTGGATGGCACATAGTCAGCCTATTTAATACTTAGTACCCAGCATACTTTAGGACCTTAAGCAACCTTCAGCTAGTATTGGAAACCATTCCATACCAACTGGTTGAAATTTATATGTATAATCATGTTTTTAATATATATACATAAACATGTTGCTCTCCAGCCCAACGTAATTTTGTAACCAATAGATAATAATAATAATAATAATAATAGGACTCTGGCATTGACGTAGTCAAGGTTTTTTTTTTTTTTTCCACCAGAAGTCGGCCAACAATTGTTGTAACAGTTGGTCAGTAACTATCTCCATAATTTTCCAAAATGTATATCAAAGAGTTGTATGTTTGGGGGGGGGGGGAGCAGTATCAGAGAGTAGGAAGGTTACAAGTAGTGTTCCACAAGGTTCAGTCCTGGGATCATTGCTGTTCAATCTTTATGTTAATGATATTGTCACAGGACTATGGAACATGTTCAGTTGTTTGCAGATGATGTGAAGCTTGGGAGGATTATTAGTAATAGTACTGATGTTTTGGCTCTTCAAGAGGATTTGAATAAGCTGAAAAGGTGGGCAAATGAATGGGGGATATCAGTTTTAATGCAACTAAATGTAAGGTTTTTAAAATTTGGAATCCACAGATATGATGCTTCATAGTCACTTGGTGGAGTTATACTGGAAGTAAGGAAGTAAGGGATCTTGGGATGATTGTGCATAGAAATTTCAAATTCGAGAATAATGAAAAGGTTGTGAAAACATCTCAGAGAATTTTGGCAATGTGGCACCATTGACCATGAGAGATAAAAGTATGATGGTCCCATTGTATAAAGCTATGATCTGGCCACATCTGGATTTCTGTACTCAGATCTGGTCACTGAGATTAGAAGGGGATGAAGTAACTTTGGAGACAATACAGAGACAGATAACAAAAATATAAGGACTATATAATTGGATAGAAGGCAAAGGTGGGAGGATATGATTGAGGCATTTAGCTGTTGAAGGGTTATTATCTGTGGAGATTTTTCATATGGTAGAATGAAGGGAAAGTAGTAAGGATAAGGGGCCATCCCTGGAAGTTGCAAAAGGAGGTGGTGCATAAAAGGGTAAGAAGTAAGTTTTTTGCATGGAGAGTGGCAGGAGCATGGAATGCATTACCTGAGAGGGAGGTGAACGTGCAGACTATAGATGATTTTAAGGAGTGGTATGATAGACTTTGTGTGGAATAGTGTTGACCTTCAATGATGAGTCTTGTGACACCATGAAGGTAAAAAATAATAATAAGTATCTGTGATGATTCTTGTTAAAGTTGTGATCGGAGCACTGGCAGACTAACTTTTTTTTTTACAACATTAGGAGGGAAATAAAAGAGGACTTCAGATCTTTTGTCTGTTAAAATTTGAATTGTTTCACTCACTCATTGTTGCATGTTAACTGAAACATAGTGTGCTCTGGTTTTATATCCAATGAAATATAAGGCCCATTAATAAAAACATATAAATATGCCAGCCTGGCTAGCCGAGTGGTTAGCATATCCACTCTTCAGCCACAAAGTGGCGGGTTCAAATCCCGCTGTGGGCATGGATGTTTGCGGAAATACTAGTGGTGGTGGTCGACGGTAGATGCCGTTGGTGTAGTGCAGTCAGTTGGTGGATTGTGTGGTGGAGACAGAGTTGTAGAGTAGGTACCCTCCCTCAATGAGTCTTTGGACTCCCTGGAGGAGTCAAATAATAATAAATAAATAAATATATATATATATATATATATGAAAGAATGATCATTAACTCGGTTAACATACACATTTTTATAAAGAATTGATTGACTAGAACCGAGACTGAATGACTAGAACTAGGTTCTAGTCATTCAATTATTTATAAATATAAATAAATATATATATATATATATATAAAATTTACATTGGTTTGGTGTTATAATACCATTAATATAAGTTATGAATAACACTCAACACCTAAGCTTGTCTATTAGATCGACAATATTGTAGTTGCTCTTAGTAAGGGAATACCATGAGTAGACATATAAATACAAAATTAATGACAGAAAATCTCACGTATCAACAAATTGAAGGAACAGCAATGGGCAATCCTCTTTCTTCTGCTATCTTCAACTTCTTAATGGAACATTTTGAAAAACGTATATTATTATTATTATTATTATTAAACAAGACCTCATGGAGTCAAAGACTCATCTAGGAGGTCCTTTTATCTCACACACATCTCATCATACCGGGTCTTAAACACATTCAAACTCCCTGCAGACACCACACTCTCAGGCAAGGCATTCCAATCATTCACAACTCTGCACGAAAAAAACCTACCTCTCACTCCCCTACTCACACCCTCTTTATACAGTTTCCAGGGATGACCTCTGGTTCTCCCCTGATCTCCCACTATTCGCTGTAGAACTTCTCCACCATTGATCCTATAGCAACCCCTTACCAACTTGTAGGTCTCTATCATATCTCCCCTCTTCCTTCTCTCCACTAGTCTCTGCAAATTACATCTTTTCAATCTTTCCTCATACTCGACATTCCAGAGGTCAGAAACTACCTTAGTCAGTCGCCTTTGGACCCTTTCCAACATCTCTTCATCCTTCTGAAAACCAGGTGACCAAATCTGGGCACAATAGTCCATGTGTGGCCTAATCAAAGCCTTATACAATGGAACAAGAATCTCCCTACTTCTACATGTCAGTGTCCTCCTCATCATTCCCATTAGTCTTTGTGTTGTCTTCACAATTTTGGCGATGTGACCCCTAAATTTTAGATCCTTATCCACTATCACTCCCAGATCTCTTATTTCCTCTACTTCCAACAATATATTTTCACCAAGCATAAATTCTGCATCCCATCTTTGTTTTCCAAATTTTAAAACCTTACATTTTGCAACATTGAACTCACATCCCCATTTGCTTGCCCAATCACTCAATTTATTCAAGTCTTCTTGCAAGGCCACAACATCTTCACTACTCTTTATGGTTCGTCCCAACTTTGCATCATCTGCAAACAACTGAATATCTCCATCCAAATCTTCGCCAATATCATTAATATACAAGTTAAATAGTAATGGCCCTAAAACAGATCCCTGAGGCACTCCACTAGTGACTTTCCTTTTCCTGGATATTGCACCCCCATACACAACTTGTTGATACCTATCAGATAGCCAGTCTCCAATCCAATGCACTAATCTAATATCCAACCCCATCTGCTCTAGTTTGACTGTCAACTTATCATGAGGCACTCTATCAAAAGCTTTTGCGAAATCCAAGTATATTACTGTGTATCCTTCTCCTCTGTCCAAGGAAGCAGTCACTTTATTGTAATAAGTAAGTAGATTACTAAAACACGACCTCCCTTTAGCAAATCCATGCTGTCCATCAAAGATTATACCATTGTTGTCAACCCAACTCTGGATCCTAGTTCTCACAAGCTTCTCCAACAACTTAACCACAACACCTGACACACAGATAGGCCTATAGTTTGATGCTTGAGTTCGATCACCTCCTTTATGAAGTGGTACAATCTTGCCCTCCTTCCACTCTTTAGGGACTTGACCAAGTGCAAGACTCGTATTAAAAAAATATGTCAAGGCAGGTGTCAACTCTCTGGCACATTCCTTCAGAATACGCGGTGATATATTATCAAGTCCCACAGCCTTATTTACATCTAGTTTACTCAACTCCCCAAACACCTCTTGCTCACTTACAGTCAGTCTCTCCTCCCCATCATCAACTGCTCTTAATCTCTCCATGAAGTCACATTCACAAGATTGAAAGATCTTTATGAACTGCTCATTAAGTATCTCCACCACACATTCTGCAACAGCTGTCTTTATACCATTTCCTCCAATCAATGTCATCCTTCCATAATCATTCTTTCTTTTGCTGGCTACATATCGAAAGAACTCCCTAGGATTCTTTTTAGCTTCATTAGCTAACTGCTGTTCATACCTCTCTTTAGCTACTCTCACCAACCAAGTCACTCTCCTTGCCTGGTCTTTGTAGAACTCATGAAATTGGTTACTTCCACTTCTCTTATGCTGCCTCCACAATGCCCTTTTTCTCTGTATTGCATGCTTAATCTCTTTATTCATCCATCTCACACCTAACTTATTTAACCTTCTCACCCGTGGTATACATTTAGACATTGCATCCACTAAATATTTTTTGAAAATCCCCCAAGCTGCATTGATCTCTTTTCCAGCTAACTCCTCATTCCATGCTACACCTGCAAGCTGTCTCCTGAGCTCTTCATAATCACCCCCCTTGTAGTTCCACATATACCCTTTTTTCACAGGGGTCCTTGCACTGCTGGCAACCACCCAAGTAATCACCTCATGGTCACTTTCGCCAATTGGTGGATGATTTGATACCTCATTGATAATTACATCCTCCGATGAGATGACCAAATCCAAGACCCTTAATCCTCTTGTGCCCTCTGTTACATACTGTCTGAGGTAGTTATCCCTCAAAAACTCAAGAAACTCATTTTCTTTACTTCCAGTTGCTATCTCTTCATTCCAATCTATATTGCCATAATTAAAATCACCCATAATGATCATCCTTTTCTTATTTGCTTGGCTTATTTGACTATACATTTCACTATCACCACCATCCACATTACCAGGTCTATAACAACATCCCACCAAGTATTTGAATCTATTCACCTCTATCTCACACCATACTGCCTCAAAACCACTGGCCCCATTTCCCCCTTCCATCTCTACCTTGTATGGACATAACTCTTTCTCTATCATCAATAGCACTCCCCCTCCCTTTTTACCCCTTCTATCCTCACGAAACACATCATACCTTTCCATCTCTATTCCTGTCAGGATGTCATCCTCATCTAACCATGTCTCACTTATTCCGACAATCTCTGGGTGCACAGACGCAATTAGTGCAACCATTTCATCCGCCTTGTTTCTTATACTTCTAGCATTGGTATACAAACACAACAACTCATTTCTGGATCTACAGCTAGTTCCACTGATACCACTCACTCGATGTGATCTCTCCATGCTGGACTGGGGCCATTTCCCTTTCTGCTTCTTCATTTTAGAACCCTTTGCAATTCCATCTGTTTCCTTTTGATCCCTGATCATGCCATTACTTTCCTGCCTACACATTCTCTCACCTCCTCTTGGAGCATCCACCTTTCTCACGCTGTGTATCCCTGTCCACCCTGAGCCTCCCCGTTTCCCTGTTCCTCTTGCACACCCATTCTCTCATTATCTATACTCATACCACTCACTTCCACATTCATTTCCACTCCTTCAATCTCTCCTGTCTTACTCTCCTGCTCTTCCACATCACTCCCCTCTCGATCTGATTCATTCTCTCTATTCACTTCTCTACCTTCCAGCAGCAGTCTCTCCAAGCGACTCACACCATAACCACTCAAATGCAGTCCATCGCTCCCATACAGCTCACTTCGTCCCTCAAACTCATTCCACACATTAACAAACTGTACTCCCATCTCCTCACACATTTCAGCCAGAATATCATTCATAATCCTTGCTCTCCGCCTCATTTCACCACAATCATACCTAGGCAACACACTGACCACCCTTCCTGTCACACTATTCTCCTTTATCTTTCCAAGCAGTCTCCTGACATTCATTCTGACATGCTCCTTGTTCTCTCTCAAATCATTCGTACCAATTAATACAATTAACTCTTTTGCTCGTTCCCGCCTCATATTCAATGCCTCAATCACTCTACTCATTTTACCGCCTGGAAAACATACCTTGTGCATTTTATCCTCTAGCACACCTTTAATAATGGAGTCACCATACAATGCCACTCGCTCATCTTTTGTTAACTCTTTCATGCCATCATGATTTATTTTAATAGTTTTGACCTGCATTCTCTTAATTTCATTCCGCATCCATTTCATTTCTTGCTTCATCCAATCCAATTCACCTTCTGAACCTCGCGACACATATCTTTGACAACATTTCTCCCAGACCTACTCATTTTTGCTATTTGGAATGGCTCTTCTGATGAACTTCAACAGTTTCTCACTAAGTTAAATTCACTTCATCCAAGAATCCAGTTTACCCTTGAAATAGAATCAAATAAGCAGTTAGCCTTTTCAGATCTTCTAATTCTTCACCAACCATTAACCTACATTTCTCATTCTATAGAAAGAAGACTCATACTGGCCATTATATCCAATCTCATCACAATCCCAGTCAAAAGGCAGGAACTATTAAAACACTGGTTCATTGGGCCCACTCCTTTTGTTCTTCAGATGAACTATTACAGAAAGAATTGCAATATATTATTTACCCTTTTTTTATCTAATGGATATAAGAATTCCTTCATCAAAAGAGCTTTGAGTAGTTTTAAAATGTCTTCCTCTTCAAATACAGAAGAAATAATGCACATTCCTATCCCTTATGTACACGGCATTAGTGAATGTATAGCAAAAGTTTTAAAACTACTGAATATTTTTGTTGCCTTTTGACCGGTCAGAAAAATCTCCACCTTTCTCACTTCTCCTAAGGACAAGCTTCCTAATTATCCAGGTGTCTACCAGATTCCTTGCTCTTGTGGATTATCTTATTTCGGACAAACAGGAAGATCTGCCTCTATTCAACTAGAAGAACACCAGTCTTATATTCAGTACCTTAAACCTGAACATTCTGGACTTACAGAACATGCTATCTTAACCAGACATAGAGTTCATTGGAAAAAGACAAGAGTGTCTATTCCCTTTATGGGAGATAGTACTTTACAAATCAGCTAATCTTTCCTAACATTTTATTGTATAGTTTTTTTGTTTTTTTTGTTAGGAAATTTTATTGACCTTTTTAGTTATCTTACACTAGCTACTTAGGTGGCGCTTTTTGGAATTGTCAGTAATTGTTTAATTTGAGCTTAATATGCACTGAAGATGCCCGTGACACACAGGCAAAAATATTACTATTAAAAAAATCTTTTTTAAGTGAGATTTTCCATCATTAATTTTGTATTAATATTGTAGTTTGTTATCTGTTATCCACTTATTTTGGTTTCAGAAAGGCAAATCTCTTTGCCACTGAACACATGGAATCATGAAAATGCCCCACTTGCATTCTTTTCTTTAATGAAAGAAATTTTATAAGCATGGATTGGAAATGCTAGTAGAAAGGTGCCAGAACATCATAACAAATGAGGGATAATAAATTCTTATTGTTATATGTTTACTTTTAAAAATGACATTACTTATGGGATAACTTCTAGATGTTGTAAACTATTTATTATTATTATGATCAGGCCTACATGAGTCAAAAGACTCATCGTGGGAGGTCCTTCCTAGAAAACACAAAGTCTATCATACTACTCCTTGAACTCATTGACCATTCATGCTCTCACCACTGTATTAGGCAATGCATTCCATGGTTCAACTACCCTCCATGCAAAGAATCCACTCCTTACCCTCTTGCTGACAGCTTCCTTTCATAACTTCCAGGGATGGCCCCTTGTCCTCGCTTCTTCCTCCTGTTCCACCAAGCAAAAGAACTCTCCAGTGCCAAAGTGTAACTACCTCTCACCAGTTTAAAAGTCTCAATCACATCACCTTTCCTTCTTATATCTACCAAACTCTGCAGTCCCATTCCCTCAGCTGATTCTCATATTTAACATTGTACAGTCCTGAAACTATCTTTGTTATCTGCCTCTATACCCTTTCCACTGTTAAATTATCCCTTCAAATCCTGGGGACCAAATTTGAGAACAATAGTCCAAGTGTTGTTTGATTAGAGCTTTATAAAATGGAATGACAATTCTTTTATCTCTTAAAATAAATTGATAAAATTTATTTTAAGAATATAATAATATTCTCTCATATCTAAGCCATTATTCATGAAATGCAATGGAATGTGCATTTCTTTTGCAACCAAGAAAATAATTATTTGTAATTTTTACTCTGAAGCTTCATAGTAAAACTTATTTCACGTCATATTTTTATAACATTATGATAACAAATGAAATACATTTTTATTATATGCACATACAATGAAGTACTAACAAACTGATTACAATGGAGTACTTACAAACTGATTCACTTTTTCTGAATTCTAGGTGCATATGATCTATAAACTTGAATCACCACTGTTCCCATGTAAATTAATGGAGTGATCATTATGATTTTCCACAGAGAAGAATAATTTTCCATTTTAGTTAAAAACCAGTTGGAATTCATTCCAGTAATTAGAGCTGCAGCAGCAAAACTTACAGTGATATATGAAATAAATGCATGTATGCTCTTGATAGTTAAAGGACGCTGAAATTTTTTTAACAAATTAGGGTACTTGGCAAAAAATCCTCCACAGCTTTGAACACATGATATCAAGACTGTTGCCAGGCCTAGTTTCCCATGCCATGATATAAAATGTTCCTTACTATTGAGAATCTTATTATAGTATATAACACCAAAACCTGCCATACCCAGAGTTAATGCCAGGACCTGTAAGTATTTGACAATATTTTAATAGCAATATTTGTATTTATTATTAATTAATAAACACTTTTATTAATATAAATATTAATAAATCAATATTAATTTAATTAATAATAAAAATTAAAAAATACAACATTTGTAATTAATAACAATAGCAAGATGTTGCCATGCAAACAACCAAAATTATCATTTTATATATCATTACCACATATGTTTTAATCTTTGATTTTGAAGTTTCTGGGATCAATCAAGGATTATGAATGATATGCTGGCTGAAATGTGTGAGGAGATGGGAATACAGTTTGTTAACATGTGGAATGAGTTTGAGGGACGAAGCGAGCTGTATGGGAGCGATGGACTGCATTTGAGTGGTTATAGTTTGAGTTGCTTGGAGAGACTGCTGCTGGAAGGTAGAGAAGTGAATAGAAAGAATGAATCAGATTGAGAGGGGAGTGATGTGAAAGAGCAGGAGAGTAAGACAGGAGAGATTGAAGAAGTGGATATGAATGGGGAAGTGAGTGGTATGAGTATAGAAAATGAGAGAATGAATGTGCAATAGGAGCAGGGAAACTGGGAGGCTCAGGGTGAACAGGGTTACGCAGTGTGTGAGAAAGGTGGATGTTCCAAGAGGAGGTGAGAACATGTGTAGGCAGGAAAGGAATGGGATGACCAGGGATCAAGAGGAAACAGTTGGAATTGAAAAGAGTTCTAAAATGAAGAAGCAGAAAGGGAAATGGCCCAGTCAAGCATGGAGAGATCACATCGAATGAGTGGTATCAGTGGAACTAGCTGTAGATCCAGAAATCAGCTGTTTGTATACAAATGCTAGAAGTATAAGAAACAAGGCAGATGAAATGGTTGCACCAATTGCATCTGATCACCCAAAAATTGTCAGAATAAGTGAGACATGGTTAGAAAAGGATGACATCCTGACAGGAATAGAGATGGAAGGGTATGATGTGTTTCGTGAGGATAGAAGGGGTAAAAAAGGAGGGGGAGTGCTACTGATGATAGAGAAAGAGTTATGTCTGTACAAAGTAGAGATGCAAGACGGAAATAGTGCCAGTGGTTTTGAGGTAGTGTGGTGTGAGATAGAGTGAATGGAATCAAATACTTGGTGGGATGTTGTTATAGACCAGTTAATGTGGATGGTAAGAGGTTGTTATAGGATGAATGGTGGAGAAGTTCTACAGAGAATAGTGGGAGATCAGAGGAGAACCAGAGGTCATCCCTATAAAGAGAGTGTGAGTAGAGGAGTGAGAGGCAGGTTTTTTTTCATGCAGAGTAGTGAATGATTGGAATGCCTTGCCTGAGAGTGTCTGCAAGGAGTTTGAGTGTGTTTAAGATACGGTATGATGAGATGTGTGTGTGTGTGTGATAAAAGAACCTCCCAGATGAGTCTTTGACTCCATGAGGTCTTGGGGTAATAATAATAATAATAATAATAATAATAATATATCATATCTGTTCTTGAATTCATTTACAGATGAAGAACTCACAACTGAATACATTCAGTTGTGAGTTCTTCGTCAGTGAACTCAGGCAATGCATTCCACTCATTCACCACCCTCCAGGCAAGAAACCTTGTTCTCACAACCTTGTTAACCACAGTTTTCCTTAATTTCCAGGGATAAACTCCTGGTCTTCCATCACTATCACACAGCTGAAACATTTCCCCTGCATCAATCTTATAAAAACCTTTTATATATTAGAAATATAGGCAACAGTATACAACCCTGCAGCATCACCCCTTTTTCCACTTGACACTGGCTGTTTCTCCAAAGACCGTGTTTAAATTATTATTATTATTATTCAGGCCTCCATGGAATCAAGAGACTCAGCATGGGTGGCCCTTCTTAGGAAACCCAGTCTATCATGCCACCCCTTAAACTCATTGACCGTTCTCGCTCTCACCACTCTATCAGGCAATGCATTCCATGGTTCAACCACCCTCCATGCAAAGAAACCACTCCTCACCCTCTTGCTCACAGTTTCCTTTCGTAACTTTCAGGGACCCCTTGCCATCACTCCTTCCAGCTCAACTAAGCGAAAGAACTCCCCAGTGTCAACCATTATTATTATTATTATTATTATTATTATTTCGGGCTACTCCAGGGAGTCCATAGACTGATCGAGGGAGACCCTAAACATCATGTCCACACAACTATTCGACATTCTCACAGTATCTATCATACCTTGCCTTGAACTCGCTCGCTGTTATAGCACCCACAACAGACTCTGGCAGCTTATTCCACTCATTTACCACTCTAAAAGTAAAGAACCCAGCTCTAACACCCCTGCTTACCACACTCTTGACCAGCTTCCATAGGTGTTCCCTAGTTCTCCCACCACCAGTCCTGATCTCAAAAATATCTTCTGAATTAATCCTATAGAATCCTTTTAGCAATTTGAATATCTCAATCTCCCCTTTTCCGCCTATAAACTAGTTTCTGCAACCCACAAATCTTCAACCTGTTCTCAGATGATAGCAGGTTCATTCCATAGACCTGCTATCATCTTAGTCACTCGCCTCTGGATCCTCTCCACCTCCTCCCCATCAAGAAGGAACCAAGGTGACCAAATCTGGGCACAGTAGTCGAGATGAGGTCTTATCAGGAGTCGGTACAGAGGTACAATAACTTGCTTGTCTCTGCTCGTCAAGGTATTTTTCAACAACCAAGTGAGTTGATGAACTGATTTAGCTACTTTCGCAATGTGTCCCCCTAAACTTCATCTCCCTATCCACCAACACTCCCAAGTCCCTGGCCTCATCAATCTCTTGGAGTACAGTTCCACCAATGTGGTATACTGCTGCCAATCTTTTCACCCCAAAATGCATAACCTTACATTTTGTCACATTAAATTGACATCCATTCTCCTTAGCCCAGAACTCCAATCAATCTAAGTCATCCTGCAAGACTTTGACATCTTCTGCATTCATTATCGCCCTACCCAACTTTGCATCATCAGCGAACAAATGAACTGTTCCTCTTAGATCCTTCCCTATATCGTTAATGAACACATTAAACAGCAGTGGTACAAGAACAGAACCCTGTGGCACACCACTAGTCACAGGCTGTCTTTTGGACTCTACTCCTGAATAAACTACTCTTTGATATCTCTCCATCAACCACCCACCTATCCATCTCACCAACCCTATATCCATTCCCATATGTTGTAGTTTAGGGATTAGAATTCTATGTGGTATCCTGTCAAACGCTTTTGCCAGGTCCAGCAGTATCACTGTATACCTATTTCCTTTATCCAGTTCTGCTGTCACCTTGTTATAAAACTTGAGCAATTTCATAAGGCATGATCTACCCTTCACAAAGCCATGCTGTCCCCTGTACAATATCTCATTTTCATCAATCCATTCCTGTATTTTTCCCTTGACTACTTTCTCCAAGACCTTGACAATGACTCCTGATATGCTGATCGGTCGGTAATTTGCCACCATAGTCTTGGATCCTCCTTTATGAAGTGAAACTATTTTCCCCTCTTCAAATGCCTTTGGGACTAAACCAGACCCGAGACTCAGATTAAACAACATGGTCAAGGGCACTGATAATTCCTTAGCCACTTCATGCAAGACCCGTGCCGGTATACCATCCAATCCCACAGATGTATTCACATTAAGGTTCTGTAATAGACTATTCACCTCCAATTCATTCATCACAATTCCCGTATAAACTAATGGTTCCTTCATTTTTTCAATGTCAACACCTGGATGATATACTTTTGCAAAGTGCGCGCTCAGTAACTCCACTATATCGACTGGTTCAGTGACCTTCTTGCCATCGTCATTCCTTAAAATCATTTTGCAATGTACAGTTTTTTTCTTGCTTGCAGCACATTGAAAGAACTGTTTGGGATTCTCTTTTGCTTGCATAGCTAGTTTCCTTTCATAATCGGCTTTTGCTGTTTTTACCACACTCGTTACCCTTCTGGCCTGCACTTTATACCTTTTTTGCAGCTCAAGCTTAATGGTGTTATTCATCCATTTAACCCCTACTTGTTTTACTATTCGGACCCTAGGTATACAATCAGCCATAACCTCCTGTAAATGCTCCTTGACCACTTCCCATGCTCTATCGACATCCAGCCCTTGCAGTTGTACATGCTATGACACTGATCCAAGCAATCTCCTAAGCTTGTCAAACTTGCCAGCACGGTAATTCCACATACACCTTGTCATTATCATTACCACATATATCCTTAATCAAAAATTCCACACCTTTAGCCACCTCCCAGGTCAAGTATGATCACTCTCACCAATAGGTGGCAACATGGTCATATTCATTACAGTCAAATTGTGAGATGCTATTAGCAGGTCAAGCACTCTAACACCCCTAGTATTTTCAATTACATGCTGTCTCAGATAGTTATCGCTTAATAATTGAATAAAATCCATTTCCTTTCTCACATGTGTCCTCTCCTCCTTCCAATCAATGTTACCATAGTTGAAATCCCCCATAATAATTACCCTCCTTCCACTCATTTCATCAATTTGTTTATGCATACTATCTCCACCATCTACTCCATCACCTGGTCTATAGCAGCACCCAACTGTATATTTTATTCTGCCAGTCTCAATCTCACACCAAATAGCCTCAAATGAGCTCCTTTCACTATCCTGCAATACAACTTCAATTCTCCTTGGCTGCAGCTCATCAGCTATCATCAATAACACTCCTCCCCCCATTTTATTCTCTCTGTCCCTCCTAAACACACTATAACTTACACATTCTATCCCACTAACTATATCATCTTCCATCAGCCATGTTTCACTAATGCCAATAACCTGTGGCCAGGAAGAGCCAATCAAGGTCAAAAATTCTTCCTTCTTGTTCCTAATACTCCTGGCATTAGTATACATGAAATGCAGTGATCCCTTTGTCCCACCCCTATCTTGATGTGTTATTCTAAATGTCCAATTCCCATTTTTTGTCCTTAGTGCTGGCTCAGTAATCCTGAGCTGTGCAATCGAGGTGCTTGTTGAGACATCTGGAAAGATTAGAGAGCAGAAGGAGGGTTGGTGGTGGAATAATGATGTACAAGTGGCAGTGACAGCTAAGAGGAAGGCAAAGCAGAAGTGGGATGAGTCAAGAGTGGAAGAGGACAGAGAGGTGTACAAAGAGAGAAAGCAAGAAGCCAAGAGAGTTGTGGCACAGGCGAAGGCCATGGCATATCAAGATCTGTATGATCAATTAGAAACAAAGGAAGGACAGAGAAAAATTTACCAACTAGCAAAATGTAGAAATAAAGCAGCTAAGGACATCTTACATGTGAGGCAGATCAAAGATGCTGAAAGAAGAGTATTATGGAGGGATGTGGACATAAGAAACAGATGGAAAATATACTTTGAGGGACTTCTGAATGAGGAAAATGCAAGGACTCACAGAGGAGATGGTCAGCCTTCTGAGAGGATGGTGCAGAACATCAGTAGAATGGAAGTGACGGAGGCCATGAAGAGGATGAGGAATGGAAAAGCGGTGGGCCCCGACAGAATTCCAGTGGAGGCATGGAAGGCACTGGGGGAAGAGGGAATTGACCTGCTGTGGGACCTGTTCATGAAAGTTTGCCAACAGGAAAATATACCCGAGGAATGGAGGGAGAGTACTCTTGTTCCCATCTACAAGGGTAAAGGGGATGCACAAGACTGTAAAAATTACAGAGGAATAAAGTTGATGTCCCACACAATGAAGATCCTAGAAAGGGTTCTTGATGGTAGATTGAGGGAGGAGGTGAAGATTGCAAAGGAACAATTTGGCTTCATGCCTGGTAGATCAACAACAGATGCTATCTTTGGGTTACGACAGATGATGGAAAAATATCGAGAGAAACAAAGGGAGCTACATCTGGTATTTATTGATCTGGAGAAAGCATACGATAGAGTGCCAAGGCAAGAAGTCTGGAGGTGTCTGAGGGAGAAGAAGGTGCTGTAGAAATATGTCAGGTTGGTGCAGGAAATGTACAGAAATGTGAAGACAAGTGTTCGGACCTGTTTGGGACAGACAGAAAGTTTTCAAGTAACAGTTGGCTTGCATCAAGGGTCAGCATTAAGTCCGTTTCTGTTTAATATTGTGATGGAGGTGGTAACAGAGGAGGTGAGAGAAGATGCACCTTGGACAATGTTGTATGCAGATGACATCTTGCTGTGTGTAGATTCAAGAGAAGAAGCGGAAACTAAACTGGAAAGATGGAGAAAAGTACTGGAAGAGAGAGGTATGAGACTGAGGAGAAGTAAGACAGAGTATATGTGTTGTGCAGTGGGCGGTGGCCAGGAGACAGACCTGGAGCTGGAAGGAGAGAGACTTTAGATACTTAGGTTCAACAGTGGAAGAAGATGGAGGAGGTGAGAAGGAAGTGGGATGCAGGATACAAGCAAGTTGGAGGAACTGGAGGGAGATGGCTGGAGTGTTATGTGATAAGAGGGTGCCGATCAATCTGAAAGGCAAAATTTATAGGACAGTAGTGAGGCCAGCTATGACATATGCTATAGAAACTGTGGCCCTGAGGAAAAATAACATTAGCAGGATGGAAGTAGCAGAGATGAGAATGCTTAGGTGGATGTGCGGTGTGACCAGAAAGGATCATCTGAGAAATGACTATGTCAGGGGGAACAGTGAAAGTTACGAACTTAGGAGTGAAAATACAGGAGGCAAGGTTGAGATGGTTTGGTCATGTGATGAGGAGGGAGGACAAATATGTGGGAAGAAGGGTCATGCAGATGGATGTGCAAGGAAGGCAGAAGCGTGGGCAGCCAAAGAAGAGATGGAGGGAGCTGGTAGAAGAGGACTTGAAGATGAAGAACTTGGATGTGGTGACAGCCCAAGACAGGAAGGTGTGGAGGAGACTCATAACAAACAGTGACCCCACTTAAGTGGGAGAAGCTGCAGAAGAAGAAGAAGTGCTGGCTCAGGTACATTATATGCATTTTTACACTCAACTGTCTCACTGAAGTTTGCATATCCACTCCCCACCCCTTCTTGGTAGTTCTAGTTTCCCTGGTTCTGCACATCCATTTTCACTTCATTCAGCAATACTTTTTTCCAGTCTCCACACACCAAGTCCATATTGACCTGCTGTGGGACCTGTTCATGAAAGTTTGCCAACAGGAAAATATACCCGAGGAATGGAGGGAGAGTACTCTTGTTCCCATCTACAAGGGTAAAGGGGATGCACAAGACTGTAAAAATTACAGAGGAATAAAGTTGATGTCCCACACAATGAAGATCCTAGAAAGGGTTCTTGATGGTAGATTGAGGGAGGAGGTGAAGATTGCAAAGGAACAATTTGGCTTCATGCCTGGTAGATCAACAACAGATGCTATCTTTGGGTTACGACAGATGATGGAAAAATATCGAGAGAAACAAAGGGAGCTACATCTGGTATTTATTGATCTGGAGAAAGCATACGATAGAGTGCCAAGGCAAGAAGTCTGGAGGTGTCTGAGGGAGAAGAAGGTGCTGTAGAAATATGTCAGGTTGGTGCAGGAAATGTACAGAAATGTGAAGACAAGTGTTCGGACCTGTTTGGGACAGACAGAAAGTTTTCAAGTAACAGTTGGCTTGCATCAAGGGTCAGCATTAAGTCCGTTTCTGTTTAATATTGTGATGGAGGTGGTAACAGAGGAGGTGAGAGAAGATGCACCTTGGACAATGTTGTATGCAGATGACATCTTGCTGTGTGTAGATTCAAGAGAAGAAGCGGAAACTAAACTGGAAAGATGGAGAAAAGTACTGGAAGAGAGAGGTATGAGACTGAGGAGAAGTAAGACAGAGTATATGTGTTGTGCAGTGGGCGGTGGCCAGGAGACAGACCTGGAGCTGGAAGGAGAGAGACTTTAGATACTTAGGTTCAACAGTGGAAGAAGATGGAGGAGGTGAGAAGGAAGTGGGATGCAGGATACAAGCAAGTTGGAGGAACTGGAGGGAGATGGCTGGAGTGTTATGTGATAAGAGGGTGCCGATCAATCTGAAAGGCAAAATTTATAGGACAGTAGTGAGGCCAGCTATGACATATGCTATAGAAACTGTGGCCCTGAGGAAAAATAACATTAGCAGGATGGAAGTAGCAGAGATGAGAATGCTTAGGTGGATGTGCGGTGTGACCAGAAAGGATCATCTGAGAAATGACTATGTCAGGGGAACAGTGAAAGTTACGAACTTAGGAGTGAAAATACAGGAGGCAAGGTTGAGATGGTTTGGTCATGTGATGAGGAGGGAGGACAAATATGTGGGAAGAAGGGTCATGCAGATGGATGTGCAAGGAAGGCAGAAGCGTGGGCAGCCAAAGAAGAGATGGAGGGAGCTGGTAGAAGAGGACTTGAAGATGAAGAACTTGGATGTGGTGACAGCCCAAGACAGGAAGGTGTGGAGGAGACTCATAACAAACAGTGACCCCACTTAAGTGGGAGAAGCTGCAGAAGAAGAAGAAGTGCTGGCTCAGGTACATTATATGCATTTTTACACTCAACTGTCTCACTGAAGTTTGCATATCCACTCCCCACCCCTTCTTGGTAGTTCTAGTTTCCCTGGTTCTGCACATCCATTTTCACTTCATTCAGCAATACTTTTTTCCAGTCTCCACACACCAAGTCCATTCAAATGCAGGCCATCCATCTTGTATAAGTCCTTTTGCCCATCAAACTCATTCCACACGTCCACGAATTCTACACCACACCGTCTGCATAAGCTGCGCATAATGTCATTTGTGATTATGGCCCTCCTTCTAAACTCCTCTCTGTCATACCATGGCAACAGACTCACCATTTTAACTCAGTCACTCTTTTCTTTCGCTACCTTTAACAATACTTTCAAGTCCTCTCTCATAAAAAATTTATCACCTTTCAATTCATTCGTACCCGCCACAATTATTAATTCTTTCACCCTCTGTTTTTGCACTCTAATACTCTCACTTACATCCTTAAATTTCGCACCCAGCAAGTACGATTTAGTTACACTCCCATCTATCACTCCTCTAATTAATGAGTCACCATACAACACTCTTTCCTTCATTTCAGAAACTCTCTCACTCTTACTCTGTTTATTTACGTTAGCCGAATCACTCTGGAAAGAGTTTTGCAGGTGCTGTAATTGCCGCTGCACATTTTGTATCAATGCGTGCAACCTAGCGATCTCACTTCCAACAAATAATTCCTCATTTTTTTTATCATTCAAACCATTTTCTCTTTCTGTATAGTTGCTCTCACTGTTTCTTAGATCAGTGCTCTCATTGCCATCTTGTACATCAACATTCCCTATCAAGCCACTATTTTCACTCTCATTCTGGCTTTCTTCAACCATGACTGTCTCACAACCTGACACATACTTCAACTCCTCACTTTGCTTACACTTTCTGCATTCTCTCACCTCTATCACTTTCGATCCAAACTCCAGCCTCATTCGGGAATGCATACATTCCACACACATCACATTGGACAAATTCGCTCACATTATAGTTTTTGAACAATGGCGTCGTATTTTTGGACGCCATTATCTTACGTCGCATTGGCGCCATATTCAAATCTATAAAACGTATCGTTAAATACTGAATTAAATAACAGAATTCACGCCAAAATCACAAAACTACCAAAATTAGACAATATTACATTATGATTTTAACCTATATTCTAATTTTCATTCAAAATTATACTTAGCTTTCGAGAGCTCCCTGAAAATACGACCGACCGTCTGGCTCTCTAGCCTACTTGAAATTAAGCAATGATAAAAACGATGTAACCACCTCTCAACAGTTTAAAAGTCTGAATCATATCACCTCTCCTTCTTCTGTCCACCAAACTCTGCAGTCCACATTCTCTCAGCCGATCCTCATAACTAACATTGTATAGTCCTGAAACTGTCTTTGTTATTTGTCTCTGTAACAAAGACAAACTGTCTTTGTTATTTGTCTCTGTACCCTCTCCACAGTTAATTTATCCCCTTCAAATCCTGGACACCAAATCTGAGAACAATAGTCTAAGTGTGCTCTGATCAACGGAATGATAACTCTTTTATCTCTTCAGGTCAGCGTCCCACTCATTATTGCAGCAATCCTCTGTGTTACTTTCACCACCTTTGATATATATCCCCTGAATTTAAGGTTTCTAACAATAATCAATGGGTTTCAAAGTCCGTGCGGTTAGCCTAGTGGCTATGCGCTTCGCAACCATATGCCTGGGGAAGGGGTGTCCTAGGTTCGATTCCCGTCGGTGACGTGAAGAGCTGAAGGATCTTCCTCAGCCATAGCCAAGTTAGCCAGTCTTGGGCGTGGACAGCAGGGTTTTTTCCCCAGTTTATTCTGGGGTTTTTCATCCCGCAAAGCAGGCAAACTGGCCTTGAGAACTCAACACTATAGGCCAGAGGATACACCGGGGCATAAGGCTGACCACCTTATCCTGTAAACGGAGTGAGGTCCGATGATCAACGGACCCTCGACACTGCAAAAGAGGGTATAAGGAAGATGATGATGATGAACAATCATCAATCCCAGATATCTTGTCTCCCTGACTTCCTCCAGTATAGCTCCTCCACAGAGTATGAAGTGTCCTATTGATGTGTCTCAAAATTGAAGACCTCACATTCTGCTGCATTAAACCGACACCCCCAATCATTTGCCAATATGTCTAGCTTATTTAAATCCTCTTGCAGGGCCACCACATCTGCACTATTACTAATAATCTTTCCTAGCTTCACATCATCCACAAACAACTGAATATCACCCTGCAATTCACTGACAATGTCATTGATATAAAGGTTAAACAATATAGGTCCCAGTACTGAGCCATGTGGGATGCCACTTGTAACCCTCTGCCTCCTTGAAACTGCCCCACCATACCAACCTCTCTGATACCTATCAGACAGTCAATCCTGAATCCAGATGATCAACCTGACACCCAAACCCAAGTTCTGCAACTTAAATATCAGCTTATCATGTGGCACCCTGTTAAATGCCTTCGCTAAATCCAAGAAAATGGCAGTATATGCCTTTCCCTCATGTACTGCTCGGAATGTGGTTTCTGAAAAAGTTCCGATGATGGTGAGTCGACCGAAACAGTCCACACTCCGTTAACCCCCTCCCCTGCCCCAGTTTCCACATAAGTAAACCCTTCTCCTTCTCTACTCCCCCCCCCCCACAAAATGCATCCCTAAACACAATAATATATATATATATTTATTTATACATTATTAACACATAACTCGGGTTTCCAAATTTATTTTCCCACGTCAAACCCCCCCCACGCTTCCCCCCTTTATAAACAACTTTAAGCAGGATCATGAAATTGGAAGACATCCTGAAATCAAAACAAGGTATGTACAAAATTTTTCCACCTCTTTTATTCTGCTATAATTGCCTTCTATATTCACCTATAATGCCCTAAAATATATACAACCCTTTTTTGAGTAATAATAGCTAATGTATTTAAAATAAGGGACACTCCTTAACAAAAACAGGCTATAATAGTCGTAATTATAATAATTAGCAAATAACTTAATAAGTAGTAATTATTTTCTTATCATTCTGTATTGTCATCAATATCATGAAAATAAATTAACATAACATAACATAAATATCATAATGTACATTTATTAACAATTATACATTTAGTGTATAATATCTTATCTTTACACCTTAATATACTATGTGGTTTTCAATATTACTTATGATATCTTAGTAAAATAGGATGTCCATATAATTTTTGCAATATAGTGTATAGTGTAAACATATGCACAGTGTATACCCTGAACAGTTACTACTAATAACAAAATGATTTTTTTCATAAACTAAGTAAACCAGTAGTAAAAGTAAACTTTCATAAACCAGTAGGTGTCCTCCCACGATGAGTCTTTGGACTCCTTGGAGGTCTCACGAATAATAATAATAAGATTTGAGAGAATCACAGACTGGTCACATACATATGAAAAAAATCACCAACTTTTAGTGACCTAAAGGAAAATGATCCCACTAACTCTGTTGTGCATGCTCACTACTAAGTGTAACCATGGCATCATTAACTGCAATGTTGTGTTTGGCTTGCTAAATGCTAATTTTTGCAATATAGTGTAAACATATGCACAGTGTGTACCCTGAACAGTTACTACTAATAACAAAATAATTTATTTCATAAACTGAGATTTGACAGAATCACAGACTGGTCACATACATATGAAAAAAATCACCAATTTTTATTTTAGTGACCTAAAAGAAAATGATCCCACTAACTATGTTGTGCATGCACACTGCCAATTGTAACCATGGCATCATTAACTGCAATTTTGTGTTTGGCTTGCTAAATGCAGCGGACATAATTTTTAAGCGCCTCCGTAACGCAATTGGAAGAACGAATGTACATTTCGCCCTTTGATTAGAAAAGGCCTAAGTTCAATTCTCGTCGTGACAGGAGGAATATTTATATGGACTTTTTCAATTGAAGGTGAGTTAGCTGATATCATACAAAGGTAGCAGGGTTTTTTTTCCCAGAAATTTGGGTTTTTCATCCCGCATACAGACAAATCGGCCCTTCAGAACACATGCAATTTATAGACAAAAAATACTGGCTGTGGTGGTGGTGGTAGTTGTGGGCAGTAGATGACGTTGATGCAGGTGATTGGTAGTAGAGGTTCTGTGTAGTAGTGGAGATGGAGAGTTGTACAATAGGTGTCCTCTCGCGATGAGTCTTTGGACTCCTTGGAGGTGTCACGAATAATAATAATAATAAATTGAAGCTTCCAGAGTGATGTATTAGGAAACATGTTAGGCAAGAATACAGACAGTCAGTGGGAACTGGTTCTGTATGAATGACTTGAAGCAACACGAGAAGCATTATAACGTGCTGTTGATGCAAAAGTTACAAAAAAAAAAAAAAAAAAAAAGGCAAAGCCTAACAGTCACATCTAAGTTATTTGGTGATGGAGAATCGGTGGCGGTTCCAGAGGAGAATGAGCAAGTGGTCTGTTGAATGCTCCTATGACAATAGATCAAGGGTTTGTAGATTGTAGAAGCAGGTTGATAGGCAGACATGAGGGAATATGAGAGAAATGTTTCAGTTACTTTACTTTTAAGGCTTTTATAGGTTGCAGAACAAGGGGTCATCTCTGGAAATTGAATAAAAGCATGATTAGTGAAGGTGTAAATACAAAATTTTACCTTATAGTGGTGAATGAGTGGAATGAGTTGCCAGAGTATGCTGTAAGTGCTTTGTCAGTGAATGTGTACAAGAAATATGATAAATGCAGTGTGAATAGTGTGGATCTCCTGTAATAAGTCTTCAGATTTTATAGAAGTTCTCATGCAATACTACTTGAAAAACTTTAGCTGGAAAAATTAGATATGACAATGCATTTCTTGACCATGCTATCTTCTCTGATGAGATCAGACAGAAAATCAAGAGTAGGGTCTCTCAATTCATCTTCCATGTTCTCTTATGTAGTATTCTAAGGCCATATGACAGGATGCCTCTGTGTGATGTTATTCCTCTAACTTACTTTTATTTATTTATTCATTTTTTATGAGAGTGGTACATCAAGAACTTTGTGTACCAAACACAGATGAAGAAAGTGTTTGTTATTAGTAGTAATTCTGCTGGATATGGTGTGCTCTATACATAAAGTAATAAAGAGATAACATTAAAAAATATAAATAAATTGATCAAATAAAAAAAAAAAACAATAATAATATAAAACAGACAAAGAATACTTGCCTGACAAATCCAATGTAATGTTATTTTGGAAGATTTTTGCCATTTTTGGCATATGGACCAAGGAGAAAATACTAAAATAGCTTCATACAATACAAGACCATACTAGTAGAAGGGAGAAAAGAAGAAAAAATCACTCTTAACATGCATTCACATCAGCTTAATTTTATTGTCATGATACAATCTATATTGAATCAATTTCAAATCTGCATACAGTTCTTGAAATTAAAAATATATACTTTTTTGTTTTAAATGCTAATCTAATCCATGAAAAGTTGAAAACCTAAAGTAAGTTAGTATTGGAAAATTAGCTCAGAGTAAGAAAATCTTGTGGTAGGCTTATATGTTGACTGTTCATAACAGTATTTATAAATAATGATACTTATTTATTACTAAGCAGACAAAACATTAATTACAATTTTGTATGTATTAACAAAGACCAGATCTGAGGATAGTCTTTGTAACCACCACTTACAGACTATATAGAAAATTGGCATCCCTTATCTACTTCCCCAAAGGCCAGCCACAGATCTTAGACCTGACAGGTGCTTATCAAGCACCTTGCAGTTGAAAAAGTCTAATTCTAGCCAAACATGCAGGACAGCCAACATTGGAACGGCCAAACACAAGAACTACACCAGTTCCACAACTATGGCCACTCAGGACTTCCTAACCATGCTTTGGCCATCACAGAATACAGTGGAAAAAAGGCCACCTTAACCACATCACCATAGCAAATATAGATATGAGAGACTATTCCTAAAATCTGTCTCAACTTTGAGGAACTATCCAAATCTCAATAAACTTGATTGGATGAAATTGCATCAAATTTGGTATGGACTCATCCTCAGATTTTCAGCCCAACAATCAAGAACACCATTCAAAAACCCATCAGAGGGCACTATTTAGGACTTCAGGGTCCCCTTTTGTTGACTTGCTTCAGCCTCACTTACCTAGTGCAGTGCCTGTGTGTGTCCAAATCAGTTTGTACATTGTTCCCTGATAATGGCAATTTGACTTAGCCAAAATATTAATTAGATTTATTGTAATTAATATTTCGTTTACATTGTTTCCTTAATAACTATGTTTATTATTACAGGTTTATTAATATATTAATTGTTTATTATTACAGGTCGGAAAATTTAGCTTTTCTTTTACGAACATTGTAGTTTTTAAATTAGTACAGCGACAGACAAGAAAGCACATGATTTCGCATGTTGGCGACCAATTCGTATATCCTTCATTTCTTTTTCCCCTTCAGTATGAATCGACTATTCTTGGCAGAAAGCCAAGTGGAGCTCTACAAAGTGTGGGTGTACTATAGTAAGAAAATCTGAAAACTCAAATTTAGATACCAAAAACGGTATCTTTTCAAGACACTTACTGTAATTAGCAGAACAAAAGTGCTGCACTAGACGACAAAAATCATACACCTAAGAAACATTTTGCAATCACTCATGTCACAGGGATTCAAACTCACTGCCTGCAAAGTAGAGATGCTATCCATTCAGGCACTGCCAATATGATAAAGGAAAGGAATGCCAATTAAAAATATTTTACCTCATCTTCCATCTTGACATGTTAAGTTCCATGGCCTGCATTTGCCAAGTCATTTGGCTTCAGAGACAGCCTGGTTGGCCAAGTGGTTAATGTATCTGTTCTTCAATTAACAACTTGCAAGTTTGAATCTCCCTGTAGGCATTGATGTTCTGATTATCTGTAGGTGGTAGATGAATTTCATCTTCCAGTGTAAGACCACCTCCTTGCTTATTGGATGCCTGAAGTGGTTTGCAAAAAAGTTCCATATTTGGCCTCTAGAGCAATGTTTGTGGATTATGTACAACAATAAAAAAAAAACTAGAAAAATACCATATCTCAGCATCGATGACATTTGAAATTTAAAACAGTTGCTGAAACAAGGGATTATCTTATTCTTTGGGTGCAGAAAGTTTCTTCACTTGACTGCAAATTAAATTAAACTTGTCAAGAAATTATATTATTGATCCAAGTGTAAGCAAACAAATTTGCTTACAACAAACAAATAAACAAATTTGCAAGCAAGTAAAAAAACTTTCTACATCTATCTCTAATCCAGAGAATTTTAATAATAAGGTGATATACCATTTGGCTACTTACATATGGAATATATATAAACTCTGCATTAATTCAATTTTGGTACCTTTTCTGAGTCTGGCTTCCACTGATGATGCCTCAATAAAGGTTAAAAGATGGTGTAAACTAAAGATAGTATAAATGTAACAAACAACAAACAATTTTACCAAATTGTTTGTTTGCATCTTCCCATACAATCGTTTTGTATGGAAAGTTTATTATTATTGTTATTAACATCATCATCTGACCTCCATGGAATCAGAGACTCAATCGTGGGGGGCCACATACTATTGCACACAACACTTATCCAACTATGCCTTAATTGATTCAATGTGTCTAGATTAACAACACATTCAGGCAATGCATTCCAATCACCAACCACTCTCCACACAAAGAACCTGCTCCTCACACCTTCCTTATACAGTTTCCAGTGCTGGCCTCTTGTTCTACCCCTCCTCTCCCATTCTATAGAAAATCTCTTCCATGTCAACCTGATAACAACCCCCCCCCCCGACTAGCTTATATGTCACAATCATATCCCCCCCCTCCTCCTCCTATTCATGAGGATTTGCAACTTACATTCTCTCAACTGTCCTCATACTTCCCATTCCAAACACCACTGACCACCTTTATGAATCTTCTCTGGACCTTTTCAACATATCCTCATCACCATGAAACCCCAGTGACCAAATCTGTACATAATAATCCATATGAGGCCTGATCAAGGCCTTATACAATGGCATCATAACCTTTCTACTTCTGTATGTCAGGGTCCTCTGCATCATTGTCATTATCTGATATGACACTTTCACAACCTGTACAATGTGGCTCAGGTCCTTGTCCACCATAAATCCTAGATCTCTCATCTCCTTTACTTCCTTTAAAGTTTCCTCACCAAATGTATGCTTTCCATCCCATCGTTGCTTACCAAATCTCAAAAACCTTTCACTTTGCAACACTGAACTGAGAGTTCCATTTACTTGCTCATTCATGCAATCTATTTAAGTCCTCCTGTCTGGTCATAACATCTGCTTGACTCTACATTGCTCTCCACAATTTTGCATCATCTGCAAACAGCTGCATATCACTAGTTACACCCATCCCAATAACATACAAATTGAACAACAATAGTCCCAAACTTGACCCCTGTGGTACATCGCTAGTGACTTTTCCCTTTCAGCATAGTGCATTACCATACACAACTTTCTGATACCTATCTGATAGCCAGTCACTAATCTAACTCAGAAGTCTGTTATCCAATCCCATTTGTTTCATTTTATTTACCAGCTTGTCATGTGGCAGTCTATCAAAAGGTTGTGCAAAATCCAAGTACACCACTGTATATGCATCTCCTGTTTAAGATATTTGTCACCTTGTTATGGTACCTAAGTAAATTAGCAAAACATGACCTCCCCTTAACAAACCCATGCCGATAATCACAGAGAATACTGCAGTTATCAACCCATTTCTGTATCCTACCTGTCACCAATCTCTCCAGTACCTTCACCACAACTCCAGATATATAGACTTGCCTATAATTTGAAGCTACAGCCTTTATCACCACCTTTACGCAGTGGAACAATTTTACTTTCCTTCCACTCTCTTGAAACCTGTGCTGATGCAAGACTTTTATTAAACAGGTATGCCAATGCCACTGCCAGTTCCCTGGAACATTCCCTTAAGATGCATGGTGATATGTCATCAAATCCTATCACCGTATTGACATCAAGTTTATTTATTTCTTCAAATATCTCCTGCTCACTCACAATTAAGCCATCCTGTCCTATGTGCTCTACACTTAGGTTCCTCATGATTCCACACTGATCAGAATGAAACACTTATAAATTGATCACACTGAATAATGTTTTCTGCAGCAGTTACCATTCTACCACTTTCATCCATTAGCATCATCTTATTATGATCATTCCTCCTTCTACTTGCTGCATATCTAAAAACTCTCTGGGGTTTTTCTTTGTCTGATTTCCCAATTTCTGCTCATACTGCAC
Organism: Typopeltis vanoorti; assembly: GCF_054136105.1. Classification (NCBI taxonomy): domain Eukaryota; kingdom Metazoa; phylum Arthropoda; class Arachnida; order Uropygi; family Thelyphonidae; genus Typopeltis; species Typopeltis vanoorti. The sequence goes on from NC_143559.1 coordinate 137,900,364, forward strand.
TTTTGTTTTCCTTACTAACTGAGTCACTCTCCTGGCTTGTTCTTTACATGCATGTAACTGATTATTACCATTATTCATTTTGTACTGCCTCCAAATCCCCTTCTTTTTCCAGATTTCATGCTTAAGCTCCTCATTTATCAATTTTACACCTGCCTGCCTATTCAGTCTTTTGGCCTTTGGAATACACTCATACATTAATGCTGTTATGTATTTCTATGTCAGTTTCCAAGCAGCATTTATTTCCTTACTGCTCAACTCCTCATTCCATGCTACAGCTCCAAGCTATCTCCTAAGCTTGTCATAATCACCAGCCTCATAGTTTCACATATATCCTTTCCTCAAAAAAGTGTATACAAATAGCCACAACCCAGGTGATCACTTCATGATCACACTCACCAACTGGAAGAATGTGTGAAACCCCACTCACAATTACATCCTCTGATGAAATGATCAGATCTAAAACTCTCAATCCTTGCATGCTCTCCTTTTCATGCTGCTTAAGATAGTCAACTTTCTACAGTTTTTCAACAGTTTGTTGCGTGGCAGTCTATCACAAGCTTTTGCTAAATCCAAGTACAGTAATGTATAGGGTGTCCCAAAATTCACGCAAGATTTAAATTTAGCGTCATTTGTGCGGAAAAGTGTTGCCAACAAGAAAAAAAAGACAGCGTGACAGCTGACAGTTCAGGGTTATTAAAAATGGAGCACTACACAAAAGAACAACGCATTTTCATTGTTAAGCAATATTTTAAAAATAATGAAGGTTTGGCAGCAACAGTTCGCGATTTTCATACAAAATATGGTCGGAATAGTGATTTAACTTCATCAACTGTGAAAAGATTAATTAAAAAATTCAAGGAAACTGGATCAATTAGTGATCTTATACACTCTGGCCGTCCTTCAACAAGTTGTTCAACAGAAAACATCGAAGCAGTTCATGAGCGTGTTGCTGAGAGTCCAGGAACATCAATTCGGCACTGTGGTCTTGAATTGGGCATTTCAAGAAGCTCTCTACGGCGTATTCTCACGAAAGATTTGCATCTTTATGCTTACAAAGTTAAATTGACTCAAGAACTGAAGCCTACTGACCACACACAGCGAAGAGAGTTTGTTGAATGGATTATGGAACAACAAGTGGATGCTTATTTTTCGAACAAAATCATCTTCAGCGATGAGGCTCATTTTCATCTTGATGGCTTCGTTAATCGACAAAATTGTCGCATTTGGGGTTCAGAAAATCCACGAGTGATTGTTGAGAAACAAATGCATCCACAACGTATCACTCTTTGGTGCGGATTTTGGGCTGGAGGCATCATTGGGCCATTCTTCTTTGAAAATGCGGCTGGTAAGGCAATAACAGTTAATGGTGCTCGCTATCGCGACATGATAATCCAGTTTTTTGTGCCTAAATTGCAAGATATGGATGTGGATGACATGTGGTTTCAACAAGATGGTGGCACATGCCATACAGCCCGAGAAACAATTCAATTACTGCATGAGTCATTTCCTGGTCATGTAATTTCCCGTTTTGGTGATCAGAATTGGCCGCCCAGATCATGTGACTTAACGCCGTTGGACTTTTTTCTTTGGGGTTTTTTGAAGTCTAAGGTTTATGCCAACAAGCCCACGACCACCCACGCTTTGAAGGAAGAAATTGAGCGCTGTATCAATGAAATTCAGCCACATTTATGCAAAACGGTCATGGAAAATTTCGACAAAAGAGTGCGTATGTGCCAGCAAAGCCTTGGAGGCCATTTACCCGATATGCTATTCCATGCATAACCCTATACTGTATACTTTATGAATCAATAAGAAATTACAATTTTTAATAAAAAATTGTAATTTCTTATTATGTTTTCTATCAAAATTACTTCTTGCGTGAATTTTGGGACACCCTGTATATGCATCTCCCCTGTCCAAGGTATTTGCCACCTTGTTATAGTACATAAGTAAGTTAGTAAAACATGATCTCCCTTTAACAAACCCATGCTAATATCATTCATAAATTACAGTAAAGAAAATACTTTAGGCAACTGTTATGCCAACATTATATTAAAGTAAAAGAATGTATCCTTGATTGGGGTGAAAGCAACCCTGTGAACTTCCAAAATGAAGTTTTGTTTGTTTTCCCAATAATAATAATAAAGACCTCATATCTTCTTTGTTTACTTTATATAATGTTGAGCTCAACAGTCTAGACCAAATCTCACTTCTTGGACTTACTCTTACTCCCAACCTTTCCTGGCACAATCATATCACTGCTATAGCATCAACAGCTTTCAAAAAAATTAGCATCCTTTTTCAGTCAAGATGCTACTTCTCTGCCAAACAGTTACTTGCTCTTTTCAAATCCCAAATCCAACCAACAATGGAATACTGCTCTCATGTATGGGATGTGCACCTAAGAGCTCTATAAAAATTCTTGATGCTGTTCAGAAAAGGGTAGTCTGGCTAATAAATGACACTTCTCTTAAAGACTCTCTTCAGCCACTATCCCATAGAACAGGGTTTCTCATACTGCGTTCCGCAGAAGGTGAATAGGTGTTCCGCGAGAAGTTCTGGAATTTGTTATTTTAGTTTTCTAAGCATTTTTCATGAATAAATATTTTATAGTAAAAATATTCTGAGGAGAATAATATTCGTGAATATGTCGAAAAACTAAGACCCAGAAAACCTAATAACATCTGTGTATCGTTAATTTTCATACATCGAAATCCTTTCAACATTTGGGAAAGGGAATGCCGCTGTTTATGACGGGTCATAAAAATTGCCTGCAAGCCCATTACAACAATTTGTGTCATATCCTCCGTTCTCAAAACCGAAGGAAATGACATCTGTGTAGCAAATGTCAGTGACCGAGCAGCATATTCTTAAACATGGAAATATTCATAAATTATCATTAATTTTCACACATTGAAATCTTTCAACAATTGGGAAAGAGAATACTACCATTTATGACCGATCATAAAAATTGCCTGCAAGCCGATTGCAACGATGGGCAGCGTGTTCTCAAAACTGAATGAAATAACATCTGTGTTGCAAATGTGAGTGATCAATCAGCAAGGAAGTATAAAGAAAATTTTTTTCCACTGAAATTGAAGATCAATGTAGTCTGTATCTTCTTCTTCTTCTGCAGCTTCTCCCACTTAAGTGGGGTCACTGTTTGTTATGAGTCTCCTCGACACCTTCCTGTCTTGGGCTGTCACCACATCCAAGTTCTTCATCTTCAAGTCCTCTTCTACCAGCTCCCTCCATCTCTTCTTTGGCCGCCCACGCTTCTGCCTTCCTTGCACATCCATCTGCATGACCCTTCTTCCCACATATTTGTCCTCCCTCCTCATCATCACATGACCAAAACATCTCAACATTGCCAACTGTATTTTCGCTCCTAAGTTCGTAACTTTCACTGTTCCCCTGACATAGTCATTTCTCAGACGATTGTTTTCTGGTCACACCGCACATCCACCTAAGCATTCTCATCTCTGCTACTTCCATCCTGCTGATGTTATTTTTCCTCAAGGCCACAATTTCTATAGCATATGTCATAGCTGGCCTCACTACTGTCCTATAAATTTTGCCTTTCAGATTGATCGGCACCCTCTTATCGCATAACACTCCAGCCATCTCCCTCCAGTTCCTCCAACCCGTTTGTATTCTGCATCCCACTTCCTTCTCAGCTCCTCCATCTTCTTCCACTGTTGAACCTAAGTATCTAAAGTCTCTCACCTTCCTGATGACATTTCCTTCCAGCTCCAGATCTATCTCCTGGCCACCGCCCACTGCACAACACATATACTCTGTCTTACTTCTGCTCTGTCTCATACCTCTCTCTTCCAGTACTTTTCTCCATCTTTCCAGTTTAGTTTCCGCTTCTTCTCTTGAATCTACACACAGCAAGATGTCATCTGCATACAACATTGTCCAAGGTGCATCTTCTCTCACCTCCTCTGTTACCACCTCCATCACAATATTAAACAGAAACGGACTTAATGCTGTCCCTTGATGCAAGCCAACTGTTACTTGAAAACTTTCTGTCTGTCCCAAACAGGTCCGAACACTTGTCTTCACATTTCTGTACATTTCCTGCACCAACCTGACATATTTCTCCAGCACCTTCTTCTCCCTCAGACACCTCCAGACTTCTTGCCTTGGCACTCTATCGTATGCTTTCTCCAGATCAATAAATACCAGATGTAGCTCCCTTTGTTTCTCTCGATATTTTTCCATCATCTGTTGTAACCCAAAGATAGCATCTGTTGTTGATCTACCAGGCATGAAGCCAAATTGTTCCTTTGCAATCTCCACCTCCTCCCTCAATCTACCATCAAGAACCCTTTCTAGGATCTTCATTGTGTGGAACATCAACTTTATTCCTCTGTAATTTTTACAGTCTTGTGCATCCCCTTTACCCTTGTAGATGGGAACAAGAGTACTCTCCCTCCATTCCTCGGGTATATTTTCCTGTTGGCAAACTTTCATGAACAGGTCCCACAGCAGGTCAATTCCCTCTTCCCCTTCCATGCCTCCACTGGAATTCTGTCGGGGCCCACCGCTTTTCCATTCCTCATCCTCTTCATGGCCTCCGTCACTTCCATTCTACTGATGTTCTGCACCATCCCCTCAGAAGGCTGCTCATCTCCTCTGTGAGTCCTTGCATTTTCCTCATTCAAAAGTCCCTCAAAGTATATTTTCCATCTGTTTCTTATGTCCGCATCCCTCCATAACCGGCGTAAGTCTGTGACGGCAAAAAATAGAATGTACGTAAACGTCAATAAAATGAAGGAGCGAGTGCTGTATGGGGATTCGCTATTAAGAGGCGTAATAATTGAGAGTTTAACGAAGTCGTACCAGCCGGGTGCGAACATAAAGGACGTCAGCGAATCTATTCGACTGCAAAAACAGAGGGTGAAAGAGATGATAAGGAACGAATGATTTGAAAGAGGACAAAATGGAAATGATAGAGGATGTGAGGGAGTTGTTTGAGGTAGCAAAAGAGAAGAGTGAGAGAGTTAGGATGGTGAGTATCTTACCGCGGTATGACAGCGAAGTGTTTAGAAGGAGGGCCATAATTGCCAATGACTTTATGCGTGGGTTATGCATGGAGAGTGGTGTGGAATTTGTGGATGTGTGGAATGAGTTCGATGGGCGAAAGGACTTATATAAGATGGATGGGTTACATTTGAATGGAGTTGGTGTACGGAGACTTGAAAGAGTGTTGATGAATGATGTGGAAGTGGATGTACAGACTCAGGGAAACTAGATTTATTAAGAGGGGGGGGAGTAGATATGCAGACTTTAGGGGGGGCAGTTAAGTGTATGAATGAGTATATTACGCCCGGGCGAGTACGACGGACAACAAATCAGAATGGGATAATTAGTATAAGGAATCAAAGTAGGGATGGGACAAATGGGCTTCTGCAATTCATGTACACTAATGCCAGGAGTATTAGGAACAAGAAGGAAGAGTTTTTGGCCATGGTTGGCACTTCCAGGCCACAGGTAGTCGGTATTAGTGAAACATGGCTGACAGAAGATGATAAAGCTAGTGGGATTGAATGCGATGGGTATAGCGTGTTCAGGAGTGACAGGGTGAATAAAAAGGGGGGAGGAGTGTTATTGATGATAGCTGATAAGCTTCAGCCAAGGAGTATAGAAGTTGAACTGCAGGATGGGGAAAAAAGCACATTTGAGGCTGTTTGGTGTGAGATACAATCTCGCAGAACAAAATATACAATTGGGTGCTGCTATAGACCGGGTGATGGAGTGGATGGTGGGAATAGTATGCATAAGCAAATAGAAGAAATGAATGGAAGGAGGGTAATTATTATGGGTGATTTCAATTATGGTAACATTGACTGGAAAGAGGAGAGGGCACATGGGAGGAAGGAATTGGATTTTATGCAGTTATTAAGGGACAACTATCTACGGCAACATGTATTGGAAAATACCAGGGGGCAGAGAGTGCTGGACCTAGTAATTGCAACTGAGAATGTAGCTGTAACGAACATGACCATGTTGCCACCAATTGGTGAGAGTGACCATAAGGTCATGACTTGGGAGGTGGCTAAAGGAGTCGAATTTACAATTAAGACAGGGTATATGTGAAATTACCGGGCTAGTAAGTATGACAAGCTTAGGTGTGTGCTTGGCTCAATGCCATGGCATGTAAAACTGCAAGGGCTGGATGTTGATAGTGCATGGGAGGTGGTTAAGAACTGTTTGCAGGAGGCAATGGTTGACTGTATACCAAGAGTCCGAATAATAAATCAGGTAGGGGTTAAATGGATGAATAACACTATTAAGCTTGAGCTGCAAAAAAAGAAACAATTGTGGAGGGAATTTAAGGAGAAGGGTGACCATCAGGTGCATGAACAGTATAAAGCTCAGGCCAGGATGGTAACAAGGGTGGTAAGAAAAGCAAAAGCAGATTACGAAAGGAAATTGGCCATGCAGGCTAAAGAGAATCCCAAACAGTTTTTTCAATATGTTGCAAGTAAAAGGAAAAATGCTCATGGTAGAATGATCTTAAAAAATGCTGAGGGTAGGGAGGTAACTGAATCAGTCGATGTTGTGGAATTACTGAGCGAGCACTTTGCAAGAGTATATCATCCAGGTGGTGGCTTTGCGGAAATGGAGGAACCAACAGCTTATACTGGAATTGTGATGAATGAGGTAGAGGTAACTAGTCTATTACAGAACCTCAATGTCAATACATCTGTGGGATTGGATGGTATACCAGCTCGTGTCGTACGTGAAGCGGCCAAAGAATTGTCAGTGCCCTTGACCATTATGTTTAATTTGAGCCTCAGGACTGGGTCAGTCCCAAGGGGGTGGAAAGAGGGGAAAATAGTTCCACTGCACAAAGGTGGTTCCAAGGCTGCTGTTGAAAATTACCGGCCAATCAGCATAACAGGAATCATTATCAAGGTCTTAGAGAAAATAGTCAAGAGGAAAATACAAGATTGGATAGAAGAAAATGGGATACTGTATCGGGGACAGCATGGTTTTGTGAAGGGTAGGTCATGCCTCAGTAACTTGCTCACGTATTATAACACAGTGACGGCTGAACTGGATAAGGGTAATGGGTTTACAGTGATTCTGCTGGACCTTGCTAAGGCCTTTGACAGGATACCACATGGAATTCTAATCAGTAAATTGCAGCATATGGGAATGGACATAGGGTTGGTGAGATGGATAGGAGGGTGGTTGACGGAGAGATATCAGAGAGTGGTTTACTCAGGAGTAGAGTCCACTAGACGGCCTGTGACTAGTGGTGTACCACAAGGATCTGTTCTTGGACCACTGCTGTTTAATTTGTTCATAAATGATATAGGAAAGGATCTGAGAGGAACAGTTCATTTGTTTGCGGATGATGCGAAGTTGGGTAGGGCAATAGTGAATGCAGATGACGTCAAAATTTTGCAGGATGATTTGGATAGATTGGAGGTCTGGGCTAGGGAGAATGGATGTCAATTTAATGTGGCAAAATGTAAGGTTATGCATTTTGGGGTGAAAAGATGGGAGGCAGTTTACTGCATTGGTGGAACCGTGCTCCAGGAAATTGATGAGGCACGAGATTTAGGAGTGTTGGTGGATAAGGAATTGAAATTTAGGGGACACATTGCAAAAGTGGCCAAATCAGCTCATCAAATCACTTGGTTGCTGAAGAATACGTTGACAAGCAGAGACAAGCAGGTTATTGTTCCTCTGTATCGAGCCTTGATAAGACCTCATCTCGACTACTGTGCTCAGATTTGGTCACCTAGGTTTCTTCTTGATGGGGAGGAGGTGGAGAGGATCCAGAGGCGAGTGACCAAGATGATAGCAGGTCTGTGGAATGAACCGTATGAGAACAGGTTGAGGATTTGTGGGTTGCAAAAATTGGTTGATAGGCGGAGGAGGGGAGATATGATTGAGACATTCAAATTACTGAAGGGTTTCTATAAAATTAATTCAGAAGATATTTTTGAGAACAGGGCTGGTTGTGGGAGGACTAGGGGACATCCATGGAAACTGGGCAAAAGTGTGGTTAGTAAAGGTGTTAGAGCTGGGTTCTTTACTTTTAGAGTAGTGAATGAGTGGAATGCGCTCCCTGAGTCTGTGGTGGATGCTGTGACAGTGAATGAGTTTAAGGCGAGGTATGATAGATACTGTATGAATGTCGAATAGTTGTGATGAAAATGATTTGGGGCCTCCCTCGATGAGTCTAATGACTCCCTGGAGTTGCCCGTAATAATAATAATAATAATAATAATAATAATACTCTTCCTTCAGCATCTTTGATCTGCCTCACATGTAAGATGTCCTTAGCTGCTTTATTTCTACATTTCGCTAGTTGGTAAATTTTTCTCTGTCCTCCTGTAGTCTGTATCCGGTTCTCAAATCTATTACTACTGAATATTTTCTTCACAAGTTCGTATTGCAGTGTGTAAGTGCTTGTTCTGAAACCGGAGTGCCATGATTTTTTTAAAAGCAATAGGAATACAGAGTTAAAATCTAATATGAATAAGAGACAAGGCACTTTGTTTAATTTGGTATTAAGAAATCTCTTATTGAAGGCGTTTATGACGGAGCAGATAGTGAGTCATCCACCTCAAGCCTACAAAGATCTCCAGGATGTACAAAAGGAGGGGAAAAACTACCAGTACACAGGAGAAAAAGTCTGCATTCACTCGTAAGTACTTATAATAATATTATAAATATATCTGGTGATCAGAATGGGATATGTCAATGAAAATCAGCACAAATTAATTTAATGATGTTTGCCTGAAGAAACTACAACATGCTACAAGATTTCATTAGTCCAGTGATTGATAACTAATTTAAATGTAATTTATATTTGTCAACATGCCACATCCTATACATAAGTGTACTAATACTCTTTATGATTATGCCATAATTAATTATTAATACTTATGTTAATGTATGAACTTTAAAAAATTTTGGAAAGTATTTACGAGTAAATTTGTTGGACCGGGCCCTCGGAAAAAAAGAAATCAGCTAACGCCTTTTTATTCCCGTATTTTCAATACTTTTCTTACAAGTATTGTTACAATTCATATTTACTTTTGTGTGTTGCAGTCTTTTTTTACTATTTTGCATTATTAATTTACTTTTATATTATTCGACATTTCTTATTTATAATCTTATTGTTTTTCATACTAAAGTTACCTTTACAACAGAATTCTATTTGTTTTTATTATAGCTCTGACAAATATTGGAATTTGAATATTATTGAAAAAATAACCATGGATCCTTGTGGTTTTAATATTATGCTAATATTAAAGAACAAGAGTCATCTAAGAACAGACCAAAACGGAAGTACCATGAAAGTTATTTGATAATAAATTTAGCTTAATCCTTTATCCAAGTGTGAGCAAACAAAGTTTGCGCCTGAAAGTATCTTCAGGACTGGGGTAAGGTGGTACAACAGAATTTTCAACAGAAAGGTTCAACAAAAAAGGTTCAACAGAAAGTTATTTGAATTATGGGTTTACGTGTATTGGCAATACACATGCTCCTGATACAATGTGTGTTTTATGTAATAAAATACTAGTAAACAGTTCTTTGGCTCCAGCTAAACTTCGTAGGCACTTCGAAACAAAACACACTAATTACAAAGGAAAAGATATGCATTTCTTTAAGAGACGACGTGACTCGCTTGAAAAATCTAAACTTCAAATGGCTACAATTGCTACAACTGAAAATGCAACAGAGGCGTCTTTTTGCGTGAGTTACCACATTGCACTTCATGGTGAAGCTCATACAATTGGTGAGACGCTCATTAAGCCTTGTGTGAAAGACATTGTATCATGCATGTTAAACGAGCAGTTTGCTAGAAAAATAGATGCAGAACAATTATCAAATGATACTGTTTCACGTCACATCAAAGATCTTTCTGCTGACATAGAAAAAGAGCTAATTCATCGATTTAGACTTTGCAGTGAATATTCATTGCAAATGGATGAATCTACAGATGTCACAGGACTCGCTATATTACTGGTGTTTGTTCGTTACATATTTGATAAAAGTATTGAAGAAGATTTACTCATGTGCGAATATCTACAAGAAAACACTTCCGGAGAAGATATATTCAACTGTATTAATAATTATATTACAAAACAGGAAATCGATTGGGAGAAGTGTATTGATATTTGTACAGATGGTGCTCAAGGCAATGGTAGGAAAGATGAAGGGAGTTGTAACATGTATCCTGCAAGTAGCTACAAGAGCCACCAAAAGTCATTGTGTTTTGCATAGACAAGCACTAGTAAGAAAAAGAATTCCTACATATTTAAAAACTATTTTGGATGAAGCCGTAAAAATGATCAACTATGTAAAATCTCGACCACTTCAATCCAGATTAATTAAAATTTTGTGCGATGAAATAGGTAGTGCACATAACGCACTTTTATTACACACTGAAGTGAGATGGCTATCCAGAGGAAAAGCATTATTGAGGCTTTTTGAACTTCATAGTGAGTTAATGGTCTTCTTGATGTCACATAATTTAGGACAAAATTTTATTGAATTATTAAGAAATTCTTCATGGTTGATGAGTCTTGTATATCAGGCAGATATATTTACAAAGTGCAATGAAATTAACTTATCATTACAAGGAAAGAATATTACACTTTTTAATACAAGAGATAAAATTGCATCTTTTGGTAGGAAATTGCAATTCTGGATTTCTACAGTTGAACAGAATAATTTTGATTGTTTTCCCACCTTGCATGAATTTTTGACTGAAATAAATTCTCAAGTAAATGAAGAAGTATCTAACGTAATTTTAGAACACTTGCATGACTTGCAATCAACCCTTTTGCAATATTTTCCAAAATCCAGTGTGAACAATTCCTGGGTTCTGAATCCATTTACAGTGACAGCTAAGCCAGCAGGCTTCAGCGCAAGTGACTATGAAAATCTAATTGACTTAATTAGTGACTCTGATTTAAAACAAAAATACAAGGAACTGCCAATAAATGATTTCTGGACAAATTTAACAGAAGAGTACCCCAGCGTGTCAAAACTAGCTATTCTTGTTTTACTTCCTTATACAACGACATATCTATGCGAGGCAGGATTTTCATATTATGCTGCAACCAAATCAAAGCCCAGAAACAGACTCAATGCTACACCAAATATGAGAATTCAACTTTCTAATATTGTGCCTGATATCAAAAGAATTTGTAATTCAAAGACCCAAAAACATCGGAGTCATTAAGAATTTAATTTGCAATATTACGTTTTACTATTTTTATGTGTTTTGTTTTTACTAATTAACCCCCCACCCCCCCCCCCCCCCACCCCCCCCCCCCCCCACCCCCCCCCCCCCCCACCCCCCCCCCCCCCCACCCCCCCCCCCCCCCACCCCCCCCCCCCCCCACCCCCCCCCCCCCCCACCCCCCCCCCCCCCCACCCCCCCCCCCCCCCACCCCCCCCCCCCCCCACCCCCCCCCCCCCCCACCCCCCCCCCCCCCCACCCCCCCCCCCCCCCACCCCCCCCCCCCCCCACCCCCCCCCCCCCCCACCCCCCCCCCCCCCCACCCCCCCCCCCCCCCACCCCCCCCCCCCCCCACCCCCCCCCCCCCCCACCCCCCCCCCCCCCCACCCCCCCCCCCCCCCACCCCCCCCCCCCCCCACCCCCCCCCCCCCCCACCCCCCCCCCCCCCCACCCCCCCCCCCCCCCACCCCCCCCCCCCCCCACCCCCCCCCCCCCCCACCCCCCCCCCCCCCCACCCCCCCCCCCCCCCACCCCCCCCCCCCCCCACCCCCCCCCCCCCAGCTGGAAAAATTAGATATGACAATGCTTTCTTGACCATGCTATCTTCTCTGATGAGATCAGACAGAAAATCAAGAGTAGGGTCTCTCAATTCATCTTCCATGTTCTCTTATGTAGTATTCTAAGGCCATATGACAGGATGCCTCTGTGTGATGTTATTCCTCTAACTTACTTTTATTTATTTATTCATTTTTTATGAGAGTGGTACATCAAGAACTTTGTGTACCAAACACAGATGAAGAAAGTGTTTGTTATTAGTAGTAATTCTGCTGGATATGGTGTGCTCTATACATAAAGTAATAAAGAGATAACATTAAAAAATATAAATAAATTGATCAAATAAAAAAAAAAAACAATAATAATATAAAACAGACAAAGAATACTTGCCTGACAAATCCAATGTAATGTTATTTTGGAAGATTTTTGCCATTTTTGGCATATGGACCAAGGAGAAAATACTAAAATAGCTTCATACAATACAAGACCATACTAGTAGAAGGGAGAAAAGAAGAAAAAATCACTCTTAACATGCATTCACATCAGCTTAATTTTATTGTCATGATACAATCTATATTGAATCAATTTCAAATCTGCATACAGTTCTTGAAATTAAAAATATATACTTTTTTGTTTTAAATGCTAATCTAATCCATGAAAAGTTGAAAACCTAAAGTAAGTTAGTATTGGAAAATTAGCTCAGAGTAAGAAAATCTTGTGGTAGGCTTATATGTTGACTGTTCATAACAGTATTTATAAATAATGATACTTATTTATTACTAAGCAGACAAAACATTAATTACAATTTTGTATGTATTAACAAAGACCAGATCTGAGGATAGTCTTTGTAACCACCACTTACAGACTATATAGAAAATTGGCATCCCTTATCTACTTCCCCAAAGGCCAGCCACAGATCTTAGACCTGACAGGTGCTTATCAAGCACCTTGCAGTTGAAAAAGTCTAATTCTAGCCAAACATGCAGGACAGCCAACATTGGAACGGCCAAACACAAGAACTACACCAGTTCCACAACTATGGCCACTCAGGACTTCCTAACCATGCTTTGGCCATCACAGAATACAGTGGAAAAAAGGCCACCTTAACCACATCACCATAGCAAATATAGATATGAGAGACTATTCCTAAAATCTGTCTCAACTTTGAGGAACTATCCAAATCTCAATAAACTTGATTGGATGAAATTGCATCAAATTTGGTATGGACTCATCCTCAGATTTTCAGCCCAACAATCAAGAACACCATTCAAAAACCCATCAGAGGGCACTATTTAGGACTTCAGGGTCCCCTTTTGTTGACTTGCTTCAGCCTCACTTACCTAGTGCAGTGCCTGTGTGTGTCCAAATCAGTTTGTACATTGTTCCCTGATAATGGCAATTTGACTTAGCCAAAATATTAATTAGATTTATTGTAATTAATATTTCGTTTACATTGTTTCCTTAATAACTATGTTTATTATTACAGGTTTATTAATATATTAATTGTTTATTATTACAGGTCGGAAAATTTAGCTTTTCTTTTACGAACATTGTAGTTTTTAAATTAGTACAGCGACAGACAAGAAAGCACATGATTTCGCATGTTGGCGACCAATTCGTATATCCTTCATTTCTTTTTCCCCTTCAGTATGAATCGACTATTCTTGGCAGAAAGCCAAGTGGAGCTCTACAAAGTGTGGGTGTACTATAGTAAGAAAATCTGAAAACTCAAATTTAGATACCAAAAACGGTATCTTTTCAAGACACTTACTGTAATTAGCAGAACAAAAGTGCTGCACTAGACGACAAAAATCATACACCTAAGAAACATTTTGCAATCACTCATGTCACAGGGATTCAAACTCACTGCCTGCAAAGTAGAGATGCTATCCATTCAGGCACTGCCAATATGATAAAGGAAAGGAATGCCAATTAAAAATATTTTACCTCATCTTCCATCTTGACATGTTAAGTTCCATGGCCTGCATTTGCCAAGTCATTTGGCTTCAGAGACAGCCTGGTTGGCCAAGTGGTTAATGTATCTGTTCTTCAATTAACAACTTGCAAGTTTGAATCTCCCTGTAGGCATTGATGTTCTGATTATCTGTAGGTGGTAGATGAATTTCATCTTCCAGTGTAAGACCACCTCCTTGCTTATTGGATGCCTGAAGTGGTTTGCAAAAAAGTTCCATATTTGGCCTCTAGAGCAATGTTTGTGGATTATGTACAACAATAAAAAAAAAACTAGAAAAATACCATATCTCAGCATCGATGACATTTGAAATTTAAAACAGTTGCTGAAACAAGGGATTATCTTATTCTTTGGGTGCAGAAAGTTTCTTCACTTGACTGCAAATTAAATTAAACTTGTCAAGAAATTATATTATTGATCCAAGTGTAAGCAAACAAATTTGCTTACAACAAACAAATAAACAAATTTGCAAGCAAGTAAAAAAACTTTCTACATCTATCTCTAATCCAGAGAATTTTAATAATAAGGTGATATACCATTTGGCTACTTACATATGGAATATATATAAACTCTGCATTAATTCAATTTTGGTACCTTTTCTGAGTCTGGCTTCCACTGATGATGCCTCAATAAAGGTTAAAAGATGGTGTAAACTAAAGATAGTATAAATGTAACAAACAACAAACAATTTTACCAAATTGTTTGTTTGCATCTTCCCATACAATCGTTTTGTATGGAAAGTTTATTATTATTGTTATTAACATCATCATCTGACCTCCATGGAATCAGAGACTCAATCGTGGGGGGCCACATACTATTGCACACAACACTTATCCAACTATGCCTTAATTGATTCAATGTGTCTAGATTAACAACACATTCAGGCAATGCATTCCAATCACCAACCACTCTCCACACAAAGAACCTGCTCCTCACACCTTCCTTATACAGTTTCCAGTGCTGGCCTCTTGTTCTATCCCCTCCTCTCCCATTCTATAGAAAATCTCTTCCATGTCAACCTGATAAACAACCCCCCCCCCCGACTAGCTTATATGTCACAATCATATCCCCCCCCTCCTCCTCCTATTCATGAGGATTTGCAACTTTACATTCTCTCAACTGTCTCTCATACTTCCCATTCCAAACACCACTGACCACCTTTATGAATCTTCCTCTGGACCTTTTCAACATATCCTCATCACCATGAAACCCCAGTGACCAAATCTGTACATAATAATCCATATGAGGCCTGATCAAGGCCTTATACAATGGCATCATAACCTTTCTACTTCTGTATGTCAGGGTCCTCTGCATCATTGTCATTATCTGATATGACACTTTCACAACCTGTACAATGTGGCTCAGGTCCTTGTCCACCATAAATCCTAGATCTCTCATCTCCTTTACTTCCTTTAAAGTTTCCTCACCAAATGTATGCTTTTCCATCCCATCGTTGCTTACCAAATCTCAAAACCCTTTCACTTTGCAACACTGAACTGAGAGTTCCATTTACTTGCTCATTCATGCAATCTATTTAAGTCCTCCTGTCTGGTCATAACATCTGCTTGACTCTACATTGCTCTCCACAATTTTGCATCATCTGCAAACAGCTGCATATCACTAGTTACACCCATCCCAATAACATACAAATTGAACATACAATAGTCCCAAACTTGACCCCTGTGGTACATCGCTAGTGACTTTTCCCTTTTCAGCATAGTGCATTACCATACACAACTTTCTGATACCTATCTGATAGCCAGTCACTAATCTAACTCAGAAGTCTGTTATCCAATCCCATTTGTTTCATTTTATTTACCAGCTTGTCATGTGGCAGTCCTATCAAAAGGTTGTGCAAAATCCAAGTACACCACTGTATATGCATCTCCTGTTTAAGATATTTGTCACCTTGTTATGGTACCTAAGTAAATTAGCAAAACATGACCTCCCCTTAACAAACCCATGCCGATAATCACAGAGAATACTGCAGTTATCAACCCATTTCTGTATCCTACCTGTCACCAATCTCTCCAGTACCTTCACCACAACTCCAGATATATAGACTTGCCTATAATTTGAAGCTACAGCCTTTATCACCACCTTTACGCAGTGGAACAATTTTACTTTCCTTACACTCTCTTGAAACCTGTGCTGATGCAAGACTTTTATTAAACAGGTATGCCAATGCCACTGCCAGTTCCCTGGAACATTCCCTTAAGATGCATGGTGATATGTCATCAAATCCTATCACCGTATTGACATCAAGTTTATTTATTTCTTCAAATATCTCCTGCTCACTCACAATTAAGCCATCCTGTCCTATGTGCTCTACACTTAGGTTCCTCATGATTCCACACTGATCAGAATGAAACACTTATAAATTGATCACACTGAATAATGTTTTCTGCAGCAGTTACCATTCTACCACTTTCATCCATTAGCATCATCTTATTATGATCATTCCTCCTTCTACTTGCTGCATATCTAAAAACTCTCTGGGGTTTTTCTTTTGTCTGATTTCCCAATTTCTGCTCATACTGCACTTTTGTTTTCCTTACTAACTGAGTCACTCTCCTGGCTTGTTCTTTACATGCATGTAACTGATTATTACCATTATTCATTTTGTACTGCCTCCAAATCCCCTTCTTTTTCCAGATTTCATGCTTAAGCTCCTCATTTATCAATTTTACACCTGCCCTGCCTATTCAGTCTTTTGGCCTTTGGAATACACTCATACATTAATGCTGTTATGTATTTCTATGTCAGTTTCCAAGCAGCATTTATTTCCTTACTGCTCAACTCCTCATTCCATGCTACAGCTCCAAGCTATCTCCTAAGCTTGTCATAATCACCAGCCTCATAGTTTCACATATATCCTTTCCTCAAAAAAGTGTATACAAATAGCCACAACCCAGGTGATCACTTCATGATCACACTCACCAACTGGAAGAATGTGTGAAACCCCACTCACAATTACATCCTCTGATGAAATGATCAGATCTAAAACTCTTCAATCCTTGCATGCTCTCCTTTTCATGCTGCTTAAGATAGTCAACTTTCTACAGTTTTTTCAACAGTTTGTTGCGTGGCAGTCTATCACAAGCTTTTGCTAAATCCAAGTACAGTAATGTATAGGGTGTCCCAAAATTCACGCAAGATTTAAATTTAGCGTCATTTGTGCGGAAAAGTGTTGCCAACAAGAAAAAAAAGACAGCGTGACAGCTGACAGTTCAGGGTTATTAAAAATGGAGCACTACACAAAAGAACAACGCATTTTCATTGTTAAGCAATATTTTAAAAATAATGAAGGTTTGGCAGCAACAGTTCGCGATTTTCATACAAAATATGGTCGGAATAGTGATTTAACTTCATCAACTGTGAAAAGATTAATTAAAAAATTCAAGGAAACTGGATCAATTAGTGATCTTATACACTCTGGCCGTCCTTCAACAAGTTGTTCAACAGAAAACATCGAAGCAGTTCATGAGCGTGTTGCTGAGAGTCCAGGAACATCAATTCGGCACTGTGGTCTTGAATTGGGCATTTCAAGAAGCTCTCTAACGGCGTATTCTCACGAAAGATTTGCATCTTTATGCTTACAAAGTTAAATTGACTCAAGAACTGAAGCCTACTGACCACACACAGCGAAGAGAGTTTGTTGAATGGATTATGGAACAACAAGTGGATGCTTATTTTTCGAACAAAATCATCTTCAGCGATGAGGCTCATTTTCATCTTGATGGCTTCGTTAATCGACAAAATTGTCGCATTTGGGGTTCAGAAAATCCACGAGTGATTGTTGAGAAACAAATGCATCCACAACGTATCACTCTTTGGTGCGGATTTTGGGCTGGAGGCATCATTGGGCCATTCTTCTTTGAAAATGCGGCTGGTAAGGCAATAACAGTTAATGGTGCTCGCTATCGCGACATGATAATCCAGTTTTTTGTGCCTAAATTGCAAGATATGGATGTGGATGACATGTGGTTTCAACAAGATGTGTGGCACATGCCATACAGCCCGAGAAAACAATTCAATTACTGCATGAGTCATTTCCTGGTCATGTAATTCCCGTTTTGGTGATCAGAATTGGCCGCCCAGATCATGTGACTTAACGCCGTTGGACTTTTTTCTTTGGGGTTTTTTTGAAGTCTAAGGTTTATGCCAACAAGCCCACGACCACCCACGCTTTTGAAGGAAGAAATTGAGCGCTGTATCAATGAAATTCAGCCACAATTTATGCAAAACGGGGTCATGGAAAATTTCGACAAAAGAGTGCGTATGTGCCAGCCAAAGCCCTTGGAGGCCATTTACCCGATCATGCTATTCCATCGCATAACCCTATCCTGTATACTTTATGAATCAATATGAAATTACAATTTTTAATAAAAAATTGTAATTTCTTGATTATGTTTTCTATCAAAATTACTTCTTGCGTGAATTTTTGGGTCACCCTGTATATGCATCTCCCCTGTCCAAGGTATTTGCCACCTTGTTATAGTACATAAGTAAGTTAGTAAAACATGATCTCCCTTTAACAAACCCATGCTAATATCATTCATAAATTACAGTAAAGAAAATACTTTAGGCAACTGTTATGCCAACATTATATTAAAGTAAAAGAATGTATCCTTGATTGGGGTGAAAGCAACCCTGTGAACTTCCAAAATGAAGTTTTGTTTGTTTTCCCAATAATAATAATAAAGACCTCATATCTTCTTTGTTTACTTTATATAATGTTGAGCTCAACAGTCTAGACCAAATCTCACTTCTTGGACTTACTCTTACTCCCAACCTTTCCTGGCACAATCATATCACTGCTATAGCATCAACAGCTTTCAAAAAAATTAGCATCCTTTTTCAGTCAAGATGCTACTTCTCTGCCAAACAGTTACTTGCTCTTTTCAAATCCCAAATCCAACCAACAATGGAATACTGCTCTCATGTATGGGATGTGCACCTAAGAGCTCTATAAAAATTCTTGATGCTGTTCAGAAAAGGGTAGTCTGGCTAATAAATGACACTTCTCTTACAGACTCTCTTCAGCCACTATCCCATAGAACAGGGTTTCTCATACTGCGTTCCGCAGAAGGTGAATAGGTGTTCCGCGAGAAGTTCTGGAATTTGTTATTTTAGTTTTCTAAGCATTTTTCATGAATAAATATTTTATAGTAAAAATATTCTGAGGAGAATAATATTCGTGAATATGTCGAAAAACTAAGACCCAGAAAACCTAATAACATCTGTGTATCGTTAATTTTCATACATCGAAATCCTTTCAACATTTGGGAAAGGGAATGCCGCTGTTTATGACGGGTCATAAAAATTGCCTGCAAGCCCATTACAACAATTTGTGTCATATCCTCCGTTCTCAAAACCGAAGGAAATGACATCTGTGTAGCAAATGTCAGTGACCGAGCAGCATATTCTTAAACATGGAAATATTCATAAATTATCATTAATTTTCACACATTGAAATCTTTCAACAATTGGGAAAGAGAATACTACCATTTATGACCGATCATAAAAATTGCCTGCAAGCCGATTGCAACGATGGGCAGCGTGTTCTCAAAACTGAATGAAATAACATCTGTGTTGCAAATGTGAGTGATCAATCAGCAAGGAAGTATAAAGAAAATTTTTTTCCACTGAAATTGAAGATCAATGTAGTCTGTATCTTCTTCTTCTTCTGCAGCTTCTCCCACTTAAGTGGGGTCACTGTTTGTTATGAGTCTCCTCGACACCTTCCTGTCTTGGGCTGTCACCACATCCAAGTTCTTCATCTTCAAGTCCTCTTCTACCAGCTCCCTCCATCTCTTCTTTGGCCGCCCACGCTTCTGCCTTCCTTGCACATCCATCTGCATGACCCTTCTTCCCACATATTTGTCCTCCCTCCTCATCATCACATGACCAAAACATCTCAACATTGCCAACTGTATTTTCGCTCCTAAGTTCGTAACTTTCACTGTTCCCCTGACATAGTCATTTCTCAGACGATTGTTTTCTGGTCACACCGCACATCCACCTAAGCATTCTCATCTCTGCTACTTCCATCCTGCTGATGTTATTTTTCCTCAAGGCCACAATTTCTATAGCATATGTCATAGCTGGCCTCACTACTGTCCTATAAATTTTGCCTTTCAGATTGATCGGCACCCTCTTATCGCATAACACTCCAGCCATCTCCCTCCAGTTCCTCCAACCCGTTTGTATTCTGCATCCCACTTCCTTCTCAGCTCCTCCATCTTCTTCCACTGTTGAACCTAAGTATCTAAAGTCTCTCACCTTCCTGATGACATTTCCTTCCAGCTCCAGATCTATCTCCTGGCCACCGCCCACTGCACAACACATATACTCTGTCTTACTTCTGCTCTGTCTCATACCTCTCTCTTCCAGTACTTTTCTCCATCTTTCCAGTTTAGTTTCCGCTTCTTCTCTTGAATCTACACACAGCAAGATGTCATCTGCATACAACATTGTCCAAGGTGCATCTTCTCTCACCTCCTCTGTTACCACCTCCATCACAATATTAAACAGAAACGGACTTAATGCTGTCCCTTGATGCAAGCCAACTGTTACTTGAAAACTTTCTGTCTGTCCCAAACAGGTCCGAACACTTGTCTTCACATTTCTGTACATTTCCTGCACCAACCTGACATATTTCTACAGCACCTTCTTCTCCCTCAGACACCTCCAGACTTCTTGCCTTGGCACTCTATCGTATGCTTTCTCCAGATCAATAAATACCAGATGTAGCTCCCTTTGTTTCTCTCGATATTTTTCCATCATCTGTTGTAACCCAAAGATAGCATCTGTTGTTGATCTACCAGGCATGAAGCCAAATTGTTCCTTTGCAATCTCCACCTCCTCCCTCAATCTACCATCAAGAACCCTTTCTAGGATCTTCATTGTGTGGAACATCAACTTTATTCCTCTGTAATTTTTACAGTCTTGTGCATCCCCTTTACCCTTGTAGATGGGAACAAGAGTACTCTCCCTCCATTCCTCGGGTATATTTTCCTGTTGGCAAACTTTCATGAACAGGTCCCACAGCAGGTCAATTCCCTCTTCCCCTTCCATGCCTCCACTGGAATTCTGTCGGGGCCCACCGCTTTTCCATTCCTCATCCTCTTCATGGCCTCCGTCACTTCCATTCTACTGATGTTCTGCACCATCCCCTCAGAAGGCTGCTCATCTCCTCTGTGAGTCCTTGCATTTTCCTCATTCAAAAGTCCCTCAAAGTATATTTTCCATCTGTTTCTTATGTCCGCATCCCTCCATAACCGGCGTAAGTCTGTGACGGCAAAAAATAGAATGTACGTAAACGTCAATAAAATGAAGGAGCGAGTGCTGTATGGGGATTCGCTATTAAGAGGCGTAATAATTGAGAGTTTAACGAAGTCGTACCAGCCGGGTGCGAACATAAAGGACGTCAGCGAATCTATTCGACTGCAAAAACAGAGGGTGAAAGAGATGATAAGGAACGAATGATTTGAAAGAGGACAAAATGGAAATGATAGAGGATGTGAGGGAGTTGTTTGAGGTAGCAAAAGAGAAGAGTGAGAGAGTTAGGATGGTGAGTATCTTACCGCGGTATGACAGCGAAGTGTTTAGAAGGAGGGCCATAATTGCCAATGACTTTATGCGTGGGTTATGCATGGAGAGTGGTGTGGAATTTGTGGATGTGTGGAATGAGTTCGATGGGCGAAAGGACTTATATAAGATGGATGGGTTACATTTGAATGGAGTTGGTGTACGGAGACTTGAAAGAGTGTTGATGAATGATGTGGAAGTGGATGTACAGACTCAGGGAAACTAGATTTATTAAGAGGGGGGGGAGTAGATATGCAGACTTTAGGGGGGGCAGTTAAGTGTATGAATGAGTATATTACGCCCGGGCGAGTACGACGGACAACAAATCAGAATGGGATAATTAGTATAAGGAATCAAAGTAGGGATGGGACAAATGGGCTTCTGCAATTCATGTACACTAATGCCAGGAGTATTAGGAACAAGAAGGAAGAGTTTTTGGCCATGGTTGGCACTTCCAGGCCACAGGTAGTCGGTATTAGTGAAACATGGCTGACAGAAGATGATAAAGCTAGTGGGATTGAATGCGATGGGTATAGCGTGTTCAGGAGTGACAGGGTGAATAAAAAGGGGGGAGGAGTGTTATTGATGATAGCTGATAAGCTTCAGCCAAGGAGTATAGAAGTTGAACTGCAGGATGGGGAAAAAAGCACATTTGAGGCTGTTTGGTGTGAGATACAATCTCGCAGAACAAAATATACAATTGGGTGCTGCTATAGACCGGGTGATGGAGTGGATGGTGGGAATAGTATGCATAAGCAAATAGAAGAAATGAATGGAAGGAGGGTAATTATTATGGGTGATTTCAATTATGGTAACATTGACTGGAAAGAGGAGAGGGCACATGGGAGGAAGGAATTGGATTTTATGCAGTTATTAAGGGACAACTATCTACGGCAACATGTATTGGAAAATACCAGGGGGCAGAGAGTGCTGGACCTAGTAATTGCAACTGAGAATGTAGCTGTAACGAACATGACCATGTTGCCACCAATTGGTGAGAGTGACCATAAGGTCATGACTTGGGAGGTGGCTAAAGGAGTCGAATTTACAATTAAGACAGGGTATATGTGAAATTACCGGGCTAGTAAGTATGACAAGCTTAGGTGTGTGCTTGGCTCAATGCCATGGCATGTAAAACTGCAAGGGCTGGATGTTGATAGTGCATGGGAGGTGGTTAAGAACTGTTTGCAGGAGGCAATGGTTGACTGTATACCAAGAGTCCGAATAATAAATCAGGTAGGGGTTAAATGGATGAATAACACTATTAAGCTTGAGCTGCAAAAAAAGAAACAATTGTGGAGGGAATTTAAGGAGAAGGGTGACCATCAGGTGCATGAACAGTATAAAGCTCAGGCCAGGATGGTAACAAGGGTGGTAAGAAAAGCAAAAGCAGATTACGAAAGGAAATTGGCCATGCAGGCTAAAGAGAATCCCAAACAGTTTTTTCAATATGTTGCAAGTAAAAGGAAAAATGCTCATGGTAGAATGATCTTAAAAAATGCTGAGGGTAGGGAGGTAACTGAATCAGTCGATGTTGTGGAATTACTGAGCGAGCACTTTGCAAGAGTATATCATCCAGGTGGTGGCTTTGCGGAAATGGAGGAACCAACAGCTTATACTGGAATTGTGATGAATGAGGTAGAGGTAACTAGTCTATTACAGAACCTCAATGTCAATACATCTGTGGGATTGGATGGTATACCAGCTCGTGTCGTACGTGAAGCGGCCAAAGAATTGTCAGTGCCCTTGACCATTATGTTTAATTTGAGCCTCAGGACTGGGTCAGTCCCAAGGGGGTGGAAAGAGGGGAAAATAGTTCCACTGCACAAAGGTGGTTCCAAGGCTGCTGTTGAAAATTACCGGCCAATCAGCATAACAGGAATCATTATCAAGGTCTTAGAGAAAATAGTCAAGAGGAAAATACAAGATTGGATAGAAGAAAATGGGATACTGTATCGGGGACAGCATGGTTTTGTGAAGGGTAGGTCATGCCTCAGTAACTTGCTCACGTATTATAACACAGTGACGGCTGAACTGGATAAGGGTAATGGGTTTACAGTGATTCTGCTGGACCTTGCTAAGGCCTTTGACAGGATACCACATGGAATTCTAATCAGTAAATTGCAGCATATGGGAATGGACATAGGGTTGGTGAGATGGATAGGAGGGTGGTTGACGGAGAGATATCAGAGAGTGGTTTACTCAGGAGTAGAGTCCACTAGACGGCCTGTGACTAGTGGTGTACCACAAGGATCTGTTCTTGGACCACTGCTGTTTAATTTGTTCATAAATGATATAGGAAAGGATCTGAGAGGAACAGTTCATTTGTTTGCGGATGATGCGAAGTTGGGTAGGGCAATAGTGAATGCAGATGACGTCAAAATTTTGCAGGATGATTTGGATAGATTGGAGGTCTGGGCTAGGGAGAATGGATGTCAATTTAATGTGGCAAAATGTAAGGTTATGCATTTTGGGGTGAAAAGATGGGAGGCAGTTTACTGCATTGGTGGAACCGTGCTCCAGGAAATTGATGAGGCACGAGATTTAGGAGTGTTGGTGGATAAGGAATTGAAATTTAGGGGACACATTGCAAAAGTGGCCAAATCAGCTCATCAAATCACTTGGTTGCTGAAGAATACGTTGACAAGCAGAGACAAGCAGGTTATTGTTCCTCTGTATCGAGCCTTGATAAGACCTCATCTCGACTACTGTGCTCAGATTTGGTCACCTAGGTTTCTTCTTGATGGGGAGGAGGTGGAGAGGATCCAGAGGCGAGTGACCAAGATGATAGCAGGTCTGTGGAATGAACCGTATGAGAACAGGTTGAGGATTTGTGGGTTGCAAAAATTGGTTGATAGGCGGAGGAGGGGAGATATGATTGAGACATTCAAATTACTGAAGGGTTTCTATAAAATTAATTCAGAAGATATTTTTGAGAACAGGGCTGGTTGTGGGAGGACTAGGGGACATCCATGGAAACTGGGCAAAAGTGTGGTTAGTAAAGGTGTTAGAGCTGGGTTCTTTACTTTTAGAGTAGTGAATGAGTGGAATGCGCTCCCTGAGTCTGTGGTGGATGCTGTGACAGTGAATGAGTTTAAGGCGAGGTATGATAGATACTGTATGAATGTCGAATAGTTGTGATGAAAATGATTTGGGGCCTCCCTCGATGAGTCTAATGACTCCCTGGAGTTGCCCGTAATAATAATAATAATAATAATAATAATAATACTCTTCCTTCAGCATCTTTGATCTGCCTCACATGTAAGATGTCCTTAGCTGCTTTATTTCTACATTTCGCTAGTTGGTAAATTTTTCTCTGTCCTCCTGTAGTCTGTATCCGGTTCTCAAATCTATTACTACTGAATATTTTCTTCACAAGTTCGTATTGCAGTGTGTAAGTGCTTGTTCTGAAACCGGAGTGCCATGATTTTTTTAAAAGCAATAGGAATACAGAGTTAAAATCTAATATGAATAAGAGACAAGGCACTTTGTTTAATTTGGTATTAAGAAATCTCTTATTGAAGGCGTTTATGACGGAGCAGATAGTGAGTCATCCACCTCAAGCCTACAAAGATCTCCAGGATGTACAAAAGGAGGGGAAAAACTACCAGTACACAGGAGAAAAAGTCTGCATTCACTCGTAAGTACTTATAATAATATTATAAATATATCTGGTGATCAGAATGGGATATGTCAATGAAAATCAGCACAAATTAATTTAATGATGTTTGCCTGAAGAAACTACAACATGCTACAAGATTTCATTAGTCCAGTGATTGATAACTAATTTAAATGTAATTTATATTTGTCAACATGCCACATCCTATACATAAGTGTACTAATACTCTTTATGATTATGCCATAATTAATTATTAATACTTATGTTAATGTATGAACTTTAAAAAATTTTGGAAAGTATTTACGAGTAAATTTGTTGGACCGGGCCCTCGGAAAAAAAGAAATCAGCTAACGCCTTTTTATTCCCGTATTTTCAATACTTTTCTTACAAGTATTGTTACAATTCATATTTACTTTTGTGTGTTGCAGTCTTTTTTTACTATTTTGCATTATTAATTTACTTTTATATTATTCGACATTTCTTATTTATAATCTTATTGTTTTTCATACTAAAGTTACCTTTACAACAGAATTCTATTTGTTTTTATTATAGCTCTGACAAATATTGGAATTTGAATATTATTGAAAAAATAACCATGGATCCTTGTGGTTTTAATATTATGCTAATATTAAAGAACAAGAGTCATCTAAGAACAGACCAAAACGGAAGTACCATGAAAGTTATTTGATAATAAATTTAGCTTAATCCTTTATCCAAGTGTGAGCAAACAAAGTTTGCGCCTGAAAGTATCTTCAGGACTGGGGTAAGGTGGTACAACAGAATTTTCAACAGAAAGGTTCAACAAAAAAGGTTCAACAGAAAGTTATTTGAATTATGGGTTTACGTGTATTGGCAATACACATGCTCCTGATACAATGTGTGTTTTATGTAATAAAATACTAGTAAACAGTTCTTTGGCTCCAGCTAAACTTCGTAGGCACTTCGAAACAAAACACACTAATTACAAAGGAAAAGATATGCATTTCTTTAAGAGACGACGTGACTCGCTTGAAAAATCTAAACTTCAAATGGCTACAATTGCTACAACTGAAAATGCAACAGAGGCGTCTTTTTGCGTGAGTTACCACATTGCACTTCATGGTGAAGCTCATACAATTGGTGAGACGCTCATTAAGCCTTGTGTGAAAGACATTGTATCATGCATGTTAAACGAGCAGTTTGCTAGAAAAATAGATGCAGAACAATTATCAAATGATACTGTTTCACGTCACATCAAAGATCTTTCTGCTGACATAGAAAAAGAGCTAATTCATCGATTTAGACTTTGCAGTGAATATTCATTGCAAATGGATGAATCTACAGATGTCACAGGACTCGCTATATTACTGGTGTTTGTTCGTTACATATTTGATAAAAGTATTGAAGAAGATTTACTCATGTGCGAATATCTACAAGAAAACACTTCCGGAGAAGATATATTCAACTGTATTAATAATTATATTACAAAACAGGAAATCGATTGGGAGAAGTGTATTGATATTTGTACAGATGGTGCTCAAGGCAATGGTAGGAAAGATGAAGGGAGTTGTAACATGTATCCTGCAAGTAGCTACAAGAGCCACCAAAAGTCATTGTGTTTTGCATAGACAAGCACTAGTAAGAAAAAGAATTCCTACATATTTAAAAACTATTTTGGATGAAGCCGTAAAAATGATCAACTATGTAAAATCTCGACCACTTCAATCCAGATTAATTAAAATTTTGTGCGATGAAATAGGTAGTGCACATAACGCACTTTTATTACACACTGAAGTGAGATGGCTATCCAGAGGAAAAGCATTATTGAGGCTTTTTGAACTTCATAGTGAGTTAATGGTCTTCTTGATGTCACATAATTTAGGACAAAATTTTATTGAATTATTAAGAAATTCTTCATGGTTGATGAGTCTTGTATATCAGGCAGATATATTTACAAAGTGCAATGAAATTAACTTATCATTACAAGGAAAGAATATTACACTTTTTAATACAAGAGATAAAATTGCATCTTTTGGTAGGAAATTGCAATTCTGGATTTCTACAGTTGAACAGAATAATTTTGATTGTTTTCCCACCTTGCATGAATTTTTGACTGAAATAAATTCTCAAGTAAATGAAGAAGTATCTAACGTAATTTTAGAACACTTGCATGACTTGCAATCAACCCTTTTGCAATATTTTCCAAAATCCAGTGTGAACAATTCCTGGGTTCTGAATCCATTTACAGTGACAGCTAAGCCAGCAGGCTTCAGCGCAAGTGACTATGAAAATCTAATTGACTTAATTAGTGACTCTGATTTAAAACAAAAATACAAGGAACTGCCAATAAATGATTTCTGGACAAATTTAACAGAAGAGTACCCCAGCGTGTCAAAACTAGCTATTCTTGTTTTACTTCCTTATACAACGACATATCTATGCGAGGCAGGATTTTCATATTATGCTGCAACCAAATCAAAGCCCAGAAACAGACTCAATGCTACACCAAATATGAGAATTCAACTTTCTAATATTGTGCCTGATATCAAAAGAATTTGTAATTCAAAGACCCAAAAACATCGGAGTCATTAAGAATTTAATTTGCAATATTACGTTTTACTATTTTTATGTGTTTTGTTTTTACTAATTAACATTTGACAATAAATGATCGTTTTTTCTTAACGTGTAGATTTATTCATTTATTTTATTTATAATTTACCTACCCTATAAAACCAGCACACAGGTTTTATAGGGTAAAAGTCTGCATTCACTCATAAGTATTTATAATAATATTATAAATTTTTGGTGATCAGAATGGGATATGTCAATGAAAATCAGCACAAATTAATTTAATGATGGTTTAATTGATGTTTAATTAATAATTAATTAAACATTAATTATCAACTATTAATTAACAATAAAATGAGGTAACTTACCAATTAATTATTAATTAATACATTACAAAATAACCAAGGTGTTCCGTGAACATTTCAGGATTTGTGAATTGTTCCGTCGTAGAAAAAGTTTGAGAAACCCTGCCACAGAAGATCGATTTCTGCATTCTCTCTTCTAGAGAAATGCATGAAGCATTTCCAAAGGACTACAATCTTCAACAGTTCAAGAAGAATATTAACATAATAAATTTAGTTTAGTCCTTTATCCAAGTGTGTGCAAACAAAGTTTGCACCTGAAAGTATCTTCAGGACTGGGGTAAAGTGGTACAACACCGGCGACTCCTTGCAAAAGTGGAGCAAGCTACCAACACTCCTATCTCGGTATCTCCCATAATGCAAAACATCTCCTTGCGGACATGTATAATGTTATGCATTAAGGGAAGGACCACTACCCACCACCTTTGCAAGGAGTCGCCCGGTGTTGTACCACTTTACCCCAGTCCTGAAGATACTTTCAGGTGCAGACTTTGTTTGCACACACTGGGTTAAAGGATTAAACTAAATTTATTATAGTCTGACCAAGTGAAAAATAAACTTTCAAGAATGTTAACAGATTGCTGTATTACTGACCCAGTCCTCACACAGCATCTGTTTGCTCATCTGCCTTTTTTTTTTTTTTTGTGTGTGTGGGATATATATATATATATAAAATGTGTAAGAAGCGGTCAGTGGTAAGTGTAAAATTTGTGATCATCTTAGGTGGTGAGTACAGCACAAAATAAACGTTTTGGAAAGAGATTATGAGGGTTGTGTTATATGCCCAGTAGTTACCTTGTGTGCCAGCACATACAGTTAATAAAAATAAGTAGTCTGCTAATGCCTTTTATTTTGTTAGATTGTGATAGAGTGGAAATTTATGTATTCCTATCTTATCACAGTCTAACATGCTTTTCCAAACAAAAGAATGAGATAAATACGATAAATTGCCTCTAAGTGTAGAATAAGTATTATGTATATATAAATCAAGTGTGTTCTGTTATGAAAAGGTTAAATAAGTATATATTTTGTGCCATTCACGAATGTGGTTAATTTAATATGGAAAGTGTAAAACATTAGCAGAGCCTTATAAAATATGTATAAAAGAATTATAAAATGTAAGCACAAATTCAACAGTTGGGGGGAGTTAAGTCCAAAGGTTATGGAGTCGTAAAGCGAGGAAGCGGCTCGCCCCAAGTAAACAACGTGACGTCAGCGTACATGCGATAAGCAGGGCAGAGAATGGAAGCCATGCCGTAGTAGCACATGTGAGTTGGCTGGACATCGAAAAGGATGAGAATCGCCGAGAAGGAAAGAGGGAAATATAAGGGTCATGCAACCCTGTAACATGGCTTTTTGTCCCTGGATCTCCTGTGTGTTCGTCCCTCGTGGTGGTGTGGGGTGCGAGTGCCCTCGATGTCGGATGGCTCCCGATAGGCAGCTACGGTCTTGGCGGCCATATTCTCCGCGAAAAGAAACAAGTCTGGCTGTCCACAGAAAGCCAGTTTCCTGTGAACCTATGAAGCACTAAAGAACCGAAAGGGGAAGATAAGTAAACTTTTGTGTTTAACAGAATATGTGCCATGTTAATATGTTATGGAAAAGGAACATTAATGATATAGGATAAGACTGTATTGCTATCAGTTTAGAGGGATATTGAATTTAATCTTACTATCTGTCGTTGTGTTTAAGTTCGCTTTTATATTGAATGAAGTTAAGGATATGTTAGAGTAAAGAATTGGTATAATATAAAGAGATTGTGAAAGATATGAATGTTATCTTGTGAAGTCTGACAGAGCTACGGAGTTTTAGATTGATTGTGATAATAGTACATGACTAATGCATTAGCGAAGGTTAATATAATTCATACTTTAGGAAGCTACTGTATAATATTTTATAAGTGTAATAGTAGGGTTTGAATTTTATATACCTTGTCTGAAACTCCCTTAAGATGGGATTTTAATTTATGTTATTATGTGTATCAACTTTTGAGTATAATAAACCTTGCTTTTGATTCTAACAAAGACTTTCTGTGATTTCTGGAATCCGATGCACCGCTTATAAAATATTAATCTGAACCTATGTGGGATATTAGAAAAGGGTTTATTTTGGCCACGTCTGCAAAGTTAATAGGTATCATTAAGTACTGTCCTGAGATTACCTCTTGGTTGTTAATATTAATAATCTAATAGCGCTAAGTGGTGCAGCGAAACAAATAAATTTCTTGGCGTTTTACGAGAGGTAAATCTCAGACACTCTGATACTCTGGTACTGCCTCGTTCTCGAGGAAATTCCATTGTCCCTCAGAGGCACCACGTGCTACCCGATAGAGTGTATTATGGAGACATAGCATAAAAGGTTAAAATAGTTGTGATAAGCAAATCGGCGACACAACATAAATGGTGGTAGGATATTGGTAGAATAAGGTTAAGATAGAAGAAGGTTTGGGTTAGAAAAGATTGAATAAAATACAACCATTGTACAATAAAAAACTAGAATTCGATACAACAATTTCCTATAGGAAGTAGGCAAGGTTCCCTTGCCTACTTGCAGTGTTTCTAGTGTGTGGGCTTCTTGTTTAAGTTTATTCGCAAAATCATACTATCAGTTACTTATAGTAACTAGTGAAGGAAAGATGGCAGCGGCTTTGTCTTTGCAGGAATTTAATTTTGATTTCAGTCATTCGTGAAATGTGAGATGTGCTATATGTATTCATTTCATTGCATAAATAAATTATGGATATTTAAGGCAGATGAAAGGAGAATGTGTGTGTGAAGTGCGATCTGAATGAGGACTTGATGAGTGGTAATGTACCAGTAACTGAAAGTGTTAGTAGTGAGAATGCCATGAGAATGAGTGCTCGTTTGACAAAGAGAGACACTATAAAACAGTACTGAAAAATTGGTAAAACAGTTTTGAAAAAGTGAATGAGTGATCTGATGGCAAACAAGCATGTATGGCTGGTGATAAAATTGAGAGAGAGTGAATGAGAGCAAAAAAAATAATGCAAGTTTTGAAAGCTGAGTTGGTTAAGATGAAACGGATGCAGAGAGAAATGAAGAGAATTGGAGATATGTATGGAAGAGTGAAGAATATGAAAACGAATGACGTCAGTATGAAAGACCATCGAGTGGTGTTGTATGGGGATTCAATTATTACAGATGTGTGGTAAGCGAGAAGATGCACAAAGTTTGTTTTCTTGGAAGTAAGATGAATAGAGTGATTGTGGCATTGGATATCAGAAGTAAGTGAGCAAAAAGAGTTGGTACAGGGACAAATGACTTGACTGAGAACAAGGAACACATAACATTGGATATCAGGAGGGTTGTTGAGAGAGAAAAAGATAATAGTGTGAAAGGAAAAGTAGTCAGTGTGTTGCCCAAGTATGACAATGATGAAATGAGGCGGAGAGAGAAGATTGTGAAGAAGTGAAGAGAGAAGAAGAAGAGTGCAGTTTGTTAATGTGTGGAATGAGTTTTAAGGATGAATTAAATTGTATAAGAGTGATGGACTGCATTTGAATGGTTTTGGTATGAGTCATTTGGGGAAACTACTGCTAGAAGGTACAGAAATGAGTGCAGAGAATGAATCTGATGAAGTAAAAAGCGATGTGAAAGAGGAGAAATTCAAGTTGCAGTTACGAATGAAAAAGTGGGTAGCAGAGGTATAGAGAATGAGAGAACAAATGTACAAGACAAACAGGGAGGATCAAGGTGGACAGGGAAACAGGATAATTCTCATCCTCCAAGAGGTTAAGAATGCATGTGTAGACAAAAAGGGAAATGGATGACCTGGGATCAAGGAAAACAGTTAGATGTGAAGAAGGTTCTAAGATAAATAATGAAGAAAAGAAATGGCTCAAGTTAAGTATGGAGAAGTCACATCTAATAAGTGGCATCAGTGACACTTGTTATAGATCCAGGAATGAGCTGCTACGTTTGTATAAAAATGCTGGAAGTGTAAGAAATAAGGGAAATGAAATGGGTATATTCATAGAGTATGTTCACCTAAAAATTGTTGGAATAAGTGAGACATAGTTGGATGAGGATAAAATCTTGACAGGAATAGAGATGGAAGAGCATGATATATTTTCTGAGGATAGAAAGGGTCAAAAAGAAAGGGAAAGTGCTATTGATGATGGAAAAGAAGTTATGTACATACAAGGTAGAGATGCAAGAGGAAAATAATGGTTTTGAGGCAGTATGGTGTGACATAAAGATGAATAGAATGAAATACTTAGTCAGGTCTATAACAACATTCAGATGTTGTTATAGACCTGGTAATGTGAATGGTAGTGACCATGAAATGTATAATCAAATTAGCCAAGCAAA
This sequence comes from Typopeltis vanoorti, assembly GCF_054136105.1. Taxonomy (NCBI): domain Eukaryota; kingdom Metazoa; phylum Arthropoda; class Arachnida; order Uropygi; family Thelyphonidae; genus Typopeltis; species Typopeltis vanoorti. Next base: position 137,932,567 of record NC_143559.1, read on the forward strand.
TAAGAAAAGGGTGTCATTATGGATGATTTTAATTATGGCAATACAGACTGGGATGATGAGATAGCAACTGGAAGTAAAGAAAATGAGTTTCTTGACTTTTTGAGGGACAACTACCTCAGGCAGTATGTAACAGAGAGTACACAAGAATTGAGGGGCTTGGATTTGATCATCTCATTAGAGGACATTATTATAAATATAAAGTATCAAATCAACCTCCAGTTGGTGAGAGTGACCATGAAGTGATTACCTGGGTGATTGCCAGCAGTGTGAAGACCTCTGTGAGTTCCACATATACCCTTTCCTCTGTGAGGAAAGGGTATATGTGGAACTACAAGGCTGGTGATTATGAGAAGCTCAAGAGACAGCTTGCAGGTGTGGCATGGAATGAGAAGTTGGCTGGAAAGGAGATCAAACCAGCTTGTGTGATATTCAAAGAACTATCTAGTAGAAGAAATGTCTAAATGTATTCCAACAGTCAGAAGGTTAAATAAGGTAGGTGTGAAATGGATGAATGAAAAATAAGATCAATTTCATGCAGAATTACAAAGAAGAGACAAGGATGGTGATTCGGATAGTAAGGGTAGCAAAAGTGAAGTATGAGCAGCAGTTAGCAAATTAAGCCAGAAAAAGAATTCTAGAGAGTTCTTCCAATATGTAGCCAGCAAAAAAAAAGAATGATTATGAAAGGATGGCATTGATTGGAAAAAAATGGTATAAGAAAAACTGCTACAGAAGATATAGTTGAGATATTTAATGAGCAGCTCATGAAGCTCTTTCATTTTTTTGAATGTGGCATCATGAAGAGCTTGAAAGCAGTTGATGATGAGGAGGAGAGACTGGCTGTAAATGAGCAAGAAGTATATGGAGAACTGAGCAAACGTGATGTTAAAAGGCTGAGACTTGATAATGTCACCAGGTATTTTGAAGGAATGTGCCAGGGAGTTGGTATCTGCCTTGACATATTTGTTAATATGAGTCTGGCATTGGGTCAAATTCCAAAGGAGTGGAAGGAAGGCAAGATTGTGCTGCTTCATGAGGGAGGTGACAGAACTCAAGCATTAAATTATAGGCCTATATGTGCATCAGTTGTTGTCATGGTTAAAGTGTTGGAGAGGCTGGTCAGAACCAGGATCCAGAATTGGGTAGACAATAGTGGTATTATCTTTGATGGATAGCATGGATTTGCTAAAGGGACGTCATGTTTTAGTAATCTACTTACTTATTAGAATAACGTGACAGCTTTATTATGCAAAGGAAATGGATACACAGTAGTATACTTAGATTTTGCAACGGCTTTTAACATATTACTGCATGATAGTCAAAGTAGAGCAGATGGGGTTGGATATTAGACTGGATCAATGGATTGGAGATTGGCTATCTGATAGGTATCAGCAAGTTGTGTATGGAGGAGCAATATACCAGAAGAGAGAAAATTACTAGTGGTGGTGTGCCTCAGGGGTCTGTTTTAGGGCCATTGTTTTTTAATCTGTATGTTAATAATATTGGGGAAGATTTGGATGGGGATATTCAGTTATTTGCATATGATGCCAAGTTAGGACGAACCATAAGGAATAGATCAGATGTTCTGGCCATATAAGAAGACTTGAATAGATTGAGTGAATGAGCATAGGAGTGGGGGATACCAGTTCAATGTGGCAAAATGTAAGGTTCTAAAATTTGGGAAACAAAGATGGAATGTAGAATTTACGCTTTGAGGGGATATACTGTTGGAGGAAATAAGAGATCTTGGAGTGATGGTGGATAAGAATCTAAAATTTAGAGGACACATTGCCAAAATTGTGAAGACAATACAACAAATTCTGGGAATGATGCCAAGGACACTGACTTGTAGAAGTAAGGAGATTCTTATTCCATTGTATAAGACTTTGATTAGGTCACACATAGACTACTGTGCACAGAGTTGGTAACCTGGTTTTCAAAAGGATCAAGAGATGTTGGAAAAGGTTGGAAGGTGACCAAGGTAGTTTATGATCTCTGGAATGTTGTATATGAAGAAGGTTGAGAAGATTCAATTTACAGAGTCTAGGGAATAGAAGAAAGAAGTGATGTGAAATAGATGTTGAATATCAATGATGAAGGGGTTGTTCATAAAATGGTGGAAGATAAAAGGAGAATAAGAGGTGATACCTGGAAGCTGTATAAGGAGGGTGTGAAGAAGTTAGTGAGAAGTAGGTTTTTTGTATGTAGTTTTTTGAATGATTGGAATGCCTGCATGAGAGTGTGGTGTCTGCATAATTTGAATGTGTTTAAGGCATGGTATGACAAGCTGTGTGTATGGCAAAGGGATGTCCTAAATGAGTCTTTAACTACATGGGGTCTTAAGGTAATCATCATCAAATTCCTGACATGTACCCTCAAGGAGTACTGGATATGATAGTACTACATGAAACTTACATGTTTACTACCTTCTATCTACAATTTTCCTCCAAATCAATCTGTTACCTGTCAAGACTCCAACATTATCAGATCTTAAATTTCAATCTTCCAAGGCACTTTTTACTGTATCAATCCACATATATCTTGGGCTTTTTCCTACCAACCTGGCAGAACTCTTGTTTTGCTAATCTTTCCTCTCCCATTCTGTTTAAGTTATGCTAATGCATTCCTGGATGCTGACAATGCCAAGTTCTTTCCTAATATCCTTGTTTTTAATAAGATATTGCCATTGATGCCTGTTCATGCCCCTAATCTTTCTCAGGACACTCATATCTGTGGTCTCTAGTCTTTGGTCAAGTGTTTTATTTCAAACCCAGCTCTCAGATCCATAAGTTAAAATTGGTTTGAACAGTCTTGTATACAGCTACTTTAGTGTTTTGACTAATTTCTCTCTTATTCCATATAAATTTATTCATTTGACTTCCTACCATACCAGCTTTGTTGATTCTATTGTATATTTCCATATTTAATTTACAGTCTTCATTAAAAATCATGCCTAAATAGCTGAAATGTTTTACTTGTTCTATATGTTCTCCATTCACAATGCAGTTGATATTTTCAATGATTCTGCCTATTTTCATTGTCTTTGTCTTTTTATTGCTGACCTTCATACCATATCTATTACAACAGCTATTCAACTTAGTCAAGGAATCTTGCAGACTTGTAGTGGATTTATTTAGAAGTATAACATCGTCCACATAAAGCAAAGAGCTGAAATTAACATTTCCAATGTTGATATCATGTATAATACCACTTTCCTTCATAATGTGATCCATATAGATAATGAATAACAGAGGGGATAATGTACATCCTTGTCTCACACCAGATTTAAAAGTAAACCATCTTCCTGTACTTCTTTCAATTCTAACTGCTGACTTACAACTCAAATAAAGACTAAGTATTGCTTGATATAATGCTCCATTGACACCATAAAACTGAAGCGTATTGAATAGCTTCTCTCTTGGCACCTTGTCATATGCCTTTTCCAAATCGAAAAAACTTAAATACAGATCTTTGTTATATTCCCATGATTTCTCCACTATTTGTCATAAAGTGAAAATCTGATCCTGACAGTCTCTATTTGGCCTGAATCCAGCTTGTTCTTCACCAAGCTTCCATTCCACCTTTCTTAGGAAGGACCTCCCATGATGAGTCTTTTGACTCCATGGAGGCCTGAATAATAATAATAATAATAAATCCTTCTCAAGTATACTTGTGCAAATTTTATCAGGAACACTCAGTAAAGAAATACCTCTGTAATTCACATTTCAGTTTTACTTCCCTTTTTATATAAGTGAATTATGAGTGCTCTACTCCAATCATCTAGAATTCGACACTGATTGTTTCATTTATCAATTTTTTGAAGTAATTACTCCATACATCAAGGATATCTTTTTCTCCAGTTTTCATGTCACCTTCATCATCTCTAATGCCATTTACAACACTCTTTCCTCCATTTCTGGGCTTCTTCAACAACCTCCAGAATATATGTTTCCCCCTTCTTGTTATTCATTTTCCATATTCTTACTAAAGTCCTCCCATGACTTTTGTTTAGTCAGTTTTACACAGTGTTTAGCTTTCTTACATTTGTCTCTGTATTCTCTAAGAGCACAAGCTGACTTTTGATATGCTTTATTCTTTTCCTGTATGCATCTTGAACTTCCTGTGTCCACCATGGAGTTCTGATTTTTCTATCATTGTACATGACCTCACTGAATGCCTGTCTGAATCAATCAGTGTTTTCTTCAGGGCTTGCCAATGAATCTCCAATGTTTGGTTCCTGTTCTTGAGCCTTTCATTTTTTCTTGAATAATGTTTGTGTTTTAGTCTACAGTTCATATCTGAGAGCTGCACAACTTTTATTCACTTTAAAATTTTCTTATATATTCTGTTTTTCAATATGAAATTCAATTTTATCCTGCTCAAGACTAAATGGTGATCACTTCCAATTTCAAATCCTCTGTACACTCTGGTGTCCTGCACCAGGGAGAAAACATCACTATCAACAATAACATAGTCAATGAGACTTTTCTTATTCCTTGCCTCTACTCTCCATGTGAATTTGTGCACATTTTCATGTTGGAACATTGCGTTAGTAATAATCAGACCATATGATGATGATGATCAATAGCCTATTTTTCTACTCACTGCAGGGTGAAGGCAGGCTTCTTCCATTGAGGGAGGTTTGGGTCTACTACTACATGGTGACCAAGTCCATATTGGGAGAGTGTATCTATACTTGGGTGACTGAATGTATGAAGGTGGAAGACAATCACAAACATCCATGCCATGTAGGAATGGATGAGTAGGATTCGAACCCACAGCCTCTCGCCTAAAGAGCGGATATGCTAACCATTCGGCCAACCAGGCTGGCTATCAGACCATGTCCTGAGCAGAAATCCAAAAGGTATTTGCCATTATTATTATTATTCAGGCCTCCACATAGTCAAAAGACGAATCACAGGAGGTCCTTCCTAGGAAACACAAAGTCTATCATACCACTTCTTAAACTCAATGACCGTTCTCATTCTCACCACTCTATCGGGCAATGCATTCCACAGTTCAACCACCCTCCATGCAACGAAACTACTCCTCACCCTCTTGCTCACAGCTTCCTTTCATAACTTGCAGGGATGCATTACCAGAGTGAATGATAAATGCTCTAATGCTGAATGGTTTTAAAATAGCTATGATATATATGTTAGTCTGTGCGAGTCTAATCCCACTGCAATTCTCCTGATTCTGTGGTGGTCCAGAAATAATACTAGTTCACCACAACTCAATTTGTATTACCAAATCTGGAGTATTCATATTAATACCACATCATGGTACTAATTATTAACTAAATAGAACTAATATGAACTTTTATTTCTATTCAGTTATTTTAATGCAGAATGAATACATATACTGATACAGATGTTTATGATATTGACAGTTCTATCTTACTTTAATTACAAAAAAAAAAAGAAATTTAACCGAGAATGGACTTACTGCTAAGGACATGAAGACTGGATGCCATGAAAAGAAACCTGCAGAAAAATAAAACATATCACATTAAATTGTTATTATTATTATTCAGGTCTCCATGGAGTCAAAAAATTCATCGTGGGAGGTCCTTCCAAGGAAACACAAAGTCTATCATACCACTCCTGAAACTCATTAACCATTCTCACTTTCACCACTATATCAAGCAATGCATTCCATGGTTCAACCACCCTCCATGCAAAGAAACCACTCCTCACCTGTTGCTCACAGCTTTGTTTCGTAACTTCTAGGGATGGTCCCCTGTTATCACTCTTTCCCACTGTTCAAATAAGCAAAAGAACTCCCCAAGTGTCAACCCTGTAACCACCTCTTAATAGTTTAACAGTCTCAATCTCAGTCTCAAAAATCCCCCCCCCCTAGCATAATAGTCAGCCAAGTTCTGAAAAGGTATAATATAATATAAATATGTATAAATATGCACATGTACATTCTCTAATTACCCCCATGTGGGGCGTACGCCACACGTTGAGAAACACTGCCCCTCTCCTTCTATCCACCAAACTCTGCAGTCCACATTCCCTCACCCGATCCTCATAACTAACCCTTGTACAATCCTGAAACCATCTTTGTTATCTGGCTGTGTACCCTTAACACAGTTAATTTATTCCCCTTCAAATCCTGGGGAGCAAATCTGAGAACAATAGTCTAAGTGTGGTCTGATCAGGGTCTTATACAACGGAATGATAACTCTTATCTCTGCAGGTCAGCATCTTTCTCATTATTGCAGCAATCCTGTATTACTTTCACCACCTTTGCAATGTCTGCTGAATTTCAGGTTTCTTTCAATCATCAACCCCAGATCTCTTGTTTCCCCTAATTCCTCCAGTATAGTTCCTCCTAATTCCCCTAATTCCTCCAGTATAGATGGGACGCTGCATACTCCAATAGAGTATGCAGCGTCCCATCGATTTGTGTCCTAAACCTCAAGACGTTACATTTTGCTGCATTAAACAGACACACACACACACACACACACACACACTCCCATTCATTTGCCCATCTATCTAGCTTATTCAAATCCTCTAGGGCTACCACATCTGTACTATTACTAATAACCCTTCCTAGCTTCACATCATTCGCAAACAACTGAATATCCCCATGCAATCCATTGACAATGTTATTGATATAAAGGTTAAACAATATAGGTCCCAGTACTGAGTCCTGTGGGACCACACTTATTATTATTACTACTATGTGACACCTCCAGGGAGTCTGAGGACTCATTGTGGGAGGGCACACTACACTAAATACATCTCATCCTCTCCACTACTACTTAATCCTCCAACTACAACACTACTACCATCAACACCACCAACAATAGTATTTTTGTTTGTAAATTGTGTGTTCTGAAGGCCAATTTATCTGTATGCGGAATGAAAAACCCGAGTTTTTGGGAGAAAAACTGCTACCACCATATGAGATCGGTGGTAGCAGGGTTTTTTTTTCTAACCTTCTGCCTTCTTGAAACTGCCCCACCATATACACAACTCTTTGATACCTATCGGACAGCCAATGTTAAATTCAGTTGACCAACTTGACATCCAAACCCATGTGCTGCAACGTAAATATCAGCTCATCATATGGCACCCTGTCTAATGCCTTTGCTAAATCCAAGAAAATGGCAGTATATGCCTTTCTCTCATGTACTGCTCCTGTGACTTTATTATAAAAGGCTAGCATATTTCTAAAATTAGAGCACCCCTCAACAAATCCATGTTGACTCTCACAGATAACATTACCCTCATCTAGCCAATGCTGCATATGGTCCCGCACTAATTTCTTCAAGATCTTAACAACTACTGATGACACACAAATTGGCCTATAATTAGACACTTCCAGTCTACTTCTTTCCTTATGCAATGGCACTATCTTACCTCCTTCCATTCCCTGGGCACCTTTCCAGCAGCCAGACTTTCATTGAAAAGCCAGGTCAAAGGAGCTGTCAGTTCTTTAGCACATTCTCTCAAAACTTGTGGTGAAATACCATCCAGTCCCACAGCTTTACTGACATCCAGAGTACTCAGCATCTGGAACACACTCTCCTCTGCACTTCTAAATCTTGAACCTGCCTTATCCCTCTAGTATTAAAATTTACTCCTCCAGGATGAAATACTCCAATAAAGTATTCATTGAACAATTCCACTGTCTTCTGCATCAGTCACCCTATTCCCATTTTTATCCCACAATATCAATCTTCCACAGTCGTTTCTCCTCCTACTCGCCACATAGCTAAAAAATTCCCTAGGATTTTCTTTCGGCCAATCTCTTCTCATATTCCAGTTTCGTCTTTCTTACCAAATATTTACACTGTTCATATATGCTTTTTTTTTAGCAACATCAGAATTAACAACCATGGATAGTCAAGAAACTCATGGACTACAAGAGAACTGCACTAATCCTTATAATGTTAATTATGCTACATATTAAAATCATTCACTGTAAACATACTCACCACATTCTAAGATAATGGAATACACTGAATATACCCACCACTCTCCAAGCAAAAATTTCTCTTGAACAACTTCAAGGGACGCAACCTTTCCCTCTGTTCTGCTTTTAGAAACAATTCCAATGTATATTAGGTAAACACTTATGAACAATGTATGTGTTTTTTTTTTCCCAGACAAAATTATTTCCCAGACTCTGTAGATTATACTCATAACTCAGAGCTTAGCCCTTATATACCAAGAACTTGATCACAATCCCACCTGAACAACTGAAGAAATTAAATTCACTTCTAGATGAGGTGATAAGTTTGGATGCAGACATGATAGAAAGGTTAAAAATACATTTTGCAAGACCTCCTAGATTTTATGGTCTACCTAAAATCCACAAGACAGATATTCCTCTTCGTCCTATAGTGGACTGTATTGATTCACCTACTTATCGCATAGCCAAATATTTAGCAAAATTATTGAAATCACATATAGGCAAATCACGCTCTTTTTTGAAAAACTCATCGGATTTCCTAAATAAATTAAAAAATATCTCATTGCAACCTACTGATCTTATGGTGAGTTTCGATGTAGAATCTCTTACCTCTAAAAGAGACTTTACAATTACTTCCTGATATCTTCCCACAAGATATTATAAATTATTTGATTTCGTGATGCACTCTGGATATTTCTTGTGTCAAAACAAATTCTACAACCACGTAGAAAGAACGGCCATGGGAAGTCTACTTTCACCTACTCTAGCCAACTTTTATTTGGAACATCTAGAAGTTGTCCTGTTTTCATCTATATTTCCTCAAACATCCTTTTGAATAGGAATTTGATAGGAATGCTCATCATTCCTATCAAAAAACAGGAATCATAAAATGTTTAATGCAATGAGTTAGAACTAATTGTTCAACTCCTCATGAATTACAGAAAGAACTTTCAACTATCAAACATCACATGAAATTAAATGGCTTCTCCAAAAAAAAAAAAAAAAGTACACAACATCTGTTCAATTCCTACAATTCAATCCAGAACAACAACGAATCGGTATGTCAAGTTCTAATTCCATATATTTCCGGGATTTCAGAACCAATTTCAAGAATTCTGAACAAATATGATTAGCAGCCACTTATATCCCTATTAACAAAATATCCACCTATTTCCCCTCTTCTAAAGATAAACGCTCAACTATGCCTCTGCTTGGTGTATATCAAGTTTCTTGTAACTGCAATCTATCCTACTTTGGACAAACAGGATGCTCTATAGAAAAAAGAATTCAAGAACATCAATCATACATTCTGCACAACAAATCCGATATGTCTGGATTGGCTCAGCATGGGATAGAGACCAGCCACAACATCCTCTGGTCCAAGACTCACTTTCTACACAGATGTCACTATAAATTCAAATGGCTATTCAAAGAGAGTACTGAGGCCTTACTTCAATGCTCTAACTTGAATCGAAATGACTGTATATCCTTATCAAAAATATCTGAAAGTTTAATCCGGATAACACATCATTTTTTTTTTTAATTGAGACTTTTAATTCCTACATTAGTCTAATGTTATTTATAAATTAAGATTATTATATGAAATTGTGAATTAATACCTATAATTTAGTCATCTTTCTGATGAAATTTTTCCTCTCTTTAATGCTTGGCAATGCAACATTGCGTGGCTCGTTCTACTTTTGAATGATCAATTGTTGGAATTCCACCTTGTTAAAAACTGTTCCTATGTAGCCACTGAAGATAAGTCTGTTAGTTTCAGACTGAAATATTTGGCAAATAGTAAAATATTCTTGTGTTGATGTATCTATAACTCCTAATTCCAAGTATAGGCTGATCAAAATAATATACAATGGAACAACCTCATCCTTATCTCAGCTGGTCAACATCTCAACATTCCAACAATGAACCAGTTGGTCTTCACCATCTTAACAATGTGTCCCCTGAACTTCACCTTTTTGGCAATCATCATTTCAAGATTCCTTACCACCTTCACTATAATCAAACCAACAGAATATATAGCTTTTTGTCTCCAAATCCTTAAGTTTTAAAAATTGTACTTAATCACATTTAAATGTTCCTATTCTCCAAATCCTTCTGAATGGCAGCACATCAGTATCTTATCTAATAATAATATTCAAAACTTGGAATCATTTACAAAGAACTGCATATGCCTCCCCTGCAATTCATTCACAACATCACAGACAAAGATTGAATAGTACTGGCACTGCAAAACCACACATGGTATCTTTTTCTACTTCAACATTGTTCATTCCCCTTCTATGCACACTCTATATGAACCAATTGAATCCAATTCAGAAAACAGATTATCCACTCATTCAACACAATTTAAACATCATAATATCATGCAGCAACTGTGAAATGCTTCTGTAGGGCCATGAATGTTTTATCACTTGCACAAGGCTGAAAGGCCTGTAGAAAATAAATGCTGGGTATGGACTGGAGTCAAGAGTAAAGTAATCAGTTGATATTCCTTATAAAGAGCTGGAAGTTGTAGTCTTGAGGGAATTGTTCTTGGGGAAGGCTGTTACAAAGAACTGATGTAGATGGATGAAAGATGACTTGGATGTCTGGTTTGGTAAGTCAGTAGTTCAGCTGTAAAAGGATGCTGGGTAGCTGTAGGTTTAGCAGAAATGGGAAGGGGAGGAATAATGCTACTGAATAACACTCATTGAAATATTTGTGGGAATGATACAATGCAGTAAACTGAGCATCTGTGGAAGAGGAGTCATTGATCAACCAAACTGCTTTCTTCTAAATAGCATCAAGAATTTTGAAAGAGGTTTTAAGTGCACCACTACCATCATCACCAAATTTGAGAGTGGTATTCCAAAGTTGGGTGGATATGAGATTTGCACTAAGTAATTCACTGGAGGGATGAAACAAAATGGCAAGATTTCTAGAAGCTGTGCAAGTGATGTGATTATGCTAGGAAAGGCTAGGAGTAACAGTCAGTAAAAGAGGAGCGATCTGATCTTGAATCTTAAGTTAAGCATTTTCAAAAAGATAAGGGAAGAAGAAGAACTACGATCTTTGGAAGCACTGAAAGTAACTTGACTGTTATTGCACTATTGCAGGAATTGTTTAGAGCACTTAAAATAGAGATGTTCTTGAAGTTCAAGGTATTTGCACACTACTTGATATAAGGGATAAGTGTAGAGTGCTATCATTAGCAGAACTGGGGTGCAATCCTAGCTCACCTCCTCATGGTGCACCCTGGATAATGCTAAAGAGCTAGAGTGACTTGGCAACCAGACTATCTTCTCGATCTCTTGATTACAGCACACAAATTAGCTCTCTTAAGGGCAAGATGACTAGGAATATTGGACCTGTTGTCTGAATTTGCTAAATTAACATTGCGGGTATATGTAGAGCAAAATGTGAATACCTCTCAAAGATTTTATATGACAACAATGCCGACGTTGTTCTTATTCAAGAGACTCACTGTAAGGATGAGGATCAGCTCCACCCAGGGGACGAATTCCTGGTTACATTATCATTGAAGCCACTTACCATCATGCACATGGTCTTGCCACCTATGTACGTAGCACCCTAGAAGATTCCCACCTCATTACAACCAGCAATGTCGGCACTGTGCATCTGATAATAACTATGATAGGGAACATTGTGGAGGCACTCTTGTGGCCTCCACAAGTTCTACCAGTGCACAATCATCCTGCGATGCATATAGGTATGGAAATATGCTTCCAACAATGAATGCAGAGAGACTCTGACTGAATGGGCAGAAATTCACAACATGCACCTGATTTTCAATGCAAAAGATAGATCTTCCTTCAGGTCAGCAGCTTGGAACAGGGAGTACAACCCTGACCTCTGCTTCATCACTCAAGACAACAATGGATGACTAATACCTACATCGAGAAGAGTTCTCTCCAACTTCCCCCAAAGCCAACATAGACTAATTAGATTAGAGGTAGGTCTGCAGGTACCCTTTGTCAGATCCATCCAACATCCCCGCTGGAACTTCAAGAAAGCTGACTGCGATATATTTGCTGCCTGTCTTCACAAATATGTCTGTTCGATCCCTCCAACAAGCAGTAATTACAAGAGATTCGTGGGAGCTGTCTTAGCTGTAGGTAAGAAGACCATACCAAGAGGCTTCTGGAAGGAGTATATCCCTGGATGGGATGATGATAGTAATAAACTGTATCAAGAATATCTAGAGTGTGGTGATCCTGACATTACAGATGAACTCATTCACAGCCTTGACACCAGCCAACAGAAGAAATGGACTAAAACAGTAGAAAGACTCGATTTTCGGCACTCCAGTAGAAAAGCATGGAGCCTTCTAAGAAAACTAGGTAGTGGCACCCTGACTGCCCGGGAACAATCAGCTATTTCTTCTAACCAATATGCATCACATATTGTCAACACATCAAGATATACCACCAAAGACAAACAACACACTCTTCAAATAAAAAGAGAACATATTTGAAAAATAACAGACCATCAGACCCTCTATATTCACGACCCTTCATTCTTGAAGATATTAACACTGTTCTAATGGATATGAAACCTGGCAAGGCTCCAGATTTTGATGGAATTCATCCTGATTTCCTGTTGAAGACAAGCCAAAAAGCTCGACAGTGGTTGGCTTGCTTTTTCTCTGACATCCTGCAGACTGGTAGACTTCCAAAAGAGTTTAAGAGGACAAAAATTATCCCCCATCTTAAAACCAGGAAACAACAAACCAGAAAACTACTGACCAATCACCCTGCTTAGCACCTGTTATAAGCTCCTAGAAATGCTCATCCTTAATAGAATTGCCCCTAAGATAATAGAACAAGTCCGAGTGGAACAGGCCGGATTCAGACATAAACGAAGCTGCTGTGATCAGGTTCTGTCACTCACAACACATATAGAGGCAGGCTACCAACAATGCCGGAAAACAGCTGTAGCTTTTGTAGATCTTACAGCAGCTTATGATACAGTCTGGAGGCATGGCAGTCTGCAAGTTGCTCCATGCAGTCCCATGCAGAACAATAGCAAAACTAATCGATAACATAATAAGCAACCACCTGTTCCAAGTATGAATGGATGAGAACAAAAGTAAACAAAGAACACTGGATAATGGACTACCACAAGGGTCAGTTCTGGCTTCCCTCCTTTATAAGTTATACATCGCAGATTTGCCTAATACAGCCTCCAAGAAGTTTTGCTATGCTGGTAACATTGCTCTAGTCGCCAGACACACCAATTTTACTACAATGGAAGATACACTAACAAACAACCTTGCAGTCCTAGATGTATACTTCAGCAAATGGAGATTAAGCCAAAATCATAGCAAAACAGAAGTTTCATGCTTCCACCTAAACAATAACCAGGTAAAGAAAGAACTCATGGTCTACTTCAACCACAAACTGCTACGATACAACAGATTCCCAAAATATCTGGGCGTCACTCTGGATAGAACACTATCTTTTAAGCCACATCTCATTAACACAGCATCCAAGCTAGAAACAATATACTGCAAAAACTATGTGGAACAACTTGGGGTGCCTCAGCAACAATGTTTTGCTGCACTGCTCTTGGCCTCGTTTACTCTACAGCTGAATACTGCTTACCCATATGGCTGAACAGCACCCATGTGTATTTGGTTGATGCCCAGCTTAACACCACTATGTGCCTTATTTCTGGAACTGTAAAATCAACTCCAACCTACTGGCTCCCAGTGCTAATCAACATCCTGCCTCCACACGTCTACAGATCCAACTTTCTTCTATATGAATACAGAAAAATCATGGAAATCCAAAATCTTCCAATCCATGAAGACATCCCACCCCTAGAAATAAACAGGTTAAAGTCAAGGCACCCTCCAATCTTAACAGCAAAAAATCTTGCAGAGACAGGTTTCAACATGAAGGAGAAGTGGAAAGAGTCTTGGAGTAACACTTCAACAGGGATTTTCCATGAATTAGTGGACGCAACACACATGCCTTCAGGTTTTGACCTACCTCGGAAAACTTGGTCTGCCCTTAACCGAATCCGCACCAACCATGGCAGATGTGCAGAGCACCTTTACAAATGGGACATGATTGCCTCACCCAGGTCCAACTGTGGATCACCCTGCCAGACAATTAATCATATTACAGCAGAATGTGTCCAACGTGCATACAGTGGAAACCTGTCAGACTTCATCCATGCTACACCAAGTGTAGTTGACTGGATAATCAATCTAGACATTAAGTTGTAGCCTATTCTTGATTGTCTCTTTTATGACTGTATTATGTCTTATTTCCATATATATATTAAGGTTTAATGTAACTTTTCATGTGTGAGCCATATGCTAAATAAATAAATAAGCAGAACTGCGAAGAGAGTTTGAGGTCATTTATGTATATGAGGAAGAGGGTGTATAAAATAACAGAACCAAATGCATACTGGCATTGATAGCAAAATTTGAAAAAAAAAAGAGAGAGAGAGAGAGAGAGAACATCTATCATTACATGCAGTGAATGGCCTTAGAAAACACTTACAATCCAGTGAGGAAGGCAAACCATAAGATAACAATCTGGTGAGAAGCCCTCAGTACTAAATCCTATCAAATGCAACATAAGACTTGTCAAACCTTTCAATGGCATGTGTCCAGAAGTGCATAATGTAGGTGAGGAGATCTGCTGTGGATCTTGATTAGAGAAATCCATATTTGTGAAACTGACTAACTGACAGTTCTCCAGGTGGACTTCTTCATTACTATTATTATCATTATTCAGGCCTCCATGGAATCAAAAGACTCATTGTAGGAGGTCCTTTCTAAGAAACATAAGTCTATCAAGACTAATCGAGGGAGGTCCCTCCTAGGAAACAAAGTCTATCATACCGCTCCTTAAATGCATTGACCGTTCTCGCTCTCACCACTTAATCAGGCAATGCATTCCATGGTTCAACCACCCTCCATGCAAAGAAACCACTCCTTGCCCTCTTTCTCACAGTTTCCTTTTGTAACTTCCAGGGATGGCCCCTTGTCATGACGCGAAAGAACTCCCCAGTGTCAACCCTGTAACCACCTCTCAACAGTTTAAAAGTCTCAATCGTATCACCTCTCCTTCTTCTCTCAACTAAACTCTGCAGTCCACACTCCCTCAGCTGATCCTCATAACTAACACTGTACAGTCCTGACACCATCTTTGTTATCCACCATTGTACCCTTTCCACAGTTAATTTATCCCCTTCAAATCCTGGGAACCAGATCTGAGAACAACAGTCAAGGTGTGGTCTGATCAGAGTCTTATACAATGGAATGATAACCATTTTATCTCTGCAGGCCAGTGTCTTTCTCATTATTGCAGCAATCCTCTGTGTTACCTTCACTACCTTTGCAATATGTCCCCTAAATTTCAGGTTTCTATCAATCATCAACCCCAGATCTCTTGTCTCCCCTGCTTCCTCCAGTTTAACTCTCCCATAGAGTATGCAGCATCCCAAACCTCAAGACCTTACATTTTGCTGCATTAAACTGACACCCCATTCATTTGCCCATCTATCTAGCTTATTCAAATCCTCTTGCAGGGCTACCACATCTGCACTATTACTAATAACCCTTCCCAGCTTCGCATCATCCGCAAACACTGAATATTCCCTTGCAATCCATGGACAATGTAATTGATATAAAGTAAATTTAGTTTAATCCTTTAATCCAAGTGTGTGTGCAAACAAAGTTTGCGCCTGAAAGTATCTTCAGGACTGGGGTAAAGTGGTACAACACTGGGCAACTCCTTGCAAAGGTGGAGCAAGCTAATGCTCCACCTTTGCAAGGAGTTGCTAATTTTCTGCAATTGGTTACATGTAGGCTTTCATACTGAAGGCTAGTTGAGTATAGGAAAATGTATAGATGATTTGTTTCAATAATGAAATATTGAAAATTGGAATGAAAATTAAGAGAATTATAAAAACAGAGAAAAACTCACCTAAAAAACTTGATTAACATAGAATTTTTGCCTAAGTCTCATAGGTGGCACACCGTTTGGCAGCTCCTATAGGAGGAGATGACCTTACTAATGCTTCTGCCTTGGTATCTCCACCTGGGCCTGGCTCCCACTGAAGAGACCTCAATAAAGGTGGAAACTAGTCTGGATAGCGGCCCTTCCCTTAATGCATAACATTATACATATCCTCAAGGAGATGTGTTTTGCATTACGGGAGATACTGAGATAGGAGTGTTGGTGGCTTGCTCCACCTTTGCAAGGAGTTGCCCGGTGTTGTACTACTTTACCCCAGTCCTGAAGATACGTTCAGGCGCAAACTTTGTTTGCACACACTTGGATTAAAGGATTAAACTAAATTTATTATAGTCTGACCAAGTGAAAAATAAACTTTCAATGGATATAAAGGTTAAACAATATAGGTCCCAGTACTGAACCCTGTGAAACCCCACTTGTAACCTTCTGCCTCTTTGATATTACTCCACTATACACAACTCTCTGATATCTATCGGACAGCCAATCCTGAATCCAGTTGACCATCTGACATCCAGACCCATGTGCTGCAACTTGTATATCAGCTTATCATGTGGCACCCTGTCAAATGCCTTTGCTAAGGCTAGGAAAATGGCAGTATATGCCTTTTCCTCATCTAATGCTCTTTAGACAACATCTTTAGTAACATCTTATTACTTTAGACAACACTGAGGTGAGAGCAATAGGTTAATAGTTTGAAGATAGACATGTCACCTATTTTCTGCAATTGGTTACATGTAGGCTTTCATACTGAAGGCTAGTTGAGTATAGGAAAATGTATAGATGATTTGTTTCAATAATGAAATATTGAAAATTGGAATGAAAATTAAGAGAATTATAAAAACAGAGAAAAACTCACCTAAAAAACTTGATTAACATAGAATTTTTGCCTAAGTATCATAGGCACTGCCAGTACAAGATCAAAGAATGGCAATTAAACAATAACAGACAATTCTGAAAAGTGCCATCTGAGTAGCTAAAGTAAGATAACTAATAGAGGTAAATAATTTCCTAATTTATTTTTTTTTAAAAATTTATGTATGTATATACAGAGTGATTAAAAATTCCGCGTAAACTTTGAGGGAGGGTAGAGAACATCAAAATCAACCATATTCACATAGAAAAGCATGACTGGAAACACCACCCAAAAAGTGATATGTGGCACTATTCGCCAGCGCTTCAAGTGAGCAATTGGTGCTTCCTCATTCAAGCTTTCAATGTCGTACAAAGAACATGCATCATTTTACAAATGGCAGGCATGCACCTTGTTTATGAGTTAGCTGACAGTAATGGACGAGCTGCTGTACGAATGTACCCTGAAAGGTACCCAAACAGATATGTACTGCATCACCAAATGCTTGTGCATTTGCATCAGAATTTGTGTGACTATGGATCATTCAGGGATTGCAGGCATGGTGGGATTTCATGTCGATTGTGGCCACCCACTATCGACGCAAAATCCCACCATGGAAGAAGAGATGTTGCATGAAATGGACAATAATCCAGAGACAAGTACAACATGCTGTTGCTTCTGCTATAGGAGTATCTTGATCCAGTGTTTTGCACTCTGAGTCTTTACATCCATTTCATCTGCAATGGGTCCAGTTACTGATGGCTGAAGATTATCCTCGACATGTGGAATTCGTGCAGTGGTTTCTGCAGAAAAGTGCTGTAGACCCAGATTTTCCAACTTGTGTTTTGTTCATGGATAAAGCTTCATTTATCCGAGAAGGGATCTTCAATCACCACAGTGCTCATGTGTGGGCCCATGAGAACCCACATGATGTGCGATCGCATGCTGCACAACAAAGCTTCGCCATTAATGTATGAGTAGGTATCGTCGCTGACTGTTTAGTTGGTCCATGCCTCTTACCGCCCCGACTGGATTTCCAGAAGTATCAGACCTTTCTGGAAGAAGTTCTGCCGGATTTACTGAACAATGTTCTAATGACTGCGCGTCGGCAGATGTGGTTCCAACACGATGGGGCTCCAGCCCATTTTGGCATTTCTGTGCATCAGTATTTGAACAGGTCCTTTGGGGCTCGATGGATTGGGCGTGGTGGACCAATCATTGCATTGCCCCCATGCTCATCTGATTTATCAAGCACTGATTTTTCTGTGGGGGGTGACCCTTAGAGCCATGGTGTATGAAACGCCTGTTGCCTCTGACATGGACCTCGTGGCAAGAATCACCATCGCTGCTGCTAATATCCGGGAAACTCTAGGTATTTTCGAAAATGTATGGCAAATCAATGCGTCATCGGTGTCAGGCATGCATCACTGCTAATGGTCGTAACTTTGAGCACCTGATGTGAAACCATATTATGTATCCAACTACTACTGAACTGTTCAGTTATGCCTAATAAAGTTTTTTACACTACTTACTTCCTTGTGTTATTTCTGTATATTTGTGTCCCTGTTAGTACCTTCCGGTGATGCTTTCCTATGTGAATATGGTTGATTTTGATGTTCTCTACCTCCCCCTCAAAGTTTGTACATGGAATTTTAAACCACCCTGTATATAATCATCAACAGCTTTCTTCAGTCCACTGCTGCACGAATGCCTTTCCATGTGTCTTCCATTTTAGCCAGTCGTGTGCATCTCTCCACCATAAAAGTCCATAACATCTTACTATTTCATCATCCCATCTTACCATTGGTCTACCTAGTTTCCAATAATCTCCATTCTGTTGTTCTCTTCGTCCATCTATTGTCAGGCTCATCACATCCTTTGCAGTGCCATTTGTTACCATTTATTACTAAGGCAATGTCCATTACCTATGTTTGCTTCCTTATTCAAATATTATTCTTTTTATCTAACTGGGTTATTTCCAAAACTCTTTCCATGTTTCTTTGTGTTGTTTTCACTTTCTCTAGGTGTTTTTTAGACTCCAGGTTTCACTGTATAGGTCACTGTTTGGAGAACATACAAGTTGTAGATCTTTCTTTTTAGGCAGTTTGCTAAATTGCTTTTAAATATCTCTCCATATAGTTAAAAACTTTCTGTCCTGCTATTATTTAAGCTGAAATTTCATTATCAAGATTATGGCTGTTTGAAATAATTTGTCCTAAATATTTGTATGAATTCACTATTCCATTCTATCTTTAATTTATTTCAATTTGTTTGTGTTCTGAAGCATTTCCACTATACAGTATGTTATTTTTTTATTTATCCATATTTATTTGTAGGTCTATATCCTGACTTACCTCATTTAATTCAATAATCATGTGTTATAGTTCTTTTGTGATATTGCTATTATAAGGATAGCAACAAGAAATAAAGGGATGAAATGATTTCAGGGATTGAATTTATTCGCTCCAAAATCATTGGAATAAGTGAAACATGATTCAATGAAGATTATATTGTAATAGAAATAGAAATGGAAGGATACAGTATATTTTGCTAGGATAGAAAGAGCAAGAAAAGAGGGGAAGTGCTGCTGATGATAGCAGGGGAATTATTATTACGTGATGCCTCCAGGGAGTCCAAAGACTCATCGAGGGAGGACACCTGCTCTACAGCTTTCTGTCTACACCAATGCCATCTACCGTCCATCACCACCACTAGTATTTTCACAGCCAATCAAAAACAGCCATGCCTTCAGCAGGATTCGAACCTGCAGCCTTTTGGCTGGAAAGGTAATCTTTCCAGCCAAAAATATGAAAGGAGGAAAGAGTTGCAATGGTTATTAGACAGTGTGGTGTAACATGGAGGTTGAGAGGAAGGCATATTTAGTTGAATGTTACAATAAGTTTGTGAATGTGGAGGGTGGTGATGAAGAAATGTATAAACAACTTGGATTACTGAACAAAAGAAGAATAATTATTATGAGTAACTTTAATTATGGTGGTGTAGATTGAAATGAAGAAATAACATTTGGGTATAAGGAAAATAATTTCTCAAGGTCTTGAGAGATAACTATCATAAGCAGCATGTAACAGAGGGCACACGATTAGATTTGGAACTCTGGAACCTCATTTCATCAGAGGTTGTAACTGTGAAAAGGGTTTCACACTTTCCTCCAGTTGGTGAAAGTGATTATGAAGTAATCACCTGTGTTGTGGAAAGTCATATGCAGACTTTTGTGAGGAAAAGATACATGTGGAATTATAAGGCTGCTGATTTTGAAAAGTTTAGGAGACAGCTTCAAGCTATAACATGGAATGAGCAGTTGAGCAGTAAAGAAATAAATGCTGCTTGGAAACTGACAAAGAAATTCATCACAGCATCAATATGTGAATGTATTCCAAAGGCTAAATTGGATTAATGTGGAACTTAAACTTGAAATCTGGAAAAAGAAGGTACTTTGGAGGAAATACAAGATAAATAATATCAATAATCAGTTACATGAAGAATATAAAGTACAAGCCAGGAGAGTGACTCAGTTAGTAAGGAAAACAAAAGTGCATTATGAGCAGAAATTGGGAAATCTGACAGAGAAAAATCCTAGAAAGTATTTTTACATATGTGGCAAGTAGAAGGAAGAATAATCATGGTAAGATGATGTTAACGGATGAAAGTGGTAGAATGGTATCTGCTGCAGAAGACATTATTGAAGTATTTGGCGATCTATTTATAAGTGTTTCATCCTGATCAGGGTGGAATCATGAGGAACCTAAGTGTAGAGGACATTGCACAGGATGGCTTAATTGTGAGTGAGCAGAAGGTATTTGAGGAAATAAATAAACTTCATGCCAATAAGCCGATAGGATTTGATGATATAAGTTGACCAAGCAACTTAATAGAATGTTCCAGGGAATTGGCAGTGGCATTGACATGCCTGTTTAATAAAAGTCTTGCAACAGCACCGGTTCCAAGGGAGTGGAAGGAAGGTAAAATTTTTCCACTGCATAAAGGTGGCGAAGACTGTATATTCATATTATAGGCAGGTCTGCATAACTGGAGTTGTGGTGAAGCTACTGGAGAGATTGGTGACAGGTAGGATACAGAAATGGGTTGATAACAGCAGTATTCTCTGTGGTTATCGGCATGGGCTTGTTAAGGGGAGATCATGGTTCACTAACTTACTTAGGTACTATAACAAGGTGACAAATTGGAGAGGAGACATGCATAAACAGCGGTGTACTTGGATTTTGCAAAACTTTTTGATAGACTGCCACACGACAAGCTGGTAAATAAACTGAACCAGGTGGAATTGGATAACAGACTTCTGCGTTAGATCAGTGACTGGCTGTCACATAAGTATCAGAAAGTTGTATATGGTGGAGCAGTGTCCCGAAAGGGAAAGGTCACTAGTGGTGTACCACAGGGGTAAGCTTTTGGGACCATTGTTGTTCATTTGTGCATTAATGATACTGGGATGGATTTAACTAGTGATATGCAGCTTATTGCAGATGATGCAAAACTGGGAAGAGCAATGCAGAGTGAAGTGGATGTTATGGCCTTACAAGAGGACTTGCATAGATTGCATGAATGGGGTAGATAAGTTGAACTCAATGTTACAAAGTGTAATGTTTTGAGAGTTGGTAAGCAACGATGGGATGCAAAGTATACACTTGGTGGGGAATCTCATCTCTATTACTTCCTTTAAAGGAAGTAGAAGAGATGAGAGATCTAGGAATGATGGCAAACAAGGACCTGAAATTTAGGGACCACATTATTATTATTGTTCTGGGCAACTCCAAGGAGTCGACAGACTCATTGAGGGAGGCCCTAACATCACGTCAAAAACAACTATTCGACATTCACACCGTATCTATCATACCTTGCCTTGAACTCATTCACGGTAGTAGCGCACCCACAACAGACTCTGGAAGCTTATTCCACTCATTCACCACTCTCCAAGTAAAAAACCTAGCTCTAACAACCTTGTCAACCACGCTCTTGCCCAGCTTCCATGCATGGCCCCTAGTCCTCCCACCACCAGTCATATTTTCAAAAATATCTTCTGGATCAATCTTATAGAAACCCTTCAGTAATTTGAATGTCTCAATCATATCACCCCTCCTTCGCCTATCGTCCAATCTCTGCAACCCACAAATCCTAAACCTATTCTCATAAGGTTCATTCCACAGACCTGCTATCATCTTGGTCACTTGTCTCTGGATCCTCTCCACTTCCTCCCCATCACGAAGAAACCCTGGTGCCCATAACTGGGCACAGTAGTCCATATGGGGTCTTATCAGGGCTCGATACAGAGGAACAACTTGTTTGTCTCTGCATATTAAAGTATTTTTCAGAAGCCAAGTGATTTGATGAGCTGATTTAGTCACTTTTGCAATGTGCTCCCTAAACTTCAATTCCCTATCCACCAACACTCCCAAATCCCTGGCTTCATCAATCTCCTGGAGTATGGTTCCACCAATGCGATATACTGCTGCTATTCTTTTCACCCCAAAGTGCATAACCTTACACTTTGCCACATTAAATTGACATCCATTTTTCCTAGCCCAGTCCTCCAAACTATCCAAATCATTCTGTAAAATTTTGACATCCTGTGCATTCACAATTGCTCTACCCAACTTTGCATCATCAGCAAACAAGTGAACACTTCGTCTCAAATCCTTTCCTATATCATTGATGAACAAATTGAAAAGCAGTGGTCCAAGAGCAGAGCCCTGCGACATACCACTAGTCACAAGCCGTCTTTTAGACTCCACTCCTGAATAAACCACTCTCTGGTATCTCTCCTCCAACCACCCTCCTATCCATCTCACCAACCCTATATCTATCCCCATCTGCTCCAGTTTACTGATTAGGGTTCCATGTGGTATCCTGTCAAAGGCCTTGGCAAGGTCCAGTGGTATTACTGTAAACCCATTACCCCTATCCAGTTCAGCCGTCACTGTGTTATAAAACGTGAGCAAGTTACTGAGGCATGATCTACCCTTCACAAAACCATGTTGTCCCCCGTACAATATCCCATTTTCATCTATCCAATCCTGTATTCTTTTCTTGACTAATTTCTCTAAGACCTTGACAATGATTCCTGATATGCTAATCGGTCGGTAATTCACAACAGCAGTCTTGGAACCACCTTTATGCAGTGGAACTATTTTCCCCTCTTTCCACCCGCTCGGGAATAACCCAGACCCGAGACTCAAATTAAACAAAATGGTCAAGGGTACTGACAATTCTTTAGCTGCTTCTCGTACGACACGAGCTGGTATACCATCCAATCCCACGTATGTATTGACATTGAGGTTATGCAATAGACTACTCACCTCCACTTCATTCACCACAATTCCCGTATAATCTACTAGTTTATTCGTTTCTGCAATGTCACCACCTGGTTGATATATACTTGCAAAGTGCTCACTCAGTAACTCAACTATATCAACTGATTCAGTTACCTCCCTACCATCGGCATTCTTTAAAATCATTCTGCGATGTACATTTTTCCTTTTACTTGCTACATATCTAAAAAACTTTAGGATTCTCTTTAGCCTGCATGGTCAATGTTCTTTTGTAATCCTTTTTTGCTTTTCTTACCACCCTGATTACCCTTCTGGCCTGCGCTTTATACCGTTCATGTGCCTGCCAGTCACCTTTCTCCTTAAATTCCCTCCATAGTTGTTTCTTTTTTTGCAGTTCATGCTTAATGGTGTTATTCATCCATTTAACCCCTACTTGATTTATTATTCGGACTCTAGGTATACAGTCAGCCATTGCTTCATGCAAACACTTCTTAACTGCCTCCCATGCACTATCAACTTCTAGTCCTTGCAATTGTACATGCCACGGCACTGAACCAATCAAACTCCTAAGCTTGTCATACTTTCCTTGCTCTTGCTCTTTCCCCTGTTCCTCCAAGTGAAAAAACTCCCCACTGTAAACCCTGTAACTACCTCTCAACAGTTTAAAAGTCTCAATCATATCATCTCTGCTTCTTCCCTCTACCAAACTCAGCAGTATACATTCCCTCAGCCAATCCTCATAACTAACATTATACAGTCCTGATATCATCTTTGTTATCTAGCTCTGTACCCTTTCCACAGTTAGTTTATCTCCTTCAAATCCTGGGGACCAAATTTGAGAACAATAGCACAGGTATGAGGTTGTACAGAGAATGACAACTCTTATCTCTGCAGATCAACATCCTTCTCAGTATTGCAACCCTCCTCTGGGTTACCTTCACTGCGTTTGCATGTTCCCTGAATTTCAGGTTTCTATCAATCATCATCCCCAGATCCCTTGCCTCATCTACTTCCTCCAGTACAGTTCCTCCATTGATGTGAGGCTGCACAGGATGCAGCCTCAAATTGATGTATCCCAAACTTCAAGACTTTACATTTAGCTGCATTAAATGATACCCCATTCATTTACCCATCCGCGCAGTTTATTCCAATCCTCTTGCAGGTCTACCACATCTGCACTATTACTAATAACCCTTCCCAACTTCATGTCATCTGCAAACAACTGAATATCCCCCCCCCCTACTGAAATCCATTGACAATGTCATTGATATTAAGGTTAAATAATACAGGTCCCAGTACTGAGCCCTGTGGGACTCCACTTGTAACTTTCTGCCTCCTCGATACAGCCCCCCCCCCCCATATAAAACTCTCTGAAACCTATCAGATAGCCAATCCTGAATTCCAGTTCACTAACCTGACATCTAAACTCATGTGCTGAACTTAAATATCAGCTTATCACATGGAACCCTGTCAAATGCCTTTGTAAAATCAATAAAAAAAAAAAAAGGCAGAACATGCCTTTTCCTCATCATCCACTCTTGTCACTTTATTATATATAAAAGGCAAAGGCAACAATCATATTATTAAAGCAAGAACACCCTTTAACAAATCCATGCTGACTTTCACAGATAACATTATCCTCATCTGCCCAACATTGCATATGCTCCCTAACTAATTTCTACAAGATCTTAACAACTACTGATGAAACAAACTGGTCTATAATTTCACCCTTCCAATCTGCTACCACCCTTATCCAATGGTACTATCTTACCCTCTTTCCATTCCCAGGGTACTTTTCCCACGGCCAGACTTTCATTGAAAAGTCAGGTCAATGGAACTATCAGTTCTTTAGAACATTGTCTCAAAACTCATGTCAAAATTCCATCCAGTTCCACTGCTTTATTGATATCCAGAGTGCTCAGTATTTGAAACATACCTCTCCTCTTGCATTTCTAAACCTCGAACCTGCCCTATACCACTAGTATTAAAACCTACTTCTCCATGATGAATACTCAATAAAGTCTTCATTGAACAACACCACTATATCCTTTCCATCAGTCATGCTATTCTCATTTTTATCTGACAATGTCATTCTTCCACATCATTTCTCCTCCTACTGGCCACATAGCTACAAAATTCCCTAGGATTTTCTTTGGATCTCAGGGCCAATCTCTTCTCATATTCCAGTTTTACCTTCATTACCATACTAGTCACTCTCCTGGCCTGTCTTATATTCTTCATGCATCTGCTCTCCACTCCTCTTCTTATATCTCTTCCATATCTTCTTTTTTACCTGCAGTTCCTGTTTAATATTATTTGTCATCCACTTACACCAAATTGTGTTCTCTTCTTCACTCGTGGTATACAGCTTGCTATTGCTGCTAATAAATATTCCATCACAATTTCCCAAGCACTAATGATATCTTGCTCTTCCAATTATCCCTCCATGGAACTGCCCCAAGAATGTAGGTGGAATTATCCACCTACATTTTTTTCTCTTTGATAATCTTGTATGTCTATTCATCTTCCAAGTCAAAACTACATGCTCACTCTCTCTCTCTCCAACTGGCTGGGGGTGGAGATGCCATCTCAGTTATAATCAGCTCTTCTAATGCTATGACCAAATCCAAAACTTTTGAACTTCGTGTTCCTTCTACTACATGTTGCCTAATAAATCTGTCCCTCAAGAATTCTAGAAATTCCATTCTCTATTACTACATGCAGATTCCTCTTTCCAGTTTATACTGCTGTTAAAATCTCCCAAAACAATCATTTTCCAGTCGCACTTGCCAAGCTCAACCGCCTAAACATTCCTTGCTCCTCACCCTCTATGCTCCCTGGCTTGTAGCAACACCCCACTAAATATCCTTCCTGCCCAACTCTACCTCACATCATATGCTTTCAAAACTATTAGTACCACTGCCATATAAATGCTCCACTCTGAGAGAACATAAGTCATCACTTATCGTAAGCTGTACTCCACCAGACAATTTTTCCTTCCTATCCTGTCGAAAAATGCTGCCCCGCTACTTCTTTTTTTGTTAGTATATCATCTTCCCTCAATCATTGCTGGCCTGGTTGGCTAAGTGGTTAGCGTATCTGCTCTCCAGCCAAAAGGCTGTGGGTTCGA
This sequence comes from Typopeltis vanoorti, assembly GCF_054136105.1. NCBI lineage: Eukaryota > Metazoa > Arthropoda > Arachnida > Uropygi > Thelyphonidae > Typopeltis > Typopeltis vanoorti. The sequence continues at coordinate 137,958,802 of NC_143559.1, forward strand.
ATCCCACCGTGGCTATGTATGTTTGTTATTGTCTGTGGAAATACTGGTGGTGGTGGTGGGAAGTAGATGGCGTTGGTGTAGTTGCGGTTAGACTGAGCTGTAGAGTAGGTGCCTCCCTCGATGAGTCCTTGAACCCCTGGAGGTGTCATATAATAATAATAATAATGTCTCAGAGATCCCAATTATCTTCGGACAAGCTGATGCTATCAGTTCCACCAATTCATCCCCTTTATTCCAGATATCCCTGGCATTAGTATAAAGAATAAAAATGTCACTGTTTCTATACCTATCATTATTCCCTCCAGACTCCATTGGATTCAGCATTAAATGATGTATTCCCCCTTCTTCCAAGCACCTATTCCCACAAGAGGCCACCTCTACTACCATCTACCCTGATAATTCTTGTTTTCCTGCATTGATATACTGACTCATTCAGAGAACAACATTCTCTCCAGATGCCTAACATCCTTCCTCACTGATATGCAAGCTGTCTCTCAATGCTGTCCAAGCTTTTCTTTTGACACATTCTAGCTTTATACTATTCATTATTAATGCTCTTCTCCTCAGCTCTACATTATCATACCTGAGCAACACACACACACACACACACACACACACACACACACACACACACACACACACACACACACACATTCCCTCTCCGAGTCTTCTTCCAAACAAAAATATAAATTCCATTTAAAATTCTAAATTCCATTTAAAAATAACATGAACCTCAGATCTCTTGCCACCCAATTCACACTTCTTCTCAAGTCGTTCATGCCCACCAACACAATCATCTCATCCACCCTGCTTAATTGCCATAGCCGCACTTTCTATCGTTCCTCCAGGCAAACACATTCAGACATTCTATCTTGCACACCATGGATCATTGAGTCTCCACACATCACACCTCTTAACACTATGTTCCTTCCTTACTCACCTGCATCCCTCACTCTCTCTCTCCTGTAACACTTTCTTTCTTTGTTCCCTATTTACCTGTTGTCCTGGCATCTCTCCATCCCTGGTTTCAGCACTCTCTCACATTTTTCTTATTCCCCTCTCTTCTACTGTTTCTTTTCTCTTCTATCATTCCCATAACTCACTCACTCCTACTCTGATTTGCTTTGCATTCATCATTTCCAAGTCGCTTAATCTCTTCTTTCATGTTTGTCAACTCATTCCCAAAACCCCCTCTTTCAGTGCATCTCTCTCTCTCTCTCTCTCTCTCTCTCTCTCTCTGCAAGCTACCCACTCTTGCTCGCTATTCATCCTCCTAGCTAAAACCACCTGCAAAAACTTCACTCACAATAATTCAAACTTTCCACACTCCCCACTTTTATTTTTTCATTTCCATTCTGCTTGTTATCCTCACCCTCTATCATACTACTTGTTTCTCTAGGTTGGCATTTTCCTGCCTCTGATGCAATGCTGCTGAGGTCTGTTATACTGATCTCCAATTCACAAAGTTCTTCCCATTTCCAACATTTTCCGCACATACACTCCCCAATCTCTCGCCTGCCACATATCCAACTCCCAGGATGTATACATGCCACAAGCATTGTACACCACAAAATCCTGCAGGATGCTATGCAAAATGTAGTCCTTAAATAGGGAGAGGACTTGGTGATAAGTCATTGGTAAACTGAGCTGTGGCTGCTGCCATCATTCAAATAGTGCATGAAGAACTAAGCACCAAGAACTACTATAACCATACTAAAAATTTTATGTTTTTAAGTACAATTTCCCCAACTGCAAAATAAACACAGACTATACTTTGCATTGTGTAATTTATAGTAGAAAACTCTAATAAAAATAACAAAATCTTATATTTTTTTCACTTCTACCTCTGTATGCATCCTACTCTGTTCCCGCCCTCTCCTGTCATTTAAAGATTACCTACATTATCAGGAAGTTTTCTTTATACTGTTATTTTCTATTGCTGTTCTCATTTTTGTATTGAAATTACTATTATTTATTATTACTATTATTACGGGCAACTCCAGGGAGTCATTAGACTCATCGAGGGAGGCCACAAATCATATTCATCACAACTATTCGACATTCATACAGTATCTATCATACCTTGCCTTAAACTCATTCACTGTCAAAGCATCCACCACAGACTCAGGGAGAGCATTCCACTCATTCACTACTCTAAAAGTAAAGAACCCAGCTCTAACACCTTTACTAACCACACTTTTGCCCAGTTTCCATGGATGTCCCCTAGTCCTCCCACAACCAGCCCTGTCAAAAATATCTTCTGAATTAATTTTATAGAAACCCTTCAGTAATTTGAATGTCTCAATCATATCTCCCCTCCTCTGCCTATCAACCAATTTTTGCAACCCACAAATCCTCAACCTGTTCTCATACAGTTCATTCCACAGACCTGCTATCATCTTGATCACTCGCCTCTGGATCCTCTCCACCTCCTCCCCATCAAGAAGAAACCTAGGTGACCAAATCTGAGCACAGTAGTCGAGATGGGGTCTTATCAAGGCTCGATACAGAGGAACAATAACCTGCTTGTCTCTGCTTGTCAACGTATTCTTCAGCAACCAAGTGATTTGATGAGCTGATTTGGCCACTTTTGCAATGTGTCCCCTAAATTTCAATTCCTTATCCACCAACACTCCTAAATCTCGTGCCTCATCAATTTCCTGGAGCACGGTTCCACCAATGCAGTAAATCGCCTCCAATCTTTTCGCCCCAAAATGCATATCCTTACATTTTGCCACATTAAATTGACATCCATTCTCCTTAGCCCAGACCTCCAATCTATCCAAATCATCCTGCAAAATTTTGATGTCATCTGCATTCACTATTGCCCTACCCAACTTCGCATCATCCGCAAACAAATGAACTGTTCCTCTCAGATCCTTTCCTATATCATTTATGAACAAATTAAATGGCAGTGGTCCAAGAACAGATCCTTGTGGCACACCACTAGTCACAGGCCATCTTGTGGACTCTACTCCTGAGTAAACCACTCTCTGATATCTGTCAACCACCCTCCTATCCATCTCACCAACCCTATGTCCATTCCCATATGCTGCAATTTACTAATTAGAATTCCATGTGGTATCCTGTCAAAGGCCTTAGCAAGGTCCAGTAGAATCACTGTAAACCCATTACCCTTATCCAGTTCAGCCGTCACTGTGTTATAATACATGAGCAAGTTACTGAGGCATGACCTACCCTTCACAAAACCATGCTGTCCCCGATACAGTATCCCATTTTCTTCTATCCAATCTTGTATTTTCCTCTTGACTATTTTCTCTAAGACCTTGATAATGATTCCTGTTATGCTGATTGGCCAGTAATTTTCAACAGCAGCCTTGGAACCACCTTTGTGCAGTGGAACTATTTTCCCCTCTTTCCACCCCCTTGGGACTGACCCAGTCCTGAGGCTCAAATTAAACAAAATGGTCAAGGGCACTGACAATTCTTTGGCCGCTTCACGTACGACACGAGCTGGTATACCATCCAATCCCACAGATGTATTGACATTGAGGTTCTGTAATAGACTAGTTACCACTTCTTCATTCATCACAATTCCAGTATAAGCTGTTGGTTCTTCCATTTCTGCAAAGTCACCACCTGGATGATATACTCTTGCAAAGTGCTCGCTCAGTAATTCCACAACATCGACTGATTCGGTTACCTCCCTACCCTCAGCATTTTTAAGATCATTCTACCATGAGCATTTTTCCTTTTACTTGCAACATATTGAAAAAACTGTTTGGGATTCTCTTTAGCCTGCATGGCCAATTTCCTTTCGTAATCTGCTTTTGCTTTTCTTACTACCCTTGTTACCATCCTGGCCTGAGCTTTATACTGTTCCTGCACCTGATGGTCACCCTTCTCCTTAAATTCCCTCCACAATTGTTTCTTTTTTTGCAGCTCAAGCTTAATAGTGTTATTCATCCATTTAACCCCTACTTGATTTATTATTCGGACTCTTGGTATACAGTCAACCAATGCCTCCTGCAAACAGTTCTTAACCACCTCCCATGCACTATCAACATCCAGCCCTTGCAGTTTTACATGCCATGGCATTGAGCCAAGCACACACCTAAGCTTGTCATACTTACTAGCCCGGTAATTTCACATGTACCCTGTCTTAATTGTAAATTCGACTCCTTTAGCCACCTCCCAAGTCATGACCTTATGGTCACTCTCACCAATTGGTGGCAACATGGTCATGTTCGTTACAGCTACATTCTCAGTTGCAATTACTAGGTCCAAAACTCTCTGCCCCCTGGTATTTTTCAATACATGTTGCCGTAGATAGTTGTCCCTTAATAACCGCATAAAATCCAATTCCTTCCTCCCATGTGCCTTCTCCTCTTTCCAGTCAATGTTACTATAATTGAAATCACCCATAATAATTACCCTCCTTCCACTCATTTCTATTTGTTTATGCATGCTATCCCCACCATCCACTCCATCACCCAGTCTATAGCAGCACCCAATTGTATATTTTGTTCTGCTAGATTCTATCTCACACCAAACAGCCTCAAATGTGCTTTTTTCCCCATCCTGCAGTTCAACTTCTATACTCCTTGGCTGAAGCTCATCAGCTATCATCAATAACACTCCTCCCCCCTTTTTATTCACCCTGTGGCCTTTTTATTTTTATTCAACTAATACCGACAACCTGAGGCCTGAAAGTGCCAACCATGGCCAAAAACTCTTCCTTCTTGTTTCAAATACTCCTGGCATTAGTGTACATGAATCGCAGAAGCCCATTTGTCCCATCCCTACTTTGATGCCTTATACTAACTATCCCATTCTGATTTGTTGTCCGTCGTACTCGCCCGGGCATAATATACTCATTCATACACTTAACTGCCCCCCCTAAAGTCTGCATATCTACTCTCCCCCCCCCTTAATAAATCTAGTTTCCCTGAGTCTGTACATCCACTTCCACATCATTCATCAACACTCTTTCAAGTCTCCGTACACCAACTCCATTCAAATGTAACCCATCCATCTTATATAAGTCCTTTCGCCCATCGAACTCATTCCACACATCCACAAACTCCACACCACTCTCCATGCATAACCCACGCATAAAGTCATTGGCAATTATGGCCCTCCTTCTAAACACTTCGCTGTCATACCGCAGTAAGATACTCACCATCCTAACTCTCTCACTCTTCTCTTTTGCTACCTCAAACAACTCCCTCACATCCTCTATCATTTCCATTTTGTCCTCTTTCAAATCATTCGTTCCTACCACGATTATCATCTCTTTCACCCTCTATTTTTGCAGTCGAATAGATTCGCTGACGTCCTTTATGTTCGCACCCGGCTGGTACGACTTCGTTAAACTCTCAATTATTATGCCTCTTAATAGCGAATCCCCATACAGCACTCGCTCCTTCATTTTATTGACGTTTATGAACATTCTATTATTTGCCGTCACAGACTTCCGCCGGTTATTTGTCGGTACGTTCAACACACATTTTTCCATACGCTCCGGTTGTCTTTTGGCTCTGTGTATCGCACCATTCAAATGGGCAATTTCGCTACTCGCATTTATCGCACCATTTTCATTATCGATCAAATCATCCATTCTTTCTGTGTTTCTACCTTCATTTACACTTTCAGCGACGCTCTCACACCTATCTGGCACTATCACACAATTCTCTAGCACACCACCATTTTCTACATTCTGACTATCGTTAACGATATCACTCTCAACACCTGAAACACGCTTGAAGTCCTCATTCTCTTTACACTTTCTACACATATTAACTCCACTATCACTTTCTAACCAGACTCCCACCGCTCTTCGCAAGGCATACATCTCACAGGGACAGCACATTGCATAAATTCGTTTACATCAAAACTCTTAAACAAACATGGCGACCTGGCCGCCATTTTTTTCTTTATCGGTGCCATGTGTACACTATCTTTTCTTAAAAATAATAATTAAAATAACAGAAAACACGCAAAAATTGCACAGACACACCAAGAAACAAAAAGCAAACAATACTACTTAAAATTCTAGTAAAATATCTAATGTCAACACAAAATAATACTAATCTTTTCAGGAGCTCTCGAGAAGCCGACGATCTAATCAGTGCGACACCAAGCGACCTAATTCAATGTCTTATCCTCTCCTGATTGTTTTGTAACATTCAGTATATTCTAAGTTTCTTATGGCACATGCATTTTGTTTCATGTTTCTTCTTTTTTTTTATTAGGTATTTAGTTTCCCATTTTGATTTGTCTATTTTTCCTCATTTTCAATCCCCAGATAAATTTTCAACATTCTTTATTGCATTTTTTTTTTGTTGTTGTTGTTATTTGGATTCTGTTGAAATTTCATTATTTGAAAATGGATCTATTTTTTAATGTTATTTTCTAAATTGATCTGAAATTCCTTTTTCATTTCTAATTCACAGATCTTTCTGATTTTCTTTTTCTAATCAGTTTTTGTCTTTGCATTCTTAGGTTTATTGCTATTCTGCTTCAGACTAATCTATGATCTTTGCCTTGAGAGAAAATGGTTCTTTTTTTGTGAAAAAAAAGACAGAACTGAGTTTTACTAGCATTGAAACTGACGAGGTTATCTGAACTCCATCAGAGGATGGCTTGGAGATCTGAACTTAGGGCAGTAGTGGTTGATGTTCTGTAGGTTGAAGTGAACTGTGAAGAGTAAGGTTTATCAAATAAAAGGGAGGAGAGCAATGTGCTGCCATCTGCAAAACTGTGTATTGGGTTGGAGGTCAACTGAAGTATGCCATTGATATATAGCAGGAAGAGGGTTGGTGAGAGGACAGAACCTTGTAGAACCCCAGCATTAGTTGAATGGTGAGAGGATAAGGAACCATCCACCATCACACACAGTGTGCCTCCAAGCAGAAAGTTGGCAATCCAATTACAGAAGTCCTGAGACAGACCAAATGATGGTGAAAGTTTATTTTTCACTAGGTTAGACTATGATAAATTTAGTTTAATCCTTTATCCCAGTGAGAGCAAACAAAGTCTGTGCCTGAAAATATCTTCAGGACTGAATATAGTGTTGTACTATCTTACCTGGGTAAGTAGTACAACACCAGGCAACTCATAGCCTAGGTAAGGTATACTATCTTACCCAGGTAAGATAGTACAACACTATATTCAGTCCTGAATATATTTTTAGGCGCAAACTTTGTTTGCTCTCACTGGGATAAAGGATTAAACTAAATTTATCAAATGATGGTAGTTTGCTTAGTAAGCCTTTGTGACAGACCCAGTCAAAAAACTTTGGAGATATCAAGTGCAACCACTTGAGATTTGCCAAATTTCTCCATGGCATTTGTCCAGAGATAGGTGGCATATGTGAGCATATCTCTTGTTGATTGGCAGCGACGGAAACCATACTGGTCGTTTATTACGTGGGTGCCTTCGAGGTAGTGTAAGAGTTCGAAATTAATGATTTTTTCCATTACTTTAGACATTAAGCAAGATGGGGCGGTAGTTGGACAGCAGTGACTTGTCACCCTTCTTGGGAATGGGTTGAATATAGGCCAATTTCCGAGTACAATGAAAGCTACAAATATTCATAAACCAATGCCTGTGGAGCATACTAAGCATACAAATATGGTGGCCACAAATAACTATTAATGGAGACCTTTCGAAAAGAACAAATCAACAAAAAAAAATCGACCTTGAAATCAGAAAATGAAAATTTAGATGGAATGAACATACACTTAGGAATGATCATCAAGATCTGTCATGCAGCCTTAGGATGGAATCCAGAAGGAAAGAAAAAGCCTGGCTCTCCTAAAAATACATGGAGAAGATAAACTTTAATGGAATATGAGAAGTTTTGCTGAACTAATACTAACAGCAAGGATAAGGAACTGATGGAAAGCATTTACAGAACTCTTGATGTTTTCCCAGATTCCTAATGGAATCTGGGAAAGAAGAAGAAGCTTTCTGTACTCTTCAGGCCTGCTTCTTGTAATTTTTATAATTTACATCATCCTTATGGACACAGTATACCTTCTGCATTATCTTTTTCTTAAGAATCTCCTGTATAATATGACTGTACATCCATTTTGCTTGCACCCTGTTTATTCTTTGAAGCTTAGGAGCACATTCCAACAACATTGCCGACGTATTTTTTTAAATACTTCCCATGCACCACCAATATCCTTCTCACCTAGCAACTGTTACCACAGGATCAAACCTAGTTCTCCTCAGTTAGTCATAATTTTCTGCTTTGAAATTCAGCATGTAACCTTTTCAAAATGGAACTGCCATACACTTAACCATCTCCCAGGTCAGTTATTTTATTTATCGAATGACGGTAATATACAACAAGAAACATAATACGGCAACGTAACAGATGTATGACAACAAAAAGCTACATAAAAGAAAGTTTTACAAAAAAATTTATTTTTCAAGCCAGTTTATAGCTTATGTTGTAACATTATGTATATCTTGTATAGTGCCCTCAAAAGCATATATCGGACAGCCCAGTAAAATATGGTCAATAGTTTAAGAGTGATAGCAGTCACAAACAGGAGAGTTGATCTATTTCAATTTATGTAGATGGTGTTTACATTTGCCATGACTAGTTCTAATGCAGTTTAAGGTTGTCTCCAAAGATGATGTGATAGTCCAAATCCAGGTAGTTTAGATGTAGGATCCAATATAGCTAATCTGGGATTGTTAGAGTGTTGGTGCCATTCATCTTTCCATCTATCAGTAAAGTTAAATGATTCATCTAATTCTTTTGCTGTTCTCCAACTAGGATTTCTTGATTTTAGTCTCCTTGTAAGGGATTTTATTATTATTATTATTATTACCTGACACCTCCACGGAGTCGAAAGACTCATCAAGGGAGGGCACCTCTTCTACAACTCTGTCTCCACCAATGAGCCGCAACTACATCAACGCCATTTACTGTCCACCACCAGTATTTTCACAGACAATCACAAACATCCATGCCTACGGTGGGATTCGAACCCACAGCCTTTTGGCTGGAGAGCAGATATGCTAACCACTCGGCCAGACAGCCAGGCTGGCCGAGTGCTTAGTATGTCTTTTGTGGTTTTATGGTCTTAGTGGTTTTGTATGTCTTTGTGGATAGGTAGGTTAACATTGTTGGTTAAATTTATCCATAATTTAGCAGGAGCTGCTTTTCTGCGTAGGTTAGGAGATGCAATGTTACTGATGACAGGGAGTCAATAATTTAATGTAGATCTTTTAGTTCCTGTTATTATTCTCATTGTTTGATTAAGTGGGTGTCCATTTTAGAAGTATGAACACTATTGAGCCAAACTGGGGAACAATACTTTGCAATTGAATAAACCAAGGCCAAAGCTGATAGTCATAAGGTTTCAGCATCTGCACTCCAAGTTGAACGAGTTAGCTTCTGAATTCTGTTATTACGAGTTTTTATTTTCTGAGCTACTTTCACTAGGTGTGCTTTAAAAGTGAGTGCTCTATCTCGGGTAACACCTAAATATTTAGGTCTACTGTTAAAATTCAGTACTGTATCTCTGAAGAAGACAGCAGATTTGAAATTAGCCTGATGGTTATTAAGATGGAAGGTAGACACTTCAGTTTTTGATAGGTTTGGGTTTACATGCCACTGTTTGAAATATGAGTCCAGAATTTTTCAAATTATTTGTAATTATTTTTTCAGCTTCATTAAACTTAGTGTTTTGTGTGATTATTGCAAGGTCATCTGCATAAGCAAATTTCCTTGAACTAGTCTGAGGGAGATAGTACAGAGCTTTGATGGAGTCCATTATTAAACTTGCATGGTAGACTTTTTGAATTGCCTGTATCCATCTGTTATTAAGCATATTGTTCAATAAGTTGGCAAGTCTTCTACATGGAATCATTTTAAACAGCAGAAATTCAAATAGCAAGCCCTTTTTCCATACTGTGTCATATGCCAATGTTAAGTCAATAAACAGCAAAGATTTCAGATGTCTCTCAAAACCATTCTCAGTTCACTGATGTAAGAGCTAGTACTTTTTCACAACAAGTAAGGCATGATCACTATCACCAACCAGACATCTCTTTTACTGAATTACTCCTCTGCCATATAATCAGGTCTAATACTCTAATATTGAGTTCCTTCTGTCACATGCTACCTATAGAAGAATTATCATGCAACAGCTCAATAAATTCAGCTTCTTTTTCAGGAGTTTCGCTATTATCCAATCAATGTTCAGATAATTAGAGTCACTTGTAATAATTAATCATTTAGTATCCTAATAAGTACTAAATGATTCGGAGATGCATTTCATCCTCACTAGCAGCTGATACACTAGGTCTGTGGCAACGCTACACAACACTCCATATCTTGATTGAAATCTAAAGTTTAAAAAAATGTCTCCATTTCTTAAAGTATTATTATTATTATTCACCTATGTATATGGAAAGTCCATTTTAGGCAGACACTCACTTCTCAGTCAATGCATTCCACAATCCTAATACTAATCAAAAAAGCTACTTCACCAGGTCTTTTGCATCATCTTTCATGAGCTCTCAAAGCATTGTTCCTATTTTTGTAGTCCACGTATGCATATTTCGTAAGGCTTATATCTAATACTATTATCTTGAGTCAAAGAGAATCAACAATTATTGAATCATCAAATTAAGTTTGTCTCTAAAACTAAATGGATCTGAAGGCCAATAATACCATAAATGTTACATTTCAAAACAAAATTCTGGTCAGGTATTTACAAAAAGCAATAGCTGAAGAATATAAAACTAAATAGTTGGCAGTCTGTGTTGGAATCAGAAAAGGAGAAGTCATTACTTTTAGCTTATGGCTATCTTAAACAACAGATATCAGAACAGTCACATGAACACTAACGTTTTTATCAGTTTTAGGTACACACACACACACAAAAAAAAAAATAGCATCTGACCACAGAGGTCAGATGTTAATTTCTCTCCTCTTATCTGACATCCCACAGGCTTGTTGACTTCGTGAATCTTCTCTGGATCCTCTCCAAAACATCCTCATTTCCTTGAAAACAGCCAACCAAATCTGTGCATGGCAGTTCATATATGGCTTGATCAAAGCCTTATACAAGGAACTCTAATATCTTTGCTTCTCATGTCAACAGCTTCCTCATTATTGCCATAATGCATTGTGATGTGATTACAAGTTTAGCAATGTGACTATTAAAATACATGTCTCTGTCTAACATCACTGCCAGATCTGTCATCTGTCCACCTCCTTCAAAATTTCCCCATTAATTGTATACTTTACATCCCATCATTGAACTGAATGAGAGCCGCACTTAGTCTATTGATATCTCTAGTCAAGCAGGTCCCAATGTCATTAACATATGTTTTTATTATTATTATTATTATTATTATTATTACGGGTATCTCCATGGAGTCAGTAGACTCATCGCGGGAGACCCAAACTAGCAAAACAATATCTGTCATATCTCTTCTTGAATTCATTTACAGATGAAGAGCTCACAACAAAGTCAGGCAATGAATTCCACTCATTCACCACCCTCCAGGCAAAAAACCTTGTTCTGACACCTTTGTTAACCACACTCTTCTTTAATTTCCATGTTACACTATAATGGTCCCAAAACAGATCCCTGTGGCACTCCACTAGTGTCCTTCATCTTTTGGGATACCACTCCTCCATACACAACCTGCTGATACCCATCTGAAAGCCAATCAGTAATCCAACTCACTAATCTGTTATATAATCTCATCTGTTTCAATTTCGCTACCAGCTTATCATGTAGAAAATTCCAAGTTATTCACTGGATATCTCTTATCCAGTGAATTTGTCTCCTTGTAACACATACGGAGATTTCTGAAATCCAGTCCTCACCAATTAATCTAACACCTTAACAACAAACCAGGGCACACAGATTGACCTATAATTCATAGCCTCAATCATATCTCCCCTTTGTGAAATGAAACAATTTTTTGCACCTTTTCACTCATTCAGGACCTGACCTGTTGCAAGATTCATGTTAAACAAGTGTGAAGAAATGTTCTTAAGAGTTAATTCCCTCGAGCATTCCTTCAAGACACATGGCAGTATAATGTCAGGTCCTGCTACCCTATGAACATTAGGTTTACTTAATTCCTCATATATTTCTTGCTCATTCACCATCAGTTCCTCCTGTAAAATATTCTCTGCAATCCAGCTTCTCATGATGTCACCTTCATCAGGATGAAACAACTAATAAAATGCTCCTTGAATACTTTAACTATATCCTCTGCATCAGTTACCAATCTGCCAGTATCATCAATTATCATCATCATATTCCCATAGTCATTCTTTCTTCTACTTGCCACATATTGAAAGAACTCACTATTCTTTTTCTTAATTTCTGGTTAATTTAAATTGGTTAATTTCTGCTCATATTGCGCTTTTGCTGTCTTTACCAACCAAGTCACCTCCCTCTCCTCCTATTCGTACTTTCATGCAGTTAATTATTACCACATTCATCTTGTGTTTCCTTCACAGTGCCTTCTTCCAGATTTCACACTTAATCTTTTCATTCATCCATTTTACTCCTAGTTTACTTAACCTATTAATCTTTGGAATGCACTCAGACATTGCTACTGTTAAATAATTTTTGATCAATACCCAAACAGCATCTGTCTCCTTTTCATACTACAGCTCCTACTTGTATTATAAAAGCAGCATACATGTAAAATGCAAATCTCTATATAAGATACAAGCGTGCAAGTTTTTTTTTTTTTTTTTTTAAAACGATACTCTTTCCACTGGATACAAGGATCGCTCGCATTTTGAAATAAAAAATCGATCTGGAAATTCACCTTTTTTATTTTATTTTATTTGGCAGATAACTAATTATCAGTTCAACTAGTCTTTGTATTTGTTAATCAAATGATTTTATTTGCACTGTTTTGTATTGGTTGATGGATGTGCACCTCTGATATGCTCGGCGGAGTACATTACACACTATCCGACAAAGCACTGTTTATAATTTTAAAAATAGAGAAAGAAAAACAGAGGGAAATTCAAGTCATCGCTGCTTTTGCCGCAAGGGAAAAAATCCACTTTTCTTTTCGAGTCCTAGCCTCTGCTACTAATGGCTCAGTTAAGTTTGAGCGCAGTTAGTAGTTGGAAGGGATGCAATCGTTCGATGCTATTGGCACACTCTCCCTCGATGAGTCTTTGGACTCCCTGGAGGTGTCAAATAATAATAATAATAATAATAATAATAAATTTAAGAAACCATACGCTTTCGTTTACCATGTAAACACTTCCCAACACGACTAACGCGTTTACTGAAGAGACACGATTTTCGCCTACGGACAAGTTAAACTCAATATATTCTGAAGTCAATATTATCATTTAGACTATATAGTGGGGAAAAAAAAAAAAAAACTTAACGCTTACTTGATCCGGGGGACGCATGATATATCAAATATAAGCTAAAACACAAGGCTGTAAAATGCAACAACATTATTCAAATATATTTATATGCTCAATTTTTTTAAAGAACAACGATGGAATCTTAGCACAATTCATTAAATTGAAGCGTAGCAGCAATAACACAAATGTGACTAGCCTAACAAGCAACACTATTTAAGCCAGAGATTACACTCATCCCTGTAAAAGAAATTATCATACGTTATAAACACATTGACAAAATACAAATAGTATTGCTCAAAAATATTTGCTTTTTCTCGAATAAACTTTACTGTATGTTTATTAATATTTAAGTGGTAAGACATAAAATTAATTTAAACTTAAAGGATTAATAGTCAGTGAAGTGGTTGCTTTAGCATGCTTAGTATTCAGATATCAACAAGGCGGTCGAATTTAATTTAAACGGCAGCACGATAAGGAACTAATAGTGTCACTAACTTGGCTCTTAATGAAAATAAAAAAAACAACAATAACAAAATAAAAATAAAAAACATGAAACTGACAGAAGATTGGAAATTGGAAATCTTTATTTAAGGAAAGTGCCAAAGCATTGCTACATCGTCAAAACCAGAAGGGTAGTGGTAGAATAGAGGCATCGATCTATAAACCAGTTTGTATTACTTCGGTAGTTCTTATAATTTTGGAGAAACCGCCAGCTCTTGCCGGTTTCAGACCGGTAAGAGCTGGTATACAATCCAGGGAAAATGAAAATACGCTGCTTGAAAAATAAGTCAACTGACATCCGCTATGGGCAAGGTGCATGATGCTATGTAACAAGTGATGCGTTTGTAACCGGTATAAATTGGAAGAATATGATGCTTCGAAGTCAATGCAACTGTCTGGGTGAAATGCTCCGAGAAGGCAACTGACGGAGTTTGGAGAGGTGTTGTGATACGATGCCATGTTGTGTAACTATCTGTTTGACAATTTGGCCATCCCAAGCCAAATATCAGGAATACCATACTCACAAGGAAGTGGAGAGTTAACTACAAGTGATACCCGCAGTGGACGACCCGCAATCTCACGAAACGTGACCGTATGGTGCTACGAAGGATAATATGTAAAACCCACAAAATGGGTTTCCATGGTAGAACCGCAATATGCAAGCCTCACATTACTTCAACCAACATGCAGCATCATCCTCAGTGATGCAAAGTGCGTATACAGGGGAACTGTAAGCTTCAAAAGCTGTGTTATGGAGCATCGAATCACGCTACACACTCTCTCTCTCTACACTGGACAGATGGATGGATGTAACAGATGACCAGTGAACGTATCTTACAAGAATATCTTCTGAAGTGACCATTGTCTCTTTCAGTAAGACAATGCACTGTATTATAATCCTGTTGCTGTAACTGCATGGTTTGTGGACATAAACATCGCCACACTTGACTGGCCTACAGAGCCCTAATCTCAATGCAAATTGAACATATCTGGGATGAACCGGAGAGTCGAGTGAGGTCAACGGACTTCACCCCATAGCAGTTTAGGACATCGTTACATGCCTACAGGAAGAAAATGGACAATATTCCCACTGATTGCTATCGTATTGTCGTGACGTTCTGTTATCATGTTATGTTCTAAATCCGCCATCTTGGTTCAAGTCACTCTTATCAATATAACAACTAATTGCAAATTGATCACCTATCCAAAAGTAGAGAAATTTATAATTATACTGCGCCACCCTATTTTTAGATAAGTCTATACAAAATAGTAGGATCAATTCTTAATTAATTTAGCAGTCTCCTCATTTATTTAGGCCGAATTATTTACTATTCCACTTGGGGTTCCTGCAAGATTCGAATATTTATGAACGGTGCAATAAAAGGGAATTCAGGCAAATACAATATTTAGATTAACAAAATAAAACATTTAATATATGATATATATAACAAATACAAGAATTCTGCTTTAAAATGAAACAATACAATTAACTTAATACATCTTGCTAAGTCACTCATGCCAATTCAATGTTCTAAACTTTCACATACAATTCACAGCTTCAAAATCACAAGCTTTCTTAACTCAAGTTAATAAAACGAAACTTTTTATTTAATCAGTCTCCACATATCCATCAGCTGTACTTAATGTTTAAATTCACAGGAAGCACTAATCAAGGTAGACAATATTCCAAGCAATCTTATTTCGGACTTTGAACTTCGAAGATATGTTAATGTTAGAATAAACAAACAAGTATGACTACTCTTACCAGATACAATCATCTTCAATACATCTATTAATTGTGAGCACACTTATGAATTAACTTATTTACGTTAGCGGAACACATTAATAAAAATTCTTCAACGATTTTTTGGCTCACTTCTAAACACTATTCTCATGAATTTCTGCCCTAGAGAACTTATAATTTTCTTCCACTTCCTTTGCTTGTATCCTACCTTCCTTTCCGCTCCGCAAAAACTTCCTCTCTCCTCTAATTCAAAGTCTTTTTTATATATATAATATCTTTCCTCTCCTTTTAGTCCGAAGGTCACGCTCTATTCGACTCGTGCTTGTTTATTTCATCCGTCTCCATGACAACGCATGCACGCAAACATTTCGCTAATGTAATACAATGCTCCACTACTATATAAGTGATTACATAATGTTAAATTTTTACAAATAAGAATAAACAGAATATTTGAGCTACTTAATCAGCTCTTTCATTACATATGCAGTTATTTATAATAACACTTTTCGTTACTTTACACATATATTTTAGTTATCATAAATTTCTACACATATTATTATTTAACAAATTAATAGTAGGTTAAGTTTAGAATAAATATTTAAATAGTAATCCTTAATTAAGGAACAATAAATAATTCTTATACAAATTATGATTAATATATAATAAGCAATGTTAAATGTGAATGAAAAAAATAAATTACACAACATAGTTTCATTCATAATTTAACAGTACGCTTGTGGGAAGTACCTCGTATGATTACTGCAGGCATCGCAGGAAGAGGAGGAGATCTTATATCTTATTAATGTGGGGCCCCATGGCTGTTTGTTCCTCACACTGTGGTGTCCGTTAACTTCTTTCCAAGTAGTGTATGTGCAGATCAGCAAGGAATGGTTATAGAGCGTTCTAGTTTCAGTAATTCGGTTGTTATTCATAATGCGATAACATTAGTAATCGACGGTGAAATGCATACGCTATAAATTTTGTTGTAAAATCATTTACAGGCTACTGCAAGACAAGTTGATATTTAAGTAGGAGTATTTAGGTTTAAATATCGGTTCGTAAAGTTGGTTGGCTGTCGGATAGAATTCTGTATGGAGAAGCAAGATCTGGAAAAGGGAAATTATCAGTGGAGTTCCAAAGGGCCTTTCCCTCTTTAGTAGATCCTCTGTGCATGGTGAAAGTGAAAATTCGTCCTCTATGACATGTTCTTTTTGGCTTTCAGAACACTGTGCATCTGGACTTGGAAGCGAATAAATATCCATAATGGAAGGCAACAAAAATCGTCATTAATTCTTATAAGAGTAACCCTAGCTGACTGGAACGGTTGAAATGTATCCTGACCAATATAATGAGATCTAGTCCAAGATAGTGGAGTGCAAAAAGCAAAAGATAAATTATTGCATTATATTTCTCTAGATGGAAGTATAACCTTGACTAGACTGATCACTCTCAAATGTGCTCCTGGAAAAGCTTTAAAGGTTTCACTTTAATTTCCTGATCTTTGCTTTATTATTATGTAATGAATTGGATATCTTATTTTTTCTTATTCTTTCGAAGAATAATAAGAAAAGAGATATAACTTTCCAAAAATGGAGCTTCAATAAAACGATCGTGTCTGGCAGAAATGGTAGAATAGCCACTTATGTTGTTAATAAGCAAAACTCCTTCATCATAATGTTAGAACATTATTAAAAACTGGAAAATTGGAAGGACTGAAAAGTAGCTGAGCAGATTGAACATTAATATTATAGTTAACTAGGATGCCAAAGAAATGAAGATTTTTGAGTGATGAATAACGTGTTATGTATTTTGAAGAAGAAAACAGTTATAAGCGATGTGTCCTGCCCATTTCCATTTCTTTCGAAGTATGTTTACTCCAATATAAATATTAAAATGTTCAGATATTACTGATAGAATAATTACTCATGGATAAGAGGGCTAGTGAGCCAGTAATACTGTTATATTACAAGCGTGTAAGCCAACATACAGAAGATGAGTAAGTAGACGACGTATGTGCGATAATAGATGACTTGATAGACCTGGTGAAATACAATGATAACGTAGTATTAATGGCAGTGGCGTAGCTAGAGTTGTAGCCGCCCGGGGAGATTCTTGAGTTTGTCAACCCTCTCAATACACACCAAAAATACTACAAAAAGTCAAAAAGACGTATAGGGAAATAAATTAAAATATTTTATTTTAGTTTAGTTTATTTTTGAAGTAAAACTTTAATTTCAAGATTCTAAAATGTTATTTTTCTTCCTTTTCTGTTAGCAGAATCGTCGATGACATTGTAATAGTCTATTTCATAGTAATGTAGGTAATTCTTAATCTAATTTTATTTAGAAAAACTCCTCTTACAACTAGCAACACTTACAGTAATTGTGAGGAAAATTCCCAGTAGTATTACAATATTTGGAACTGAGTTCTCGAACTGTATTTTAGAATTTACTGCGAAAGTTCAAAAAAGGTTCAATGTGTCGCCCGGGGCGGACCTCCCCCTCCGTATCTCCTAGCTACGCCACTGATTAATGGGAGATTTTCACGCAGGAGTAGAAGACAAAATAGTTGGAAATTTTGGAATTAGTCCAAGAAATAAAAATGTGAAAAAAGAAAGTTTTACAAACAAAGAAATCTGTCATTAGTAATACCCTCAGTGAAGTTCAGAAAAGAGAATATATAAGAAAAATACTAGAAGATTTAAGAGGCTATCCAACTTATTACATAATAATAAAGCAAAGATTTGGAAATCAAAATGAACCTTTTAAAGCTTTTCCAGGAGAAAATTTCAAAGTGATTACTCTAGTCAAGATAAAGTGTAATTTGCAGTTTCAAGTAGCGAACTAAATCCTCCAAAGATAAGTTTATGATAGGAATAACTGCATGCTGAGCCACAATAGTTTTATACAGGAGCGAATACTGGTCTTGAAATTCATGCTTGCTCTTGTTATCATTCAACGAATGAGAGGTGTGATTGAAGTCTGATTAGCGAATAATGAATTACTGACCATTTAAAACTATATATTTAGACATTTATGTACATTTAATCATACAAATACATTTATTTTACAAATGATATTCCATCTTTGTCAATTTAGCTACTTGAATACAAATTCTACCCTACGGTTCCTCTTTATGAACTGGTCAATAACATAGTCATTAAAAGTTGGTTGTAACTTGATTTTCCCAAGCAACACGCACACTTGTAAAGACTGACTGAAACTCACTGGCTAGAGCTACGTTGACTGCGTATGGCCTGTGTTTAAGCAACAGAGTGAAACGACGTGAAATGGCTATGCGCGCTCATGAAATCACAGTGCTACAGCTGCGAGGACTTGGAAGCTCCCAGAACCGAGCAAGCCAAGGTAGCTTTGACTAGACAAGCAAGCATTGGCCTTCAATACACAACGCAAAGCTCAATTATTGCCACGCAAGCTTAAGACGTCTTCTGTCTACAAAAATAAAAGCCCAAATGGAATGCTTATAAATGCATGCATTTATTAACAAATAAATATTACTTCTTTCTCAATTAATGAGCTTGCGCAGCAAGCATAACAAGCATGGAGAATTGCCCCTGGTTTTATATCTATGGAGAAATTTCCTAGCCCCCAACCTGATATCGGACGTTTCTTAGGTCTGGGAGAGACACAAGATATTTTCTAAAAGTATTAATTATTAAAAACACATAAAGATACACATAATAATACTCATATTATTAGGCTATTTAATTATTGCTCTTCGAGTTTGCATTTTTGCTGTTAATCCTTCTATTTGAAAATGGCTCTCTTTTCTTCTTTATATTTCCATTTGGGACACAGTTTGATCATTTTAAATAACTAAACGGTTGTGTGACTTTCTCTTCATCAATGAGAAGGAACAAAAGGCGGACAATGAATGAGCGATCGTGTTAGACAGGGAGACACTACGTGGGAGGTGAAGATGATGATTTCAGGAGTGGATATCTAAGTGTAAAACAAACAATTTTGATAGTCAGGGATTTGGTGGTAACATTTATGCCTGGGAAGAGGTATAAAATCAATGGTGATAGACAGGAATAGCAATGGACGAGAAGACATATCAGAAAAGTGGAAGTCACCACAACATTTTATACAACCAGAAATGAGCCACAATTTGAAATTTAAAATTTAAGTTGATAAAGTTCATTAGCTCAAAAATTGTCGGTATTCGTGAGATGTGGTTGAAGGAGGATTACATTCTGTCAGCAATAGAGATGGATTGATATGTAGATTATCATGAAGACAAGGCAAAAAGGGGTGAGTGCTGTTGATGATAGCAATGGAATTGTGCCCATTTAAGTTGAAGATGTATGGAGAGCAAACAAGATGATTACTATGTACGATTTCAATTATTATGTTATACATTGGGGTGAAGAAATAGCAGCTGGAACCAAAGAATGAATTTCTTGAGAGTTTTTTGAGAGACAATTATCTAAGCATTTCGTAACAAAGATTACACGAGGAAAGTGGGTCTTGAATTTAATTATCTCATCAGAGAATGGTATTGTAAATGAAGTATCAAATCTTTCTCTAGTTGCTCATGAAGTGTACTATAATTCTACTAAAACGATTAGCCACTGCCTCTTCCAGATAGTTCTTCAGTTTGGACTAAGCAGAAATGGTTTCTTTCCCATCTAACTCCTCATTCCATGATATCAGTTGTACTTCATCTGAACTCAGGAAATACCAGGAAGAGGCAATAACTGAGTAAATTTGAAAGGTCAGGAGATTAAATAAGAAAGGTGTAAAATAGATACCTGAAACAGTGAAGACTGCAATCTAGAAGAAAAGAAATTGTGAAGGCAGGACAAGATGATCGGAAATAATCATATGGCATACAAAGAGCAAGCAAGAAAGGTGACTTGATAAGTGTAGAAAAAATGCAGTATGCACAGCAGCTTGCAAATAAGGCCCAACAAAATCCTAGGGACAAAATAAAAATAAATCAGCTAATGCCTTTTATTTCCTTATAGGAGTAGTCGAAGCATTTTAATACTGTCCAGCTTTTGGAAACTTCGTGGGCAGTTCAAACTCCACTGGTAACCAATCAGAGATAACCAATCAGAGTCTATCTGAAATCCTAAGGAGTTTTAGTAATGTTTGAATGATAACAACTGAATAGGATACAGAAGAATTGCTAAATGAGAATTTCAAGCATTCCATCCTTGTGAATGTAACGTAGTGCAGAACATGAGAGGAAATGAATGTGTGGTAAGAGTCACTAACGGTGAGTAAGCAGGAGGTATATGAGAAACTGGAAAATTTGATGTAAATGAGGCTTCAGGATTTGAAGAAATGAGTGTTAGATTGGCCCCAGTTACAAAAGAGTGGACAGAGAGTAAAATCTAATGCTTCATAAAGAAGAAATAAGACTAAGGATTCGTTTATAGGCCAATCTGTTTCTCTGGAGTCGTAATGAAGGTGATAACGAGGCTAGTGAGAAACAAAATGCAGAACTGTGTTGAGAGCAGTGGAATTCCCTTTGATATATAGCATCGATTTGCTAAAGGAAGATTGTTCTAGTAATTAGTATCATTGTTTGTGGCGCTCGCATCCTGTATATATGTCACCCGAAGATAGACTTCAGTTCAAATCTAGTCATTGACTTGTGAAACTTATCCTAAGCCTTTCTTCGACCGGTTACAGAGTTAGTCGATCTCTGGCAGGTTTTTTCTCCCAGAACTCAGGATTGTCGTCCAGTAATCTCAAGGAAATCGACCATAGAACTCACATTTCGGAGTAACATATCTTGTTAGGGTTATTTACTAAGAGATGGCAGCACTTGTTTGCCCCTCTCTTCATCGGTTGCCGCCTATAAATAGTGTTTGACATTGGCCAGCTATCTCTGATTGGCTACCGATGGAACTGCTCACTGTCTCCAAAACCTGGATACAGTTAAATTGGCTCTTATAATCCCTATGAAGGAATGAAAGGTGTTAGCTGATTGATTAGTTTATTTATTTATTTATTATTATTATTTTCAACAGAAAATGCAGTCAAGAGGCTCAGTATGGGAGAACCCACTCTCACATTAACGACACATCATACATTGACTTAAATGCATCCACTGTCCCTAAATTAAACACACACACTCGGGTAATGCATTCCAATCACTCACTATTCTGCATGCAAAAAATCTACTCGTCTTCTTATTGACAGCATCCTTATTCAACTTCCAGGGATAACGACTCGTTCGCCCCGTTTCCAGATATTCTACAAAATATCTCATCCCCACTAATCTGGTAAACACCCCTTATCAATTTATCTTCAATTACCAGCTTGATTACAACCACCTTATTCAGCTACACTGCAGAGAGCAAAACCAATTTAGTCAATTGTCCCTGGACACTCTTCAATATCTCTTAATCCTTTAGGAAACCTGACGACCAAATCTGCGATGACGACCTTCTGCATTGAAAGCAAAACATTCTTAGTTCATGATGCAGAGAGTTCATGATATAGATTATGGAAATGATACAGAGAACTCGTCAGTGTTCATTGTTTCATTCCCATAATCTTATGTGTTCTTTTTACAATTTCAGCAAAATGGCGGCGAAATTTCAAATACCTATTCTCACAATCTCCAAAACCTTCATCTTCTTCACATCGTCTAAATTATACTATATTCCCACTAATCCTATATCTGCATCCTATCTTTGCTTACCAAATTTTAAAACCTTAAAATTCGAAACATTAAAGTAACTTTCCACACACAGTCGGCCATTCAGACATCCTGTCTGAATGGCCGACTGTGAGTGGAAAGATACGAAAAATACCTCTTTCAAAGCTACATTTGTACTACTTCTCATAACTCTCGCTAACTTTGCATCACCTGCAAACAACTGTATACAACAATTTAAGCCCTTTCCAATTTTACTAAATAACATGTACCCGACATAAACCCCTGGGGCACGACACTAGTGAATTTTCTATTCTCGGATATCATCCATCCGCATAAAATGCAAATGATTATCATACACCCAATCTCAAATCCAACGCGATAATTTACTATCCAATCCCATCTGTCCAATTTAACTACTGTACAATTTTTTACTTGGAAATCCATCGAAAGCTTTGAAAAATCTAAATATATTACTGTATATGCATCCCCTTAGTCCAATACATTCATCACCCTGTTATGATATATAAGCAGATTGCTAAAACACGATTTTTCTTTAGCAAATGATTGCATACCCATTAAAGAGAAATCTACTGTTGTACACCTAGTTCTGATTTCTTCTCCTGACTACCTTCTCCAACTTCAATACAACTGTAGACAAGCAGAATGACCTATAATTCTAGACCCTAATCTTAGCATCCCTTTCAAAAGTGTAAAAAATTTGCCCTCTTTCCACTCAATTCTTCATATACTTCCTTCCCACTCGTTATCAATGGTTGCACCTGATTCCTACTGCTCTCAAGTTATGCATTATGTTACAATCCCAAGGACGAGATACATTAATGAACTGCTTATTAAACAACTCTAATATATCCTGCTCAGTGTCTGTCATTGTCCCATTATCACTGACCAACATCATCCATCCATAATCATTCTTCCTTCTCCTGGCCGCTTCCCAAAAAACTCTGCAGGATTTCTTTTAGTGTCATTGCTATACTGCTATTAATACCGTACTTTTGGTATCTATACTGAGTCACCTGTCTTGCTTCCTCTTTGTACTCTTCTGTAATTGCTTATTTCCAGTCAGCTTGTGTCACCTCCACAATGCTTTTGCTTCCATATTGCATGCTTTACCTGTTCAGTAATCTACCTTAATCTTCTAAACAATGACAGCCGGTGAAAATTTTTATTGGGGGTGCAGCATATACAAATTTTTTTTTAAAAAAAATTCTTTTTTCCTAATTAGTAACCAAATTATTGATAAATAAATTTACATATTAAAAAAATTACTTTATTAAAAATATTTCACCCTCACCACGAACACACCAATAATAATTTATTTAGCGACACTGCTTAAACGAGCAGTGTCAGATTCGCTTGTTATGTGCAATGACAAGTGCAAACGAATATCGGCGAGTCTAGCTGCAATTGGCCGAACGCGATAATTGCGACGCTGCGTTAGATCGCAGTGCGTTTGTTTCGTGTAACGATAATTGAAAAATATAATTCTTTTCAGTTTTTCATGTAAAAATAATGAATTCCTTCTATAAACATAAAGACATACATAAATATACTTGGGCAACAAGAGAATGGAAATCAATATTAGATTATTTCATATTAAATGAAAAGACATCAAAATTTTCACTAGATGTTAGAGTTCACAGAGGATATGTAATAAGCAGTGACCACTTCCTTGTTAAAATAAAGTTAAGATTACCACCTAAATGGCTACAAGTAACAAGAACAGAATGAAAAATTGAAACATTTTTTTTATAAAACTAGACTATTGAATGACACAAATGTACAATGGCTATATGAACAAAGAATTCACCAATATCTAGATAAAATAAAACAAAATTAAGAAATAGAAATAGAATGGCTTAATATAAAAACGATACTAAATGCAGCAGCAAATGAGAGCTTAGGAAAGACCAAAAAATTCAATAAAAGAAAAAACTGAAGATCTGGGATGATACAATCAAAGAAATAATCAAAAAGAAAAAAGAAGTCTATCACAAATGGTTAAGCAGTAAAAGATTAGAAGATGAAATAGCATATAAAAGAATAAGAGCCATAGCTAAAAAAGAAGTCAGAAAGAGACATAGAGAATCATGGAATAAATTTGTTTCTAATTTAGAACATGATTTATATAAAATAAGACCCAATGTATATACAATTTTGAAACGCTTAAATACAGATACCAAAGAAAACATAAAATTAAACACTGAATTGAAATTAGAAGAATTTCTAAATTACTACACAGAACTGTGGACAGACAAATATCTTAAAAAGGACAACTGACAAACAATTGACGAAAATGAAAAGGAAATAACTGAAGAAGAATTAGAAATCAGCCTGAAAGAAACAAGAAACGGAAAATCACCTGGAGAAGATAAGCTAGGTTCAGAACTATATAAATACGCAGGAACAAGATTCAAAGAAAGACGCTTATTATTTTTAAATAAAATTTACTCAACTGGTATACCCCCAATAGAATGGAAAAAAGCAATTGTGATTCCTATTCTTTAAGAAAGGTAATAGAGATGACCCTAAAAACTATAGAGGTAACAGTATACTAAATTTCTGTTATAAAATATATAGCAGAATGTTAAATAACAAACTAATGAAATATTCCGAAAACTTTATTCTAGAAGTACAGAATGGATTTAGAAAAGGACGATCATGTATAGACCCAGCCTTTTGCCTAAAATTAATAATAGAGAAAAGAAGAGAATATAATTTAGAAACACATATTGCATTTATTGACTTTGAAAAAGCATTTGACAAAGTTAAAAGAAACATATTATTTAACATATTAAAAGAAAGACAAATACCAAATAATATCCTAAAAGCTATCACAAGTATATATGAAAATAATCAAATACAAATAAGATTAAATCAAGAGCTATCATGTAGAAGAGAGATAAACCAAGGGGTCCGACAGGGATGTCCCCTCTCAGCAACTCTTTTTAATATCTACTTAAATGAAATAATAATAAAATGGAGTGAAAATTTACATCAAGGAATTAAACTTTCTCCTACAGTTAACTTAAACACTCTCCTCTTTGCCAACGACCAAATAATAATTACAAATTCTGAAGATAACTTACAGAAAGCTATTTTAAATCTAAATGAGATATCCAAAGATTATGGTATGATAATATCAACAGAAAAATCAAAAACTAGGCCTTTAAAGGACAAGATCCAGCAAGAACTATAATAGATAACACGATCTTAAAACAGAGTAATTCATTTAACTACCTAGGATGTATGATCACATATGAAAATGAAAAAGATATAAACGTAAATATTGCAAAATATTTAAAAATAACAGGTGTAATTAACTCTATATTTAAACCAAACCTAGTTCAAAAACAAACCAGGCTAAAAGTATACAATACATTAGCCCTACCTGTCTTAATATATGGAAGTGAAATCTGGACAATAAAACAAAAAGACAAACAAAGATTAACAACAGCAGAAATGAAGTTTATGAGAAAAACTGCAAAGTATACCCTATTTGATCACAAAAGAAATGAAGATTTTATGAAAGAATTAAACCAAGAACCTGTAATAAAAAAATTAAAAAATATAAACATAAATGGATGGAACACGTTCAAAGAATGAAAACAGAAAGATTACCAAAACAAGCCTTAAAGTACAAGCCATTAGGAAAAAGAAAACCAGGACGTCCTCAACGATGACTTCTAAGGCCGGAACAGCCCATGCTAGGCCTAAATCCTTAATACGCATGATGATGATGATGATGATGATGATGACCAATAAACGGATTTGAGTGGTTCCCGCCTGGCGGGAGCGAGATGGCAACACGTATGCGGTTGCTTATTTACTTATACTTACACGTATTCGATCCCAGTCTCATTTTTGCGTATCGACATACAAGTGAGCGTTAATGTTCTAAAATTCATCAACATACATATTATAATTCAATCGTTATTCATTCACGAACTAAACTTCTCTATGTTGAAGAATTGAGCAGGGTTGGTAGTAATACCAGTTATATTAATACCAGTAGTTTATTAATATTAATATTAATATTAATAATAATAATAATATTAATATCACTAGTAATACCAGTGATATTACTAGTGATAGTAATATTAGTAATAATAGTAATATAATAATATGTACTATATTATACATACAATAAATACTGTAACTATAAAATAAACAAACTAAAAACTCACGTAAGCGTCTTTTTCGCTTGTCCTGTTATAATTACGTAATAGTAAAATAGAGGGGGTCGATGAAACGTCAAGAAACTCTTGAAGCGGTCAACAATCAAAGAAGTTTGGAGATCCCTGGTTTAAACTCTTATCTTATGTTTTCTGACATCTTTTAGGCGCCTTTTCTTCTGAGCCGCCTTTGTATATTGTACACTTCGCACACGCCACCAGCCGGGCCTGATTACATTTATATAATGTTGTAAGAATTGTTATTATTTATAAACATGAACAAAATTTAATTTTTTCATTTTTTCCTTGGTAGTGTTGCAGTGCTTATGTACAAGCCGCCACTGCTTCTAACCTTTGCAATGCACTCAGTGATTGACTGTGCAAAATAATTCCTCAGTAGAGACCAAGCAGCAGTGATTGATTTGCTTGCCATGCAATTCTTCATACTATGATATCGCTGCAAGCTGCCTCCTGAGTTTGCCAACTCTTTCTCACAAAAGCCCTGTATGGCTGGTTACCACTGAAGTGATCATTTATTGCTCACTTTCACCAACTGAAGGAAGATGTGACACTTCATTTGCAACATACTGTGATGAGATAATCATATCTAAGCTGCCCGATCCACGTATATCCTCTGTTGCATACTGCGCAGTTAGCCCTTAAAAACTGAAGATATTCATTCTCTTCATTCCACTTCTTATTTCGATAATCGAAATTGTCCACAAAGATCACACTTTCTTATTAGCCAGACCAATTTTTGTAATCATTTCCTTCTCACTGTCTTCCACATTACTGGTGTATAGGAACACCCTGCTATACATTTCGTCCTCTCCATCTTTACTTTGCATCATCCTGCCTCAAAGCCACCTTTGTTTCATCAATAATAGTCCTCCTCCCTTTTTTCTTTTTCTGTTTTTGCAAAAGATTTAATGTTCCTCCATCTCTATGTCTTTCAGAACCCCATACTAGTCTCACACTAACAATTTTTATGCGAATGAACTCTGTCAACGGTACAAATTTATTCCCATGTATCAAATACTTCTAACGTTTGAAAATATACACACCAGTCATTTCTATTTCTATAACTAGTCATACTAACCCCCATTTCTTGGATATGATTCTTCTACATTCACGATTGTCCATCCCTGTCTATCATTCCTTTCTTTTTCGCAACAGTGAAATTAGAAAGAAAGAATTTCTTTCTCCTAACACTATTCTGCTACCATACCACTCATATTCTTCACTCGCCTTTTCAACTCATCATTATCATACCTGGGCAACGCGCTCACTACCTTACCTACCACAATGTTATCTTTCACTCTCCTTAAGAGCATTATTACCTTCTTTCTTTCATTCCTTTTGTTATCAGTTAATCATTCCTACCAACTACCACTACCAACTGTTTTGCTCACAATATCAACATACTCCTCTTATCCAACGCTTCAACTACTCAGCTCATTATACCTCTTCCAAAAATAGAAAAACAGACCCTGTGCATCTGCTTTCCCTGTATCCACCTGTTATCATCAAATCCCCGTACATTGCCACTCTCAAAGGTTGGTCGATTGGTAGAGCCTATGCTACTAATGGCTCAGTTAAGTAAGTTTGAGCGCGGGTAGTAGTTGGAAGGGGCACAATCGTTCGATTCTGTTGGCACACTCTCCTTCGGTGAGTCTTTGGACTCACCGAGGAAGAGTGTGCCAACAGAATCGAACCTGGAGGTGTCAAATAATAATAAAAATCATCTCATATTTTTTTAAAATCTTTCGTTCCATTCTTCCTCAGCAAATTCGTAATTCTCTTCATTTCAGTCATCATACGTTAATATCTTCACTCATCTTTACCAACTCTTCTTTCATATGTTGAATTAGTTTTTCAGTGCCATTTACGCAAATTGTGTTTTCACTCCCTTGCACATCCGCAGTCTTAGTTCTCACCATGCATAATCACCGCCGACTCACTTACGCTTACCACCGCAACTATGCATGATGGTTCACCAATCAACATCGCCACTTTCTATGCTATGCAATCAGACGGTTACCTCAAAATCACTCAGCAGTTACCTTCACTCCGCTGACTCCTGCAGCTATATACACGATCTTTTGTCCGCTTCTGCTTACATTGTCTGAGAAGTGCGGTTTGTGGGACTTGTTATGGAAACAGAAGAAAGCTAGTGGGTATGTTTAGAAATGCTAGAAGTATTCGAAACTAGGGGAATGAAATTTTAGCGAAGGTAGTGTTCATTCGCACAAAAATTGTTGGTGTAAATGAGACATGGTCGAAAGATGATGACATTTGGATAGCAATAGAGATGGAGCAGTATGCAGTTTTTCGCAAAGAAAAACAAAGGAAAAAAGGGAGGAGGAGTGTTATTAATGAAAAAGAAGTGTTGAGCCCATCTAGGTTGAAGATGCAAGGAATAAACACTGACATTGGTTTTGAACCAGGATGTTGTAAAGTGGAAGTGGAAAGGACGAAATATATAGGAAGGTTGTTCTTATAGACTTGGTAATTATGGAGACAGTGCGAAGGAAATGTTTAGACAAATTGCTCTGATTAATAAGAAAAGTTCGAACTTTGTGGGCGATTTCAATATTATTATTATTATTATATGAAACCTCCAGGGATTACAAAGACTCATCGAAGGAGAGCATGCCAATAGCATCGAACGATTGATTCCCTTATAATTACTAACTGCGCTCAAACTTGCTTAACTTTTTTCATGAGCCATTAGTAGCAGAGGCGCTACCAATCGACCAACATTTGCTAGCGAAAATTACCCTTGAGTCTGGCGCCTTACACCGATCGCCCATTATGGAAATATAGAGTGGAATGAAGAGACGGCATCAGGAAACAAAGAGAATGAATATCTTGAGTTTTCAAGGGCTATCGACCTTAAGCAATATGTAACAGGACATAGTGGATCTGACGTCTTAGATTTGATTATCTCATCAGAACATATTGCTGTAAATGAAGCGTCGCATCTTCCTCCAGTTGGTGAACGTGACTAGAAAGTGTTCATGTTAGCGGTGGCGAGAAAGAGTTATAAGTGGAACTATATGGTGTTTATATCAAACTCAGGAGTAGGGCCGTCGCCAGATTAAATCGCACCCTCAGGCAAACAATTAATTATCGCGCCCGATGGATTATAAGACAAAAATATAAGGATATCTCCAATTGCTATTTTTTATTTATTTATTTATATTTATTACAACAGAAATATTACTGCAAAACAGTTACATAATAATATTAATTAAATGTTTGTTCTACGGGGATATAATAAAATTGTTTATATGCTCTTCTAAATTTAAATCATAAGCTTTGTCTGCCTCTGTCGATATCGTTGCTACTAGACCAATCAATCTTTCTTGAGTCACTGCTGTTCGTAAATAATTTTTAATCGGTTTAAGCTTGGAAGAAACTTCTTTATACATTTGCTACGCTAAGAAGAATTGTTAAACAATATCCTTAGGGCGGTGGTTACCGTTGGGATAAATTTCTACACGATTTTGGACACACACACACACACACACACACACACACACACACACACACACACACACACACACACACACACACACACACACACACACACACACACACACACACACACACACACACACACACACACACACACACACACACATATATATACTTGCTTGCTCCTCAAACGGCCCCGCCTACTCCCTATACGGGAACAACATAGGCGTTAGCTGATTTTTTTTTTATATATATATATGATAAAATTTGATGAGGAGCAAGCAAGTATTATTTTGAGAGAACTTTTAATTCTTCAAATAAATCTATTGCATCTTCTTCAGATGTAATCGCTGAACGAGCACCCTTAATTAAGCAGCGCTGTGAGGCTGGCTGCCTATGTGCTACACCCTCACGACTGTACGGCTCAGGAGGCAGCTCGCAGCGATATCATAGAATGAGGAATTGCATGGCAAACAAATTAATCAGCTGCTTGGTCTCTACTCAAGAATTATTTCGCAGAAGCAATCACTGAGTGTATTTCTAAGGGCAGAAGATCAATTAAGGTAGGCATAAAATGGATGACTGAAAAGGAAAAGCGTTCAATCTGGAAGAAAAAGGGGATGTGGGGGGAGGTACAAGATATTTAGAGATAATCAGTTACATAAGTAGTACAAAGAGGAAGAAAGAAAGATGATTCAGTATAGTTACTAAACTGCGGTATTAATAGCAGTTTAGTAAATGACACTAATTGAAATCCTATGGAGTTTTTTCGGGAAGCGGCCAGGCAGTGACGGATTAAAGTAGTTGGGGCCGCTAACCAAATTATATTCCTTTGGGGCTCAACTACCCCAAAAAATAATAATAATAAAAATAAAATAAAAATTAGGTTGCAATTAAATGAAATTTTGTACTTTGGAATTATTTGAGCTTCTGGATTTTTCTGCCTGTTAAAGGGTTAAAGGATGAAAAATGGGGTACTTAAGGGTCAAAGCTGTATAACTGAGAGGAGACCTCCACATAGCCTTTCAAGGAATGCGGAGAACCGACCAAGGCTTCTCACCTAATGTCCAATTCTCACCTTCTCGTGGAGCACCCTGTTGGGTATCTACTTTGATACTGAACGAACGAGGATGGGCTGGCAATTTGGGATTTAGCAGACCAAATTGTATTCTTATTGGTTAAACCAAAATACAAAATGATGGTACAGCATGACACAATTTCATGCCGTCTGGGGCGTCGCCCGGTTAAACAAGGCCCCCCCTGTTGTTTTCGCCAGGGAACCAGGGCAAACAGCGAAAAGCCAGCTATGGGAACAAATCTGAAAACAAACCCCAACTCAACATCACCAGAGTTCAAGATCGGTACTATCAACAGAAGAAGTCTGAATGGCAAAGAAATGGAGCTATCTGAGGAATTAGATAAGTACCAGATCGACATAATAGGGGTGACTGAAACAAAAATGACCAAAACTGTTGAGATCTTTCTGAGCAATAAATACAATATGTTATATTCAGGTAATGACATTCAAGGAAAAGAAGAAGTAGCCATAGTATTCAACACAAAATACGAGGCTAATCTTCTTGAATGGCAGTCAGTCTCAAGTAGAGTAATGTGGGGCAAATATGAGAATGCGGAACTGGACAATGAGACATTTGTGCCTATGGTCCCACAGAAGGTTCTACTAAGGTAGAAGTGGAGGAATTTTTTCAGGCTTTAGAAAAAGCAACTGACACAATGAAAAAGGAAAAGTTGGTGCCTGTTGGGGATCTAAATAGCAGAGTAGGAAATGATTGTGAGACATACAAAAATATTTTGGGAAAATTTGGAGAAAAGAACAAAGCTAATAATAATGGCAAATATCTGTTGGATTTCTGCTCAGGACATGGACTGGTTATTACTAACACCATGTTCCAACATAAAAATGTGCACAAATTCACATGGAGAGAAGAGGCTAGGAATAAGAAAAGTCTCATTGACTATGTTATTGTTGATAGTGATGTTTTCTCCCTGGTGCAGGACACCAGAGTGTACAAAGGATTTGAAATTGGAAGTGATCACTATTTAGTCTTGAGCAGGATAAAATTGAATTTCATATTGAAAAGAATAACATGTAAGAAAGTTTTAAAGCGAATAAAAGTCGAGCAGCTCTCAGATGTGAACTGGAGAATAAAATACAGAATGATTATTGAAAAGAAAATGAAAGTGTTGGAGAACAGGAATCAAGCCTTGAAGATTCAGTGGCAAACTCTGAAGAAAACATTGATTGATTCTGCCAGAGAGCCATGTGGTGAGGTTATCTGTAAGGATAAAAAAATCAGAACTCCCTGGTGGACACAGGAAGTTAAAGAGGCAGTGAAGGAAAAGAAGAAAGCATATCAAAAGTTCCTGTCAAATAAGTCAGCTTGTGCTCTTAGAGAATATAGAGACAAATGCAAGAATGCTGAACACTGAGTGTAAAACTAGCTAAACAAAAGTCACGGGAGGACTTTGGCAAGAATATAGAAAATAAATATCAAGAAGGTGGCAAAATATTCTGGAGGTTGTTGAAGAAGCTTAGGAATGGAGGAAAGAGTGCTGTAAAAGGAGTTAGAGATGATAAAGATGACATGAAAACTGGGGAAAAAGATATCCTTGAAGTATGGAGTAATTACTTTGAAAAACTGCTAAATGAAACAAGCAGTGATGACAGCACAGTGATAAAAAGAACACTGACCAGGCATGTAGTCAGGAATACATATCCATACTTGAAGTAGAAAAAGCCATCAAAGGCTTGAAATGTGGAAAGGCAGCAGGAGTAGATGATATTCGACCAGAAATGCTGAAGTATGGTGGTATAAAAGTCTTACAGTGGCTGCACTGCATAATTCAGAAAGCCTGGACAGAGGGACGAATTCCCGATGATTGGAGTAGAGCTCTCATAGTACCCATATATAAAAAGGGAAATAAAACTGAATGTGAGAATTACAGAGGTATTTCCCTACTGAGTGTTCCTGGCAAGATCTATGCAAGTATACTTGAGAAACGGTTGAGAAGAATTGTGGAAGAAACGCTTGGTGAAGAACAAGCTGGATTCAGGCCAAATAGAGGCTGTCAGGATCAGATCTTCACTTTAGGACAAATAGTCGAGAAAGCATGGGAATATAACAAAGATCTGTATTTAAGTTTTTTCGATTTGGAAAAGGCATATGACAAGGTGCCAAGAGAGAAGCTATTCAATACGCTGCAGTTATATGGTGTCAATGGGGCATTATATCAAGCAATACTTAGTCTTTATTTGAGTTGTAAGTCAGCAGTTAGAATTGAAGGAAGTACAGGATGATGGTTTAATTTTAAATCTGGTGTGAGACAAGGATGTACATTATCCCCTCTGTTATTCATTACCTATATGGATCACATTATGAAGGAAAGTGGTATTAAACCTGATAGCAAAATTGGAGATGTTAATGTCAGCTCTTTGCTTTATGCGGATGATGTTATACTTCTAAATAAATCCGCTACAAGTCTGCAAGATTCTCTGACTAAATTCAATTGCTGTTGTAATAGATATGGTATGAAGGTCAGCAATAAAAAGACAAAGACAATGAAAATAGGCAGAATCATTGAAAATGTCAACTGCGTTGTGAACGGATAACCTGTGGAACAAGTAAAACATTTCAGCTATTTTGGCACGA
Organism: Typopeltis vanoorti; assembly: GCF_054136105.1. Classification (NCBI taxonomy): domain Eukaryota; kingdom Metazoa; phylum Arthropoda; class Arachnida; order Uropygi; family Thelyphonidae; genus Typopeltis; species Typopeltis vanoorti. The sequence goes on from NC_143559.1 coordinate 137,992,381, forward strand.
TTTTTATTGAAGATGGTAAATTAAATATAGAAATAGATAACAGAATCAACAAAGCTGGTATGGTGGGAAGTCAATTGAATAAATTCATATGGAATAAGAGAGAAATTAGTCGGAAAACTAAATTAGCTGTACAAGACAGTGTTCAAACCAGTTTTAACTTATGGATCTGAGAGCTGGGTCAGAAGTAAAACACTTAACTAAAGACTAGAGACCGCAGATATGAGAGTCCTGAGAAAGATTAGAGGCGTTAACAGATGGCATCATGGCAATATCATATTAAAAAGAGGATATTAGGAAAGAACTTGACATTGTCAGCATCCAGGAATGCGATAGCTGAGCTAATCTCAGGTGGTATGGTCACTTACTTAGAATGGGAGAGGAAAGATTAGCAAAACAAGTGTTCTCTGCCAGGTTGGCAGGAAAACGACCCAGAGAAAGACCAAGATATAGGTGGATTGATACGGTGTGAAGTTCCTTAGACGATAGAAATATAAGATCTGATAATGTTGGAGTCTTGACAAGTAACAGGCTGATTTGAAGGAAAATTGTATATAGGAAGTTAGTAATGATGTAATTTTTTTCATGTAGTACTATCATATCCTGTACACCTCATGAAGGTACATGGCAGGAATTTGATGATGATGATGATGAGGAGGAGGATGAAAAATGAAAAACAAAATCAGCTAACGCCTTTTTAACCCTTATATACAGGGAGTAGGCGAGGCTGTTTTTAGCCCTATCTAACTTTAAAGGATGTTAAAGTGTTAAAGGATGATAAATAATAAACCTTTTTATTTATTTTTAAAAATTTTTTATCAGTTTTTTTTTACAATTTTACAAAGTTTTTTTTACTTGCACTACACTCAAATAATGAAAACACGAAAAGTCACACTGAAAAGCTATTTTTGAAACAAATACTTCACTCTTATACGATTCAATAACAAATGAAGTTAAAGAGTTAAAGAGCAACCAGGCGAAACTTCCTATCTCGACAATGCAATCAGTTTTCGTGACCTCGAAGCTGTCAACAGCGCCGTGCGCTGACATCGGTAATGCGGTTTAATTTAAAGCGTAGATAGCGGGCGCTATTCAAAATACAAAATATGAAGCTTGTCAACTAGCGCCGACATTGGTATTGCGGCATTATTTAAAGCATAGATAGTGCGAGCTGTTCAAAACACGTGTTAAAACGTAATAATTGCTTTGAAAAAAAAATTTCGCTTAAAATAATCAAGATTTTTATGGTGTTTAATGAAACCGTTAATCAGGTAAAATGATTATAGGTGGATGATGTTGGTCAGTGAATGAGCAGGACATATTAGAATTGTTTAATCAGCAGTTCATTAATGTATTTCGTTCTTGGGATTGTAACATAATGCGTAACTTGAGTGCAGTGGGAATCGAGGAGCAACCATTGATGGTGAGTGTGAAGGATGTATATGAAGAATTGAGTAATTTTGAAGTCAACAAGGCCATAGAATTTCATGGTATATCACCACATGTCTTGAAGGAATGTTCCAGAGAGTTAACAACAGCTTTAACTTATCTTTTTAACTTGCTTCTTAGATTGGTCCAATCTTTACACTTCTAAAAGGGGATGCGAATATTAGGACTTTGAATTATAGACCAATCTGATTGTCTGGAGTTGTAGTGAAGCTGTTGCAGAAGATAGCGAGGAGAATGATTCAGAACTGGTTGGACAACAACATAATTCTTTTTAAATGATATCATGTGTTTGCTAAAGAAATATGGTGCTTAATCGAAATTGTGAGAATAACATAGTGGATTATGGGATTGATACGGAGAACACTGGTCTAGAAGCAAAATTGTTTTTCTTTCATTGTAGATGGTTTTGATCAGGCCATATGTGGATTAATTTGCATGTATTTGGTCACCAGGTTTTCAAAATGAGGTGAGGGGACACTGGAGAGGTTCCAGAGACGATTGATTAAGTTAGTGTATGCTCTCTGGAAAGTGGAATATTAAGTAGATTGAGAGAATACAAATTACAGAGCATAGTCGTTAAAAGGGAGTGGAGAGACATCATTGAGACGTATAAATTTATAAACAGTGTTCAGCATATTAGTGGTTGATTAGATTTTTCATAGAATATCTGGAGTCAGGAGATGAACTAGCCGTTATCCCTGGAAGTTGTATAAGGTTGCTGTGATTAAGGAGATGAGGAGTAGATTTTTTTTTTATTTTGGAGAGTGGAGAGTGATTGGAATGCATTGCCTGAGCGATGAGTGCAGAGACACTGAATGCATTTAAAGTTGAAGTGCGATGAATTGTGCATGTGAGAACGCGATCTCCTATGATGAGTCTTTTCACTCTATGGTGGAGGTCTGTTGATGCTGATGATAATAATAATAATAATAATCTGCTAACGCCTTTTATTTTCATATAGGTAGTAGGCGAGGCCGTTTTGTCTCTATCTAACTTTTAAAGACTGAGCGAAAGTTCAATCTTCGTCGGTAACCTATCAGCGATAGCTTCACCAAGACTACTGATAATTATACATGGCGTCAAGGGAAGAGAGGCAACTGAATATTGCCGCAATGTTGTGGTCCTTAATCCTAACACTGTGTTTATTGTCTGAAAATACTATCTTTTGTGTTCTGCCCACGATTTTCTTGAATTTACTTGGCGAAAAACCCCAGCTTCCGCAGAAAAAATCAGTTTGCTCGTGCCAGAGATCGACTAACTCTGTAAGCGGTCGTAAAAAATGATTTTAGGAAAATTCCACTAGTCGGCGACGAGAATCGAACTGACGGCATTCTCATTTCGACCGTTGTGACAAGGAAGTCACATGCCATCTCTACTGAGAAAAAAAAATAATATCTCATGTCCATAAGTATGCTATACTTCTTAGTAATTAGTAATATTTAATAATAAAATATGGTGCTTTCGAAAAAAGTCACTACATTAATTTCCCGCTGGCGAAAATGATTAATATGACATGCGTATTCGAAAAAAGGAAAAGAAATGTAAAAGAGGTGGTAGTTCTTTTAGGAACTAATAATTTATGCAGATGGCAAATTATTTCATGCACAGGCTGCGCAGAAATGGATGCGAGTTTTTATATATGTGGTGCGCGTTTTTTGGCATAACAGATTTGTATAACAGGGGCACCTGCACTTGAATTCATTTGTCATCAGGAGCCTGAAAAAATTGCTTATTGGTATGACACCTAATCCAGACAGTCATGTATACTAATTGTTCCAGGTAGGCATGGGAAATATGTCTGTGAAAGTTCAGCTATGGTATGCAAACGTGATCACAATATGAATAGTTTCGAAAACGGTTATGTATCTGGAGAAGGAATGGAAATATACTTATTGGGTTCAATCCTTTTGATTAAGTCTGGGAACAAAAAGAGGAAGTTCTGCAACCAGGCGAAATAGAATACATATCCAATTATAAGAATAGTCTAGGTGGTAATTTGTTCTGCTTATGCAAAAATGCCAGCAGTTTGAGGCTATCTGATGTGAAGTAGATCCAATAGAATGAAGTATATCGTCTGATTTCGCTAGAGATCTAGTGACATAGTTGCAAGGGACGAAGAAATTCATCGCCAAATTAGACTTATTTGTACAAAACGAGTGATCATTATGGATGACTTTCTTTATCAAGCATTGATTGCATAGAAGGGAAATCTTGTGATAAAAATGAACAGCAATTTATTGAATTGTTGTGTGAGCGAGCATTCTCAAGCAGCATGTGAAAGAAGGAACTCGAGGTCAAAGAGTGTTAGATTTGTTCATAGCGCTAAAAAGCTAAAAAATGGATAAAAACATGACCACTTTACCACCAGTTGGTGAGAATGATCGTTGGGAATTATCTAATTATATTGATGTTTCCATTGGAATAGGTTTCATGCTGAACTACAAAGCTGGAAATTATTATCAACTTAGGAGAATGCTATCTTTGGTATAATGGTATCATTTACTGAATTAAAAAAAATGTCAGAATTGCAAGAGAATCTTTGAAAAAGTAATATAAGTAATACGTAAAGCAACAAATCCACAATAAGATGAAGATGTGGAAAGAATATCGTGAGAATAACAGTGAGAGGAGTTGCGAAATATATAAATAAAGATCAGGACAGAATAGTAACCAGCATTATACGGAAACCGAAATTGGAATATAAAAAGAAACTGGCTATGCAGGCTAATGGCAAACCAAAAGAATTTTATCGTTATGCTGCAAGTAAAAGAAAGCATGAATGTGGTAGATTAACTTTACTGAATGCAGATGGTACTCTACTATCAGAAGCTAATGAGATTGTTCAGTTAATCAGATCTCACTTTGCTAAGATATATGAACCGGGTGTATGTAGCATGGTGCACAGTGCTACTGCTACATTGAATAAAGAGTTAGGTGTGCGTAAAAATGAGGCTAAAGAGCTGTTGTATAACCTGGATAAGAATTTGTCAATAGCGACACGCGAAATGTCAACACGTTTGCTGAAGGAATGTTCAACAGAATTGGCCAGGCCTTTCACATGTTTTTATAATTTGAGTCACAACTCTGGAATAATATCATAGCAATGGAAGGAATATATGTTAGTTCGATTGTACTAGGGTGGTACACAAACTGATGTTTCTAACAACCGACCTATCAGTATTTCAGGTGTGGTAGTGAAGATTTTAGGGAAACTGGTAATAACTGGCTTGCAGAAATGGGTAGACAAACAAGCTATACCTTGCAAGGAGCAGCATGGTTTACCAAAGGTAAGTCATGTTTCAGCAATTTGCTCATATTTTATAATAATGTTATGGCCTAGTATGATAAAGGGAATGGATAGAATAAGATCATGTTGGATTTTGCTAAGGCATTTCAGAGGATACCATTCGAAAGGCTGTTGCATAAATTGGAGAATATGGGAATGATAAATAAACTCTTGACTTGGATCAATGGATGACTGATACACAGATATAAAAATGTGCTGTATGGTGGGTGTAAATCTGAGAGATTTAAGATGACCAGTGGTGTACTTCGGGTTCAGTACTTGGGGCTATCGTTATTCAATCAATACATTAATGACATTAGGAAGAGACTAACAGGATATGTTGAATTGTTTGCTGACGATGGGAAGATAGGCAGGGCAATTAGGAATGCTACTGATATCCAACATTTACACAATGATTTGAATAAGTTGAAAATATGGCAAACGTAAATGGTTTTCAGTTTAAGGGGTGTGAGGGCTAGATTTTTTGCTTGTAGAGTTGTAAATTAGTGGAATGGGTTACCAGAGTCAGTTGTGAGTGCTTTATCTGTTAATGGGTTCAAGGAGAAGTATAATAGAGCGTGTGGATAGATTGGGTCTCCGTGATGAGTCTTCTGACTCCAAGTAAGTGACCATATAATAATAATAATAATAATAGACCTGATTTTGCCATTTCATGACAAATCAGTTATCAATATTTATTTTTAGTATTTTCGTTATAAACAACCACTCTTTTGTTCTGTCCTTCAGGTGTCGGTAAGTTATAATTGTAAACACTTCCTGGTTACCCGTACATAGAGTGTGCTGTGGGTTTTGTATGTGTGTTTGCTCGGAAAGGTGAGCGAGGGATTTAAACCGTTGTTAAGGGTGTTAATTGTTATTATCCTATTAATAAATGAGTTGTTTTTATTGGGATGTTTCAATTCATAACTTCTTTAGTGTTAGTGTACTAAAATGTTTTATATCTGCCTCTGGTTGTTATAATATGTAACCTCGATCTTTCTCTCGCCAGATTTCTTCGTGGGAAATCAGCTGGTTTGAGAGACAGATGATATTGAACTGTGAAGTGTTTATTACTTGTCAATACATTTAAAGGAGAAACGTTCCAAAATAAAAACAGGATTTGAAAATGACCGAAGTCCTAATAAATATGGGTGATCCGGATTATTCGAAGGGAGATTCATCAATTGTAAATGATTTCATGTACGGAAGTAATGTTGCACAAGCCCACATCTATATTCGTATGGGTAAGTTTGTTATTTGACACTACTGTTCATAATTGGTAGTGAAAATTAAACATCTTAGATATGCTTTTACATCACTGTAGTCAACGCTTTTAAATTCCAATAATTAAACAAAAAATTGACATTTTTGGCGAATTTTAAGGTCTGACCGTATTTTATTCATTTTATTTTATTTTAATTTTTTGTCATTTTTCATTATGTATTTAATTATGTATTGTATATATTGTAAGTTTTATTTACAGAGTTGTTAGTGATGCACAGACTAAATTTTATGAATTTTACAAAAGCAATTGACAGGTTTGCCACACCTGTCAAAAGCAGGTGTGGTTTGCCACAAGTTGATATGTAAGATGTGTCATATAGTTTAGCTGACTAGTAGATTGGCAGTGGGCTGTATGATGGATATCAAGTAGTTGTGTATGTTGGAAACAGTGTGAACTGAACTGGCAAAACCATAATAAAAGAATAATTACTAAATGTGGGTGGTATGCTTAGGCAAAAGAGATTGTTCACTTAATGAGTGCCCGTTTTCCTAACAGATAACCTTGGAGTATGCAACATGGAGTTCAGTGTCACCTCTGCACTGAATGAAGAAACTCAGATGTATCAGGAGGAAGCACTACCAAATGAAACTTCAGCAGTGATTTCAGTGCAGATTTTGGAAAAGTTGATAAGAGCTCGCATTACAGAAATGTGTCAACAAAGAATCTGTTCTTGCAATAAACACCACTAGGATACCAAGGGAAGGTCATGGATGAGTAACTTGTACATGTTTGATAATAATATTACGTTTGAGTTATACAAGGGGGAAATGGATATAACATGAGACTTTTGACAAGATATAGCATGGAAAATTGTATCCTGTTGCACAATGGTGTATGCGAGGGTCATTGATTCTGATAGATTTAAGTTGACCGGTGGCTGCCCCAGTGACTAGCCCTTGATTCATTGTTATTTTGTGTTTACATTAATGACATTGGGAAGGATTTGACAGGAGACATACAACTGTTTGCTGATGATGCAAAGATAGGCAGGGTAATGAGGAATGTGACATGCAGCACTTGTAGAATAATTTTATATGCTGGATTGGTTGTCAGTTCATTGTTGTTAGAGTAAAGCTTATGCACTTCGGTTTGATGATGTATCCAATGTTGTATTATATCAGTGGGGTTATGCTAGAAGAAACTGATTAGGCTAAGAATTTTGGAGTTTAGTAGATATGAAGTTCAACTAGACCATATGAAAAGACTGCAAATGCAACTCACAGCATAATGGTAACTGTTGCCCATTCTCATGAGTGAGCAACAGTATGGAACTGTCAGTTCAATGTTGCAAAGTGTAAGGTTCTGAAATTTGGTAGGGGGTAATTTTGGAGGACATTGAGGAGATAAATCTTGGAGTGGTGGTAACAATGTGAAGTTAAGAGGTCACATTGCACAGGTTGTGAAGACATCAGATTATTGCAATGATGCAGAGGACCTTAACTTGTCAAAATAAAGAGGTTCTGATTCCATTGTATAAGGCCTTGATCAAGTTTTGTATGGATTATTGTGCACATATTTGGTCCCTAGTTTTCAAGGTAACGAGAATATATTGGAAAGGATCCAGAGAAGACTAAGGTCGTAACTGGTCTTTGGAATGTGGGATATGAGGACCAATTGAGGGAATGCAGTTTGCAAAACCTTGTAAATAGGAGCAAGAGCAGAGATATGATTGAGACATTTAAGTTGATAAAGGATTGTTACCAGGTTAATGTGGAAGAAAATTTTTGTTAAGTGGGAGAAGGGGGTAGAACAAGGGGACATACCTAAAAGCTGTATAAGGAGGGTGTGAACAGGAGCATAAGGAGCAGGTTCTTTGCATGGAGAGTGATTGGTGGATGGAATGAATTACCTGACATTGTGGCAAATGTAGATGTATTGAATGAGTTTAAAGCACAGTTTGATGGGCTTTGTGTGTAACAGTTTGCCTCCTGCTATTGAGTCTTGACTCCATAGACGTCTAGTGTTAATAACAGTAATTGTTAGCAGTGCTGAAACAAATATTGACATATAAGGATAAGGAAGTCATTTCTGCCTCTTTACAAGGCCCTTGATACGAGCTCACGTGGACTGCTATGCAAATCTGATCTCCTGGTTTCTAATGTGATGCAGATACAGTGAAGAAAGTGCAAAGGAGAGTGTTAAAAATGATATTTGTACTGTGGAAAGTAGATTGTAAAGACAGACTGAGAATTTGTGGACTGCAAAAACTAGCAAACAGAGGTATGCCAGCAAAACTAGTATACCTCAAACTTCTGAAAGAGAGTCTTAAAGAATATCATCATCATCATTAATTTCCTGATATGTACTACATGGTTAAATTTGCATTATTACTAATCTCCTATGACAATTTTCTGCCAAATTAGTCTTTTGTCATCTCTCTCCAATACTGTTATATCTAGCATTTTGGTCTTCTAAGGAACTTCACCTTGGTCTTTTTCCTGCCATCTTGGCAACAAATACCTGTTTTACTAACCTTTCCTTCCATTCTGTGCAAGTGGCCATACTACCTTAGATTAGCTTTGTTCACACATTCTTGAATGCTAACAATGTCAGGTTCCCTTAAAATATCTTCATTTTTAATGTGATGCTGCCACATCTGTTCAGTCTCGTAATTTTCCACTTCATTCTTATATCTGTGGTCTCTAATCTTTGAATAGATTAGAGATCCTGAATAAAATGAAAAATCCATTAGATGGATTTTTCATTTTATTCAGGATGCAGAGGAGAGGGTTGAGAGAGCATATATGGAATTTGAGAATGAATGCAGCCAAGAAAGGGATGAAAGCTAGATTTTCCTTGCATAGAACAGTGTATGAATTTTGGAATTTTTAGGAGTGTCAGTAGTGTAAATGAGTGCAAGACAAGGTATGACTGCTGGTGTGGGTGCCTCCCTTGATGAATTCTTATCAACCCCACACATGAGAGGTCTTAAGATTTATAACATGACATTGCTATGCATGAACAAATGATTAGAGAGAAGAAATGAACCTATTAGATATTACTGTTTACTGGTTGCCAAGAAATCAACAAAATATGACCTGTGTGCGTCACATGATTGACACAGTCAGAAATGTTATCAGTTGATTTATTATGTTTACTAATGTGGTTTTATTTTACTTGTGTGTGTGGAATGGTGTTTTGGTAATTTTTTTTGTGAATGTAGTGATTGTAGTGATCCAAATGCTGGATATTATTTTCTCATCCTTAGTCATGTGATTGATATTTCTTCTGGTGATGTTATAATGTGACATGTGGCTTTGTTGATTTGTGAGTTTGTGTTAGTTCATGATTGACTGATCTTTCCTTTCACTTTGATATGAGAAGTTAGAGAGAGGGAATCCAGTTTGCATTGTGTATGTCAAAGTCTGAGGAAAATGATCTCACTGTTTGATAATTGAATTTCTTATTTTTGCTGGAAGTCATACTGAGAGATTGACAGATTGAGAGAATGTAAATTGCAGAACCTTGTGAATAGGAGAAAGGGGGGGGGATATGATTGAGATTTATAAGCTAGTCAGGGGTTATCAGGTTGAAATGCGAGAGATTTTTCATAGAATGGGAGAGAGATGGAACAAGAGGCCATTGCTGGAAACTATATAAGGAGGGTGTGAGCAGAGCAGTGAGGAGAATGTTCTTTGCATGCAGTGTTGGTTGCTGAGTGGAATGCATCACCTGAGTGTGTGAATGTAAATACATTGAATTAGTTGGATGAGCATTGTGTGTAATAGTGTGTACCTCCTATAATGAGTCTCCTACTCCACGGAGGTCAGATGTTAATAATAACAATAATTGTCAATTTTCTGAAGTCATTATTGTGATTGAAATTAGGAGATCAGTAAAGACAGCAAATGGAAACAACAAAATGAAACAAGAAGAGAGAGATCAGATCACATTCAAGGTTTAGTAATTTCCTGCATGTAATTTCAGATCCGATAATTGCACATATTCCACCATTCTTATAAGAGGAATCATAAAAGTTTAGTTAGAATCATTGAGTTACATGAAAAAGTTATTTGTGAATATGACAATAGACCGTATAATAAGTATTAGGTTTTAAAAAAATCAATGAGAGAGGAAAAAAATAATAATTTCAGGCTAAAAAAAAAGAATCTCCACAAAACTTTAATGGATCTAAATGCAGTTCTTTTGTCAAAGCATCTTTAAATTAATGAATTAGTTTGTTAAGACACTAGTGAATGGTTAAATTTCTTAAGCATTTTTCATACACATTGTCCTTTAAATGCCAAACCAAAAGATATTACCAATTATATATTTGGTTTAATCCTTTATCCAAGTGTAAGCAAACAAAGTTTGTTTCTGAAGTATTTTCAGGACTGAGGCAACTCATGGCAAAGGTGATATAACTTCTCATCACTTGCTTTAGTATCCATAATGCAAAGCACATCTCTTTCGGACATGTATAATGCTATGCATCAAGGGAAGGGTCACTACCTGGATCGGTTTCGACCTTTATTGAGGTCTCATTAGTGGCAGCCAGACCCAGAGGTGGTGATACTAAGTTGGAAGTGATGGAAAAGTCATATTTCCATATACCAGTTGCCAAAAGGTGTCACACCTTATTATTAAAATTCTCTAGATTAGAGCGAGGAGAGTGACTTGGTAGGTGCAGTATGAGCAGAAATTAGCAAATCAGATAAGAAAAACCCTAAAGAGTTTTTTAGATATGTGCAAATAGAAGGAAGAATGATTACGGTAAGATGATGTTAATGGATGAAAATGGTAGAATGGTAACTGCTATAGATGACATTGTTGAGGTACTCAATGATCAATTTATAAGGGTGTTTCATCTGCATCAGGGTAAAATCATAAGAAACTCAAGTGTAGAGGACTTAGGAGAGGATGGCTTAATTATGAGTGAGCAGGAGCTACATGAGGAAATAAACTTGATGTCAATAAGGCAATAGGATAAATTAACTGTGGAAAGGGTACAAAGGCAGATAACAAAGATGGTGTCAGGCCTGTACAATGTTAGTGAGTTGGGTTGGGTTGTGCAGTGTCCTGAATGAGGTGGATCCCTAGTGGTGTGCTGCAGGGGTCTGTATTGGGGCCATTGTTCAGTTTCTGTATTAATGATATTGGGATGGGTTTAATTGGTGATATGCATCTGTTTTCAGATGTTGTGAAAATGAGATGAGGAATGCAGAGTCAAGTAGATATTATGGCCTTATAGGAGGATTGAATAGATTGTATGAATTAGCAGATGAGTGGAACTGTCAGTTCAATGTTGCAAAGCATAAGGTTTTGAAATTTGGTAAGTAGTGATGGGACAAAATATACAAAGTTGAGAAACTTTGTATATTTTGTTATGCACAGATTTGGTCACCAGGTTTCAAGGTGACAAGATATATTAGAAAGGATCCAGAGAGGATTTACAAAGGTGGTCAGTGGCCATTGGAATATGGAGTATGAAGACAGATTGAAAGAATATAAATTGCAAAGTCTTGTGAATAGAAGGGTGATGGAGAGATATGATTGAGACATATGTTAGTCAGGGGTAGTTATCAGGAAACTAATTATCTGGAAACTGTATAAGGGGGGGGGGTGATCTGGAAACTGTATAAGGAAGTGTGATCAGAGGAGTGATGAGAAGATTTTGCATGGTGAGTTGTTGAGTGGAATGCATTCTGAGTTTGTTGTGAATATTAGACTCATTGAATCAGTTTAAAGCATTGTTGGATGAGCTTTATGTGTAATAGTGTGTATCTCTCGCAACGAGTTTCTGACTCCATGGTCAGATAATAATATTATTGAGTATGAAGATAGGTTGAACAAATGTGGTCTTCAGGGCTTAGCAAATTGGAGTTGGGATGGCATGATTAAAACATAAGTTGGTTAGAGTAGCATATCAGATGGATACAGAGGAATCATTGTATATTATGATTATGGATGATGCAAGAAAAAGGGGTCATCATTATAAATTGTACAAAGATCATCCTAGAAAACACAAAGTATATTATACCACTCCTTAAACTCATTGACCGTTCTCACTCTCACCACTCTATCAGGCAATGCATTCCACGGTTCACCCACCCTCCATGCTAAGAAACCACTCCTTACCCTCTTGCTCACAGTTTCCTTTCGTAACTTCCAGGGATGGCCCCTTGTTATCACTCCTTCCACTGTTCAACACCAAGCGAAAGAACTCCCCAGTGTCAACCATGTAACCACCTCTCAATAGTTTAAAAGTCTCAATCATATCACCTCTCCTTCTTCTACCCACCAAACTCTGCAATCCACATTCCCTCAGCTGATCCCCATAACATTGCACAGTCCTGAAACCATCTTTGTTATCTACCTTTGTACCCTTTCCACAGTTAATTTACCCCCTGCAATCCACTGACAATAAACACCTGAATATCCCTGCAATCCACTGACAATGTCATTGATATAAAGGTTAAACAATATAGGTCCCAGTGCTGAGCCCTGTGGGACCACACTTGTGATCCTCTGCCTCCTTGAAACTGCCCCACCATACACAACACTTTGATACTGGACAGCCAATTCTGAATCCAGTTGACCAACCAGAGATGTCATGTCAGTTATTATCAACTCTTCTGATGCTATGACCAAATCCAAAACTCTTGAACCTCTTGTTCCCTCTATTACATGTTGCCTAAGACATTTGTCCCCTAAAGAATTCTAGAAATTCCATTCCTGATTGCTACATGCATCTTCCTCTCCCCAATTTATACTACTGTAGTTAAAATCTCCCATAACAATCATTCTTCTTGCACTTGCCATGCTCAACTGTCTAAACATCTTCTGGTCCCCACCCTCTGTGGTCCTTGGTCTGTAGCAACCCCACTAAATATCCTGTCTTGCCCACCTCTACCTCACACCATATGCTTTCAAAATCAATAGTGGCACTGCCTTCCAAAGCCTCTACTCTTAGAGGACATATATCATCACTTATCATAAGCAGTACTCCTCCACCACACTTTCCCTTTCTATCCTGCCAAAAAATGATGTACCCTGCTATATCTATTCCTGTTGTTATATCCTCTTCTGTCAACCATGTCTCAGTGATCCCAATAATCTTTGGCCAGGTTGATGCTATCAGCACCACCAATTCCTCTCCTTTATTCCAAATACTCCTGGCTTTAGTGTAAAGCCTAAAAATGTCACTTTTTCTATACCCAGCATTATCCCGTCTAGACTCCGCTGGGCTCTGCATTACCTGATGTCTTCCCCTTCTCATAAATTCTCATTCCCACAAGAGGCCACCCCTGCTACCATCCACCCTGGGACATGCCGATTCGTTCAGAACAGCAATCTCTCCAGATGCCTATGTCCTTCCTCATTCAAATGCAAGTAGTGTCTTGCATACAATTCCTCTCTGTCCTCAAACGTCCTCCAAGCATCCACATATTCCAATCCTCTCTTTTTACACATTCTAGTTATGATATTCAATATTACTGCTCTTCTGCTCAGCTTGTCACTATCATACCTAGGCAACATGCACACTATCTTTCCTCTCTGTGCCTTCTTTCGTACAACTTCAAGCAAGAATCTCATATCTCTCACTGCCCAATTTACATTACCACTCAAGTCATTTGTTCCTACCATCACAGTCATCTCATCCACTCTTTCACCCACCTCTTAATTACCATTGCCTCACTTTCTATCGTTCCTCCAGGCAAACACTCTTCATACATCCTATCTTGAACAACACGGATCATTGAGTCTGCATACATTACCCCTCTCACCACCCTGTTCCTCGATTGCTCGCATGCATCTTTCTCTCTCTCTCTCTCTCTCTCCTCTAACACTTCCTCTCTGTGTTAGAGGAGAGAGATCTCTTCCCCCTACTTACCTGCCTTCCTGACATCACTCTATCCCTGGTTCCTGTGCTCCCTCAGTATTAACAACACCAAAAACAAACTATTTTATAAAAAAGAGATGTTTATTAACTGGCTTATATTTAACTAAATTTCTAAGCAGCATATTCAGAGCACAAGCAGCATGTTATAGTTTATACCTGACAATGAGTAAGTGAAACAATTCAAACTATTATTATTTTATTATTATTATTATTATTCATGCCTCCATGGAGTCAATAGACTCATTGTGGGTGGTCCTGCTTAGGAAACGCAAAGTCTTTCATACCACTCCTTGAACTCATTGACCGTTCTTGCTCTAATTATTCTCTCTCTCAGGCAATACATTCCATGGTTCAATCACCCTGCATGCAAAGAAACCACTCCTCACCCTCTTACTCACAGCTTCCTTTTGTAACATCCAGGGCTGTAATGGACAAAAGATATAAAGTCCTAATCCATCATCTTCTAATGTTGAAAAAAAAAAAGAAAAATAATTATTATAATATATAGGAGTTGATCTTAAGATAACAGTCTCTCAAATTTTTGACAAATTAATGCAACCATACTTGTTTGGTTAGGAACATTTTTCATAGCCATGGCCGACTCTAAAAAATAATCTTTCTGATCTGTAATGACTTCTAAAGAGTAGATTGGTTTTCTTCCATCTAATCCCCTGTGAAGAGGTGTTCAAAGTGTAGTCTGTCCTCCTGACTTGCAATAATAATGGTAGTGAATGTATTTATGTTCTCCAAGGAAGATGTTAACATATCTTCCTGTCTATCCATAGAAGGCTAAGTCACAGTCAAAAGGAACTTCATAACTCCAGATATGCTAGGGGATGGAGTTTATCCTTAGGAGAGAAGATCAGAGTTGCTAATTTAACATGCAGTTTGAATGTGGTGTTAAGGATATGTTTTATTAGTACTTTGGCTATCTTTTCTGATGTACCTCTGACATAGGAAATGGGAATGCATTAGCAGAGGGAGAAGTAATGGGGCTAAGTAGTATTTTACCTATTTTCTAGGAATTGTAGTCATCAGACAAGAAAGTAAGGAGCAGATATTTAATTTCTGTGGAAAAAGCTGTATCATTAAAACAAATTGCTCTGCTTCTGCGTGTAGTGTTTTTAAAATATCATACTGTTGGGCTGGATGTCGATGTGATTACTTATTTATCTTCCGGAGTGTGTTAGCTTTCTATAAATGGAAATCTTTTTTCTACTGTGAAGTGAATTTTGTGGTTGGCTGTTTATGTAGATGACAAAAGCATCCAAAGCATCCCTCTTGTCAATGGGGCCTAATCATGAACAAGTGTAATGACACTAGGGGTTTGTATGTGGCTGTGGTAAGTATTTTGTTTTCAGAAAGTGCTCCATGTAAAAGATAGCTGAAATGGTCAGATTAGGGAACCCATAGCAGTACCATTAATCTGTTTGTAGATTTTTCCTCTCCATGTAAAATAACCTGCATACATTGTAAATTTAAATAATTGAAAGATATTAAGTGGAAATTTAGACTTTATTAAATTAAGAGTGTCTGTTAGTGGCACATTAGTAAATAAAGGAGTGACATCAAAACTAACCATTATGTCTGAACTTTTAAGGATATGATTTTTAACCAATGATTTGAAATGGGCTGAATTTTTTTTACAAAAGTAGAGGGATCACAATTAAGGGGAACAAGAAACTTGGCTAACTGTCAGGCAAGTTTATAAATAGGACTATCTATGCTATCAACTATATTGCACAGGGGAATATTGGATTTGTGGAGTTTAGGTATGTATTCCATAAATGCAGGATGGTTTAACATGAACTAGTTTTATTTTATTGATTTTTATTTGTGCCAAGAAGCCACTTTTTTCAATAATTTGCAGACTTTTTGCCTTTGAGACACAGTGGGGGGGGGGGGGGTCTCGATCTGTAATTTGGTAAGTAGATCTGTCACATAGGAGATCTTTCATTTTTTTTGTTGTAATACTCGTGATTCATGATAACTGTTGCATTACCCTTATCAGCTTTAGTAATAACAATATTTTTATTCTTATATAAATTTTTTATAAACCAGCTATTTCATTCTGTGGTATATTACTTTTTGGTGGTTTAGCCTTGTTTAGGATGCTTTCTAAATGCACATTATTAGCCACTGAAGGTGGAAGATTGCAGATGCCCTGTTCTACATTCATAATTTAGTTTTGGAACTTTTTTTTGGAAAGCCCCTCCCCCACACACACAGGAAGATATCTACATAAACAATTACATCATCATCATCATCCAGCCCAACAATATGGTATTTTAAAAACACTTCCACACATGAAGCCAAAATGAATTGTTTTAATGATGCAGTTCTTTCCACAGAATTTAAATATCTGTGCCATACTTCCTTGGGCAATGGCCAAACAGATGAAATACTACATCACCCCATTATTTCTCCCTCATCTAATGCAAGAACAAAACATTACTATTCCTATTCCATATGTTAGAGATAAGATACACCAGAAAAGATAACCAAAGCTAATAAATACCATTAAAATAAGTTATAATGAACACCTAAGCTTGTCTATTAGACTGGTAAAGGATTAAACAAGAATATAACTTTCTTGATTATTTTTAGTCAGTCATTGCTATGAAGAATTCTCCTAACCTGAACAAGTATGGTTGCATTAATTTGCCAAAAATTTGGAAGATTTATCTTAAGATCAACTCTTATATGTCTGTAACTACTTTTTTTTTTTTTTTTTTACAACATTAGAGGGTGCCAAATTAGGAGTTTAGATCTTTTGTCTGTTATAATTTGAATTGTTTCATTACTCATTGCCAGGTATAAACTATAGCATGCTGCTTTGTGCTCTGAAGATGCCGATTTGAACAGGAAAATATAAGGAAGTTAATAAATATCTTGTTTTATTATTTAATGTTTATATAACAAACATCCCATGATGACTCCATTTAGGCCTGGATAATAATAATAAAAAAAAAAGAATTGTTTCGTGTTGTTACCATTAACATGGATTTGCATGGATTAACATTAATACCATTACCATCAGCATGGATTTGCTAAAGCGAGGTCATGTTTTAGTAATATAATTACTTATTACAATAAGATGACTGTTCCTTTGACAGAGGAGAGGGATACACAGTCATATACTTAGATTTCACAAAGGTTTTTGATAGATTACTGCATGAAAAGTTGATAGTCAAACTAGAGCAGATGGGGTTGGATATTAGATTAGTGCATTGGATTGGAGACCGGCTATCTGATAGGTACCAGCAAGTTGTATATGGGGGAGTGATATTCAGGAAAAGGAAAGTCACTAGTGGAGTGCCTCAGGGATCTGTTTTAGGGCCACTACTGTTTAACTTGTATATTAATGATATTGGCAAAGATTTGGATGGAGATATTCAGTTGTTTGCAGATGATGCAAAGTTGGGATGAACCATGAAGATCTTCTTGTGGCCCTACAAGAAGACTTGAATAAATTGACTGATTGGGCACAGGGTGGGGATGCGAGTTCAGTGTTGCAAAATGTAAGGTTTTCAAATTTGAAGAAATAGATCTTGGGGTGATAGTGGATAAGGATCTGAAATTTTGGAGACACATTGCCAAAATTGTGAAGACAATACAAAGACTTCTGGGAATGATGCAGAGGATACTGACTTGTAGAAGTAGGGCGATTCTTGTTACATTGTATAAGGCTTTGATTAGGCCACACATGGATTACTGTGCCCAGATTTGGTCACTTGGTTTTCAAAAGGATGAAGAGATGCTGGAAAGGGTCCAGAGATGACTAACTAAGGTAGTTTCTGATCTCTGGAATGTCGAATATGAGGAAAGATTGAGAAGATGTAATTTACAGAGTCTGGTGGATAGGAAGAAGAGGGGAGATATGATAGAGACCTTTATTTGCTGACAACATTCCACTCATCAAGTTAGTAAGGGATTGTTATAGGACAGTGGTGGTGAACCTTTTTATGTGTGCAGGCCAAAAATTTACCAATCAAGTTGCTGGCGTCCGGGTAGTTTTTAATAGGGGAAAAAATTAATAGAAAATTAATCTAACTTAATTAATTTATTTATAAATTTATAATATATTTATTTATAATATTTTATAAATAATTATAATTTTAGAGAAATAAATAATATTTATTTATATATAAATTTATAATGTTATTCAGTGTAAAATTGATTATTGTATTATTAAATTGATTTTCATTATGTTGGTTTGAAAAAAAAAATCATTAGTGAGAAAAATATTTGTGCATTGTAACTCACCATCGAAGTTAGCAGAGCAAGGGAAACAGCAGCAGGATGTCAACGGCGAACTGATTACCATATTTACTTGAAAATAACTCGCCCTCGCATATAACTGGCATCCCTGATTTTAGTTTACGAATAAAAAGTGTTGCATATGCCTCACACACAAAAAATGTTTAAACATGTTCACGTTGAGGCGATAGTAATTTGCTCCCTGCAGTTAACAATACACCCTCCCCAACAGCCATTATACTGCAGATGCAAGAAAAACCAACTAGTTTTATTGTATCCAGTGGCAGCCTGTACATAAGCACTGCGACACTGCAGCACCTCCAAGGAAAAAAATGAAAAAATTAAATTTTGTTTGTGTTTATAAATAATAACAATGCTTTCAACATTATATAAATGCAATACAACCTGTTAAAGGTTACAGCTTATGTTCCAACAGTGATTTAATAGTTAATAGTTGGAATTGTTCAATTAACGCTTTAGATTATGAAACAGATACACTGCGATCTAACACAGTGTCAGAATTATCACGTTATATCACGTTCAGCCAATCGCAGCCAGACTTGCTGATATTCATTTGTGCTTCTTATTGCACGTAACTAGTGAATGTAATATCACGTTATATCATGTTCAGCCAATCGCAGCCAGACTTGCTGATATTCATTTGTGCTTCTTATTGCACGTAACTTCTCTTTGGGCAGTGTATGCTTGCGTGCGTTATTCTTTATTGGTGCGTGTTCGTGGTGAGGGTGAACAATTTTTTGCAAATCTTATTTTATTCTGTTAAAATAACATATAATTATTTATTTATTATAGATACAGGGCTGAATTGTGACGAATGTCATCACTGTTGAAAATATGAAAAGAATTATATTTTTTCAATTATCATTACACGAAACAAATGCACTGCGATCTAACGCATTGTGAGAATGATCGCACCAATTGCAGCTAGAATCGCCGATATTCATTGACGCTTGACACTGCTCTTTGGACAGTGTATCATATGCTTGCTCTTGTTATTTCTGCGAGATATGAAACTTTTATTATTAGTGTTTGTAAGTGGTGAGGGTGAAATATTTTTAATAAAGCAATTTTTTAATATGTAAATTTATTTATTAATAAATTGGTTACTGATTAGAAAAAAAAGATTTTTTTAAAGAATTTTATTTTGTATTTGCAGCCCCCCCCCCCCCTTAAAATTTTCACTGGCTGCCACTGATTGTATCCCTGATTAAGGTACTGAGGCTTTTGCAGTCTGTGTAATATATTTCTCAACAAATAGTGCAATTTGAGACAGCTGGAATAAAAATGGTGCTAACTAATGAATACATGTCCTCACTCACAGAAAATATACTGTATAGACTCAAGCAAAACCATATGTTGCACTGGAAACACAGTATCTAACAGTGGCAGCCGGTGAAAATTTTAAGTGGGGATGCTGTATATACAAAAAAAAAAAAAAACTTTTTTTTCCTAATCAGTAACAAATTTATTAATAAATAAATTATTATTATTATTATTATTTCACTCCTCGAGGAAGTCCAAAGACTCATTGAGGGAGGTCACCTGCTCTACAACTCTGTCTCCACTCAATCCACCAATTTGCCGCAACTATACCAACGCCATCTACCGCCGACCACCACCATTAGTATTTCCACAGACAATCACAAACATCTATGCCCATGGCGGGATTCGAACCCGCAGCTTTTGGCTGGAGAGCGGATACGCTAACCACTCGGCCAGCCAGGCTGGCCAATTTACATATTAAAAATTGCTTTATTAAAAATATTTCATCCTCACCACGAACAAACACCAATAATAAAAGTTTCATATCAACAGCAATAACAAGTGCAAACAGATATTGGCATTAGATCGCAATGCATTTGTTTCGTGTAACGATAATTGAAAAAATATTATTCTTTTCATATTTTCAACAGTGATACTTGTACATAATTCAGTCTTATATCTGTAATAAATAAATAATTATATGTTATTTTAACAAAATAAAATAAGATTTACAAAAAAATTGTTCCGCAAACACACAAGAATAATAAACGTTTCATATCTCACAGAAATAAAGAGCGCAGGCATAAGATACTCTGCCCAAGTGGCAGTGTATCTAATGACATAACGTGCAACAACAGCAAACGAATATCAGCGTTAGATCACAGTGCATTTGTTTTGTGTAACGATAATTAAAAAAATATTATTCTTTTCATATTTTCACAGTGACACTCGTCATAATTCAGCCTTGTATTTATAATAAATAAATAATTATATATTATTTCAACAAAATAAAATAAGATTAACAAAAAATAGTTCACCAGGCACACCCACCAATAATAAACGTTTTATATCTCACAGAAATAAGGTGCATAATCATGCTAAAAATGCTAAAAATACACTGCCCTTTGAGCAGTTACAGTGGAATGATGTAATGTGCAATGATAAGAGCAAACGAATATCGGCGTTAGATCACAGTACATTTGTTTCGTAATCTAAAGCGTTAATCGAACAATTCCAATTATTAACTATTCATTCAATGTCAAAACATAAGCTGTAACCTTTAACATGTTGTACTGTGTTTATATAATGTTGTAAGCATTGTTATTATTTATAAACACAAACAAAATTTAATGTTTTCATTTTTTCCTTGGGGGTGCTGCAGTGTAGCAGTGCTTATGTACGGGCCGCCACTGGTATCTAACTAAAAAGTATTGTCCAATTTTTCAATTACATGAAATAAATGTTTTATTGCATTTGAAATTCTTCATGTCATTATGATAGATCACAAAGGTTAACTTCAAATAAAATTCTACCACGAATTGTAATATGCCATATAATGCATGTGTGAGTTCCTGTGCCAGCTCAAATGCAAACAAGTAGCAATAAAATTCAACCAAAGTTGAAACTTTGTGTGAGTTGAGCCCACCGATAAAGAGAAGTTCTGTCAGAACGATAAACGACACCTTGTCGTGAATGTTGTTATGACAGTTTCACATGTTATGGAATTCAGTTGAAGAGAATTAGCATTTTAACTCAACAATTGTAGGTTGCCTTTGTCTTTGGGTCGCTCGAACTTTTGTTAATACCACACCAATCATATGCACATCTTCATAGCTCCTTTCTCATGTAAAACAAAATTTAACTTGTACGTATTATAACAATTAAAAAAAAAGGTTGAATAATTTATAAGTGTATAAAAGGATATCACCTATAAATCGTTGATGTGCGAGCAAAATTCTCGGACGTTCCACCTCTGGCACTCATGCCATAGGTTCACCATCTGTGTTATAGGATCAATGTTGTAGAGGTTCTACTGAAAACAGTGGGAGATCAGGGGAGAACCAGAGGTCATTACTGGAAACTGTATAAAGAGGGTGTGAGCAGGTGATTGAGAAGATGGTTTTTTGCATGCAGAGTTGTGAATGATTGGAATGCCTTGCCTGAGAGTATGGTGTCTGCAGAGAATTTGAGTGTTTAAAGCATGGTCTGGTGAGCTGTGCTTATGATAAAAGGACCTCCTATATAAGTCTTTGACTCCATGGGGAATTGGGTAATAATAATAATTAAAATAAGTTAGCAATAATGTTCAACACCTTAGTTTTTCTTCCATTTCTAGACATCCTAATAAAAAACAAACCAATAACAGTATCGAGCTGTCTGTGTATAGAAAACCTACGAATACTGGACGTTACCTCCATTTCAACTCATCACATCATATATCCCAGAAACTTAGCATTATCCATATGCTTAAGAAAAGAGCTATACATTACACAACAGACTAAGGTGACTTACAAAAAGAATTAACTACAATATCCAGAGAGCTATCCTTAAATGTCTATCCTAAAAGAGTCTGCAACAATATCCTCTTTTCGGATATACCACAAAGACAACGTGATGACACCCAATACATCAGTACTCTAACTATTCCATTTGTCAGCAGTATTTCCAAAAAATTGGCTATCCTTCTAAAACCACACAATATTAGAGTAGCATTCAAGCCAGTCAATACTGTTCGGAAATTTTTAAGATCACCGAAAGACCCTCATCCATTCTACAAGTACTCTGGAGTATATAATATACCTTGCTCCTGTGGTGTTAGTTATGTTGGTCAGACCTCTAGAAGCTTTGAAACGAGACAGAAAGAACACTTAGGATATGTCAGAAACAACAGACAAGATATTTCAGGCCTCTCTTGCCACTTTGCCTCTACCAACCATCTCTTTGAGTGGGATAAGAGTCATATGCCCTATATAGAAGAGAACTACCATTCCAGAACCTTCAAGGAGGCTGCTACGGTCGCCCGCTCAACAGAAAACCTAAATAAGAATCAAGGTCTAATCCTACCGGAAATTTGGAAAGCTTTAATCAGATCACTAAACATCGAAGAAACGAACTTTCACGCCAATTACATTATGTCTCGTAACAAATAAATCATATTCCCGAGACACGCGCATCGTCCCGCACAATACTAATTTTGTATGAATTAGAACTGTCAGTTTAAACCTAGTCTGTTACCTTCATATAGCTTAGCAATTGTATTCCCCTTTGAATACAATTTGAAGATTCTTTGAGCTGATTCTTCATCTTCGGGAAGAGGGCGAAGTCTGCAGGTGCCAAATCTGGTGAGTAGGGTGGGTGCAGAAGTGAGATCATGTTGTTTCTGGCAAGAAACTCACGTGTGAGGAGAGCTCGGTGACAGGGTGCATTGTCGTCATGGAGCATCCAGTTTTTCGCGTGCCACAGATCTGGTCACTTTCGCCAAAACCCCTCTCAAATGCCTTAAAACCTGGCAGTAGAACTCGCTATTGATGGTCTGGCACCCGAGGACGAATTCTCGATGCACAATGCTGCGAATGTCGAAAAAGACAATGAGCATGCACTTTATCAAGCTGCGGACCTGCCTCGCCTTTTTCAGTCATGGAGATGATGGGCTCTTCCATTGTGAAGATTGTTGCTTCGTCTCAGGGTCATACCCATACACCCACATTTCATCATCGGTAATGATCCTCGAATTTCACGTTTTTTCAAACGTGAATTTCACGTTTGCTCTTTGTTTTAACTTGCTGTCCATGATGAAATCGCAGATGTGGTAACGCAGGTGGTCAGAATAGCATCAGTTGCACAGGTCCTGATGTACACAGGACGATGTCTTTTGGCACACTGACTTATGAAGGTAGGTGCTCCCTGTGACTATGCGTGCAGCCTTGTGCTGCAATCTGTTTGCGTGTTACAAACCTAGTCGCGAAACGTTTTGATACCACCTCATATAAGTTGGAAAGGGGTTGTTATAGGTTGTTATAGAATGTTGAAGAGGTTTTTCATAAAATGGTGAGACATTAAGGGGAGAACAAGACGTCATCCCTGTAAGCTGCATAAGGTGGGTGTGAACAAGGGAGTGAGAAGCAGTTTTTTTTTGCATGCAAGTTGTGAATGATTGGAATGCTCTGCCTGAGAGTGTGGTGTCTACAAAGAATTTTATATGTGTTTAAGGCAAGGTATGATGAGCTGTGTGTATGACAAAGATATTGCCTACATGAGTTTTGTACTCCATGAGGTCTTAGGATAATGATAATAATTTATTATTATTATTACATAACACCTCCAGGGAGTCCAAAGACTCATCAATGGACGGCACCTACTCTACATCTCTCTGGCTCTACCACTCCACCAACTGCAACTACCTTCATCTACACCAATGCCATCTACCGCCAACCATCATCACTAGTATTTTCACCGAACCCACAGCCTTTTGGCTGGAGAGCGATACGCTAACCACTCGGCCAACCAGGCCAGTAATAATAATAAACACAGGCAGCACAAAACTAAGTGAAACTCAGTAGACAAACATATAGAGTCAGAGCAGCTCTCTGTGGGGTCCCCATCTTGAGGCCTTGGATATACAGGATCTCTGAGAATGAAAGTTCCTTATATTTTGGGAAGTTCACAAATCCATGTTTATTTAGATTGGACTGGTTTTGAGGACAGATGCAAGTAAGTCTTTCACTTCTTAACTTTCTGTGATAAAACATGGTCATATTTTTCTACTTGATTCTAAGCATGTTGTCTAAAAGCATAATCTGCTAGACCTGACTGATCATGGTCACAATTGTAAATGTATTTTTTATGTTTTTTAATGAAGACTTCAGCTGATCTTTCAGTCTGTCTGCAGGAGGTTAATTTACAGGATTGAGGAATTTTATACATACCAGGAATTGAGAAAGAAGTTGATCCATGGGAAATGGACAAGGATGGCCAGTTTCAAGTGAGGCATGAATGCAATGCAGAGGTATTTATTTTATGCAGATGTGTCCTGGACACAGGGAATGATGTTAGCATTGCTATCATCTTTCTGATGAGAAGAAAGGAAGGATCAAGTATTTTATTGATTATGCCATTAGTTACAAAAGGAAATATGCTTTGCATTATGAGATACTAAGACAAATGATAGGAAGTCAACAGTCTCTAATACAAGTAATCTATTCATGAAAATACTTCACATGCAAATTTGCTTACATATTATTATTATTATTCAGGTCTCCATGGAGTCAAAACACTCATTGTGGGAGGTCCTTCCTAAGAAAATCATTGTTTAAGGTTTTCCAGTCATTTGACTACAGTTTCTGATTTTTCAGTTGTACTTTAACCGTTATTAAAGATAGACATTATTTAGTATCTTATTTGTATTAAAATCAATGCTTTGATTTTTTTAACAGGTTTTCTTAGAAAAGTGTATGGAATCCTCAGTGTCCAGTTGTTGCTGACCACCCTTTTAGCTGCAATTACCATGTTCACTCCTCCTGTAAGGTTTTATATTAATGAAAAGTAAGGAATATTCATTTATCATTATTTATTTTATTATTAGACTTTAAAAGATAGGTGAAATTTTATTTTCATAACAAAATAAATGGTTCAGATATTCAATATATTAAATTATATTGAAATTTAAAAAAAGAAAAAATTCTCTAACACCTTTTCATTCCCCTAAGTGTGTAAGTGGAACTCTTTTGAGTAATTAGTGTGTAATTTGCTGGCCTGGTTGGCCAATAAATTATTGATTACAACTAAAGATAACAATTTCCCACACTTTTGAAACAGTCAGACAGTCATTTTGATTAAGATTAGGTAAATGAAGTAAGGCTTCAGCACTTTCTTTATATTATTATTATTATTTATACCTCCCACGATGAGTCAAAAGACTCATCGTGGGAGTTCCTAAGAAACGCAAAGTGTATCAAGACTTATCGAGGGGAGGTCCCGCCCCCCTGAGAAACAAAGTCTATCATACCACTCCTTAAACTCATTGACCGTTCTCGCTCTCACTACTCTATCAGGCAATGCATTCGATGGTTCAACCACCCTCCATACAAAGAAACCACTCCTCATCCTCTTGCAAACTGTTTCCTTTTGTAGCTTCCAGGGATGGCCACTTGTCATTTATATAACCTTTCATGTTTATATTTGGATCTATATAGTAACTTTATGTTTTGCCATTGGATCCTGTGGTTAGCATTTTTGATTCCATGTTGTGCGAAGCCAGATTTGTGAGGTTTGATAAGGCAGATGTGGTCTTGATATTCAAAGATATATTTATTTATAGATCTTCCTGATTGTCCATAGTAAAACAAGTTACACAAACATGGTACTTGGTATATGCCAGGTATCATCAAAACCACATTTGTCTTATCAAACCTCACAAATCGGCATAAAGCAAAGAGCTAAGTTTGACATTTTGACATGTCCAATTCTAATATCAGGCCTAATGCCACTTTCTTTTATAATGTAACACATAGAGATTATGAATATGGAGATAATGTGCATTCTTGTCTCATCCCTGATTTTATATCAAACCATCTCGTATTTCTTTCAGTTCTAACTGCTGACTTACAATTTAAATGTAGACTACGTATTGCTCTGTTTAGTGTTCCATTTACCCCATATAACTGTAGTGTTCTGAAAAGCTTTTCTCTGGACACCTTGTATGCTTTTTCCAGATCTACAAAACTTAAATACAGATCCTTGTCATATTTCTATGATTTTTCAACTATTTGTCGTAAAGTGAAAATCTTATCTTGACAACCTCTATTTGGCCCGAATCCACTTGTTCTTCTTCAAGTTTCTTTTCCACAATCTTTCTCAACCATTTTTCAAATATACTTGCATAAATCTTCAACTCAGCTCTGAACATATTAAATGGAAAATTCCAGAAAAATAACAATTCATAAGTTTTAAATTGCATGTCATTCTGAGTAGTGTGATGAAATCTTGTGCCATCCCTTTGTCCAGTGTATCCACACTGTCAGGTAGTGTACTACCCATCCGTTAGTCACTTAATAGCTATCTCGGTTATCAGATCAGCTGTAGGGATATCATGTGCTTGTGGTCAAGTAACTTTATTTCATTTAGTAATGGTCCCAAAGCACAAGAGTAGTGATGCTGGCAATTCGGATATGCCAAAGAGAAGCCATAAAGTGCTTCCTTTAATTTAAAAGGGGCAAGTTCTTGACTTCATAAGGAAAGAAAAAAAATTGTATGTTGAGGTTGCTAAGATTCCACTCACGTAACTTTTATTACAGTATATTCTTATAATTGTTCTGTTTTATTATTAGTTATTGTTGTTAATCTCTTAATGTGTCTAATTTATAAATTAAACTTATCATATGTATGTATGTATAGGAAAAAAAACATAGTACCAAACACTATATATACTATCTGCAGTTTCAGGTATCCACAGGGGTTCTTGGAACGTATCCTCTGTAGATGGGTGGGGGCTACTGTAGTCAAATTTACTTGAAAAAATGGTAAAGTTTAATGATAGTAACATGAATTTTGGCCTAGTTCTGTGACAGTATCTCAAATCTGTAGCTGTTGGGTTAAGGAATCTATAAAAAATTCTACTGAAAAGCTAAAAGAAAAAAGCATTACCCTTTTTTTCACTAAAAAAAAGCTAAAATTAACCAGTCAATAAAGATGCCAGGGTTCCCTCTCTTGGAAAATCATGTTTTTCATCTTACATAATAAGCAAACTGCCCAATAGAATGCATGAATAACATATTTAATATGATAGCCTCACATAGTCTTAGTTGCTTCGGTTCTGAACAACTGAACCTGAGAAAATGGTTATTTTTAACAAGAAACACTACACGACCAGTACTTATTAGATTATTTTTGCAATCTAGGTATACTTCATTAGAACATCAAATTTTAATTTATTGTGTGTGTGTGTGTGTGTGCGTGCGTGCATGCATGCGTGCGCAAATTCTGTGTAGATTATCATTTATTGTAAGCTCCATATTTTAGTACAAAATTTTGACAATCATGTGTGTAACCTAAAAGTAACAGCTCATCCAGGTTACGATATGCATAAAGTTACAAAAAGTTATCTAATGCATTATCACTATATACACATACATTCATATGATATGCATATTATACATTATTGTAATATAATAACATAATAAAATCACAGGAAACATGCTAATATGTATAAAGAAAGTTGCATAACATTAATTAGGAATGAAATAAAACAAAGTAGTTAAATAGCATTTAAATTTTTTACATTTTACATCGGAAACTGGATCTTTTTATTACCAATATGCAAAAATCAATTATTTATACAATTATTTTGAACAGGGCTTCCTCATTTATGTGTGAAAATAAATATTCTTTCATTCATGTTTTGTATTTGTTTAGGTTTCATTTATTGTTAAAGGTAGTGTGTTGAATATTTTCGGCACTAAATAAGTATAATGTTTGTGTATTGCTTCTTTCCTAAAGCAAATACTTTAGGAATTATATATTTTAGGCCCTTTTGTCTACTATGGAAAGCATCTTGTTTGATATTTACACATTCAGCATCGATTTTTATGAATAGCATTACCTTATAAGCGCATAATACATCAATCCCTCGATTAATGCCTCTCCAGTTAGTGCATTTTCAATTAGTGTGTTATTTTTTTTCTATACTTATATTCAATTAATGCACCTCTAATGCATCTTAAAAATAAATGTTACAGATTTTAAAAATTTTCTATCTATACATTTTTTTATGGCTAACTATTTTAAAAAATCACTCACGAGAATGAAATAATTTAGTTACTGATTTAAAACATTTTACATAGTTATTTTTAATGGCATATTTCCATGTACACTATGTTCCAAATTTACTGCCAAAATTTATATCATTTGCTAATTACATAGCATTTTGCTGATCATATCTCATGCCTCCTTTGCCATTTTTTCCTTACTTTTTTATTTTAAAGTATTTTCCCAAACTTTAATCATGAGCGAAGAATTAGTGAAAAAGATTCAAAAAATAATCTCATTGGAAGAAAAACTTGAAATAATAAAGAAAAATGAACAAGGCAAAGATAGGACATGAACACCAGAATGGGGGAATCAACTATAAGAGCAATATTAAGCAAAATGAATAGCTACTGAATACAAAGAGAAAGGTAAGACTGCTTCAAGTTCATCATGTATATAGACCACTCGAAATTAAAGTATTATAATGATTGAATAACAGAGACTTCTTTCTTCATGAATTGAAGATTGTTACCAAAAACGGATCCCTCTAAGTACTGACCTTATTAAATTAAAAGCTTAAGTCTATTTGCAACCTTGAAAGAAAGTGCTATCAATGATGAAAAAGAAGAATTACACCTAGTGCTAGGTGGTATGAGCATTTCAAAAAGAGAAATAGTCTACATAATGTTTGAATCACAGGCAAAGCTGCAAGTGTAGATAAGGAGGTGGCTGCAAATTATCCAGAGATTTTGAACAAAAGTGTGGAACTAGTGGGCTGTTGTGACCAACAAATATTTAATGTCGATGAAACTAGCCTTTTTATGGAAGCACTTTTCTGGCCAAATCAGAGAAATTTCAGCCTGGTTATAAAGTGACTAGTATGGTAAGGAAGGCAAAACTGGAATATGAGAAAAGATTGGCCCTAAGATCAAAAGAAAATCCTAGGGAATTTTTTAGTTCTGTGGCCAGTAGGAGGAGGAATGATTGTGGAAGAATGACATTGTTGGATAAATATGGGAATAGAGTGACTGATGCAGAGGAACATAGTGGACTTGTTTAATGAACACTTTATTGGAGTATTTCGCCTAGGTTAGTCAACTGGATTCAGGGTTGGCTATCTGATAGGTATCAGAGAGTTTGTATGGTGAGGAAGAAGGTTATCAAGGAGGCAGAAGGTTACAAATGGGCCCAACATAAAAAAAAAAAAAAAAAAAAAAGTGGGGGTCCCATAGGGATAAGTACTGGGAGCGGTATTATTTAACCTTTATATCACTGACATTGTCAGTGGATTGCAGGGGGGGGATATTCAGTTGTTTGCAGATAATGTGAAGCTAGGAAGGGTTAACAGTAATAGTGCAGATGTGGAAGCCCTGCAGGAAGATTTGAATAAACTAGACAGATGAGCAAATGAATGGGAGATTTCAGTTTAATGCAGCAACATGTAAAGGGGTGCTTAAGGGTCAAAGATGTATAACTGAGAGGAGACCTCCACATAGCCTTTCAGGGAATGCGGAGAACCAACCAGGGCTTCTGACCTAATGTCCAATTCTCACCTTCTCGTGGTGCACCCTGTTGGGTATCTACTTTGATACTGAACGAACAACGATGGGCTGGCAATTTGGGATTTAGCCGAACAAATTGTATTCTTATTGGTTTAACCAAAATAAAAAATGATGGTACGACATGACAAAATTTCATGCTGGCTGGAGCGTCGCCCGGTTAAACAAGATCCCCGTTGTTTTCGCCAGGGAACCAGGGCGAACAGCGAAAAGTCAGCTACTGGAACAAATCTGAAAACAAACCCCAACTCAACATCACCAGAGTTAAAGATTGGTACTATCAATTTAAGAAGCCTGAATGGCAAAGAAATGGAGCTAGCTGGGGAATTAGATAAGTACCAGATCGACATAATAGGGGTGACTGAAACAAAAAAGACCAAAACTGATGAGATCTTTCTTAGCAATAAATACAAAATGTTATATTCAGGCAATGACATTCAAGGAAAAGAAGGAGTAGCCATAGTATTCAACACAAAATACGAGGCTAATCTTCTTGAATGGCAGTCAGTCTCAAGTAGAGTAATGTGAGCAAATATGAGAATGGGGAACTGGACAATGAGATTTATTTGTGCCTATGGTCCCACAGAAGGTTCTACTAAGGTAGAAGTGGAGGAATTTTTTGACGCTTTAGAAAAAGCAACTGACACAATGAAAAAGGAAAAGTTGGTCCTTGTTGGGGATCTAAATAGCAGAGTAGGAAATGATTGTGAGACATACAAAAATATTTTGGGAAAATTTGGAGAAAAGAGCAAAACTAATAATAATGGCAAATATCTGTTGGATTTCTGCTCATGACATGGACTGGTTATTACTAACACCATGTTCCAACATAAAAATGTGCACAAATTCACATGGAGAGAAGAGGCTAGGAATAAGAAAAGTCTCATTGACTATGTTATTGTTGATAGTGATGTTTTCTCCCTGGTGCAGGACACCAGAGTGTACAGAGGATTTGAAATTGGAAGTGATCACTATTTAGTCTTGAGCAGGATAAAATTGAATTTCATATTGAAAAGAATAACATGTAAGAAGGTTTTAAAGCGAATAAAAGTTGAGCAGCTCTCAGATGTGAACTGTAGACTAAAATACAGAAAGATTATTGAAAAGAAAATGAAAGAGTTTGAGAACAGGAATCAAACCTTGGAGATTCAGTGGCAAACTCTGAAGAAAACATTGATTGAATCTACCAGAGAGGCATGTGGTGAGGTTGTGTGCAAGGATAGAAAAATCAGAACTCCCTGGTGGACACAGGAAGTTAAAGAGGCAGTGAAGGAAAAGAAGAAAGCATATCAAAAGTTCCTGGCAAATAAGTCAGCTTTTACTCTTACAGAATACAGAGACAAATGTAAGAAAGCTAAACAGTGTGTAAAACTAGCAAAACAAAAGTCATTGGAGGACTTTGGCAAGAATATAGAAAATAAATATCAAGAAGGTGGGAAAATATTCTGGAGGTTGTTGAAGAAGCTTAGGAATGGAGGAAAGAGTGCTGTAAAAGGAGTTAGAGATGATAAAGGTGACATGAAAACGGTAGAAAAAGATATCCTTGAAGTATGGAGTAATTACTTTGAAAAACTGCTAAATGAAACAAGAAGTGATGACAGCATAGTGATAAAAAAAACACTGACCAGGCATGCAGTCAGGAATACATATCCATACTTGAAGTAGAAAAAGCCATCAAAGGCTTGAAATGTGGAAAGGCAGCAGGAGTAGATGATATTCGACCAGAAATGCTGAAGTATGGTGGTATAAAAGTCTTACAGTGGCTGCATTGCATAGTTCAGAAAGCCTGGACAGAGGGACGAATTCCTGATGATTGGAGTAGAGCTCTCATAGTACCCATATATAAAAAGGGAAATAAAACTGAATGTGAGAATTACAAGGTATTTCCCTACTGAGTGTTCCTGGCAAGATCTATGCAAGTATACTTGAGAAACGGTTGAGAAGAATTGTGGAAGAAAAGCTTGGTGAAGAACAAGCTGGATTCAGGCCAAATAGAGACTGTCAGGATCAGATCTTCACTTTAGGACAAATAGTCGAGAAAGCATGGGAATATAACAAAGATCTGTATTTAAGTTTTGTCAATTTGGAAAAGGCATATGACAAGGTGCCAAGAGAGAAGCTATTCAATTATATGGTGTCAATGGCTGCAGTTATATGGTGTCAATGGGGCATTATATCAAGCAATACTTAGTCTTTATTTGAGTTGTAAGTCAGCAGTTAGAATTGAAGGAAGTACAGGAAGATGGTTTAATGTTAAATCTGGTGTGAGACAAGGATGTACATTATCCCCTCTGTTATTCATTATCTATATGGATCACATTATGAAGGAAAGTGGTATTAAACCTGATATCAAAATTGGAGATGTTAATGTCAGCTCTTTGCTTTATGCGGATGATGTTATACTTCTAAGTAAATCCGCTAAGTCTGCAAGATTCTCTGACTAAATTGAATAGCTGTTGTAATAGATATGGTATGAAGGTCAGCAATACAAAGACAATGAAAATGGGCAGAATCATTGAAAATGTGAACTGTGTTGTGAATGGAGAACCTGTGGAACAAGTGAAACATTTCAACTTCTTAGGCACGATTTTTAGTGAAGATGGTAAATTAAATATAGAAATAGACAACAGAATCAGCAAAGCTGGTTTGGTGGGAAGTCAATTGAATAAATTCGTATGGAATAGGAGAGAAATTAGTCGGAAAACTAAATTAGCTGTATACAAGACAGTGTTCAAACCAGTTTTAACTTATGGATCTGAGAATTGGGTCAGAAGTAAAACACTTGACCAAAGACTAGAGACTGCAGATATGAGAATCCTGAGAAAGATTAGAGGCGTGAACAGATGGCATCAATGGCAATATCATATTAAAAACGAGGATATTAGGAAAGAACTTGACATTGTTAGCATCCAGGAATGCGTTAGCAGAGCTAATCTCAGGTGGTATGGTCACTTAAATAGAATGGGAGAGGAAAGATTAGCAAAACAAGTGTTCTCTGCCAGGTTGGCAGGAAAACGACCCAGAGGAAGACCAAGATATAGGTGAATTGATACGGTACAAAGTGCCTTAGACGATAGAAATATAAGATCTGATAATGTTGGAGTCTTGACAAGTATCAGACTGATTTGGAGGAAAATTGTAGATAGGAAGTTAGTAATGATGTAATTTTTTCAGGGTACATGGTAGGAATTTGATGATGATGATGATAAAGTTTGCGATACATCTATGGGAGGCAGCGTAATCTGTTGGAGGACATGTACTGGAGAAAATGGGGGGGCAAGCAAGGGATCGTGCAGTGACAATTGATAGAAACATGAAGTTTAGGTGACATATTGCAAAGGTTGTGAAAGTAACCCAGAGGATTTCTGCAATACAGTACTGAGAAGGATGCCGACCTGCAGAGATAAAAGAATTGTCATTCCATTGTATAAGCCTCTGAACAGACCACACTTAGACTACTGTTCTCAGATCTGGTCCCCAGGATTTGAAGGGGATAAATTAACTGTGGACAGGGTACAAAGGTGGATAACAAAGATGGTGTCGAGACTGTACAATGTTAGTTATGAGGATCGGCTGAGGGAGTGTGGACTGCAGAGTTTGGTAGATAGAAGAAGGAGAAATGATATGATTGAGATTTAAACTGTTGAGAGGTAGTTACAGGATTGACACTGGGAAGTTCTTTCACTTGGAGGAACAGGGAGAAAGAGAAGGACAAGGTGCTATCCCTGGAAGTTACAAAAAAAATCTGTCAGCAAGTGAGTGAGAAATGGTTTCTTTGAATGGAGGGCTGTTGAACTGTGGAATGCATTGCCTGATGGAGTGGTGAGAGCATGAATGAGTCAATGAGTGGTATGAAAACTGTGTTTTCTAGGAAGGACCTCCCATAATGAGTGTTTTGATTCCATGGACACTTGAATCATCATCATAATAATAATAATAAAGTCACAAAGGATAGAACGACTCGTCTATTAGATGACAATGCCAAAGGTGATCTAAAGTTAAAACCCATGGTAGTTTATAGGGCACAAAATCCTAAGGCTCTCAAAGGCATTAATCAAGCTTCCTTCCCCATTATTTGGAAGTCTAAAAGGAAAGCGTGAATTGCTAAAACTGTATTCGAAAGATGGTTCACGAGTTATTTTCATCTAATAGTTGAGAATTTTTTGTGAACGAAATTATCTGATTTTAAAATTCGATTTATTTTAGGCAACACACCTGGTCACCCTACTTCTATTGATTCATTGTGTGAGAACAATAAAGTGATATTTTTACCGCTAAATACAACTTCTCTCATACAATCTATGGATCAGGGGATTATCGCAACCTCTAAGGCATACCACCTGAGAGGAACATTTAAACAGGCAATATAAGTAACATCTGGAGAGAATTTTATGACAGTAGAATTCTGAAAGAAATTTAATATTAAATCTGCTGTTGAACATATTCATTAATCTTGGAATGAAATTACTGCTAGGAATATGTGAGCCATTTGGAAGCACATTCTTTCAAATTGTGCAAATGATTATAGAGGCTTTTCAAATGAAATGGATATTGTTGTTGAGGAAATTGCCAACATCTGGCTTGAATTGGGTTTTCACGAGATTGACAATGATAACGTCCAAAAGTTAATTAAATCTCATTCTGAGGGATTGAGTGATTCCAACCTGCTAAATTTATATGCACAGTGGGAAGATCCTGAAGAATGTGAAGAAAATTTAACCACTGCCATTCAGCCAAAAGAGATTTCACAGAAACAATTCGATACAATCAAAGTTTTTAAGGAGCAATGCTTAGGGGCTGACTCTGATGAAGAGAGAAGAAGGAAAACCTGCAGAAGAGTAGAAAAGGTAATAGAGCCATACCATCAGGTGTATGAAAAAAAAGAAACAGAATGCCCACCAAACTACATTAGCTCAAGAAGTAGAATAATAGATTTATATTCTGAGAATGTTTTATCTTTCAGCTTCATGGTTTTCCTTTAACTAGGCTCTGAGACATACTCTAATTCTTTTATAAAAACAAATTAAGTGTCAAAAAAAGAAATTTGAGGAGCAAATTATACTTTTTTCCCATAGGTTATTATATTTGATTACTGTGTTTTTGATTAATATACCCATTTTAAAGAACACATTAGGTGCATTAATCGAGGGAGTACTGTATCTAAGGGATAGTTTGTTTAGTATGGTGTATTTATTACACATTGCAGTATCCTTGTATTTGTTTCTAGTTAAGATTTCACTTACTTTATTCTGAATCCAAACTAGATGTTTTAGCGCAGTCCAATGGATTCTTCCCCAACTTAAAATACCATGTTGTAGTTTGCTTTGAATCCAGGCAGAATATAATATTTTTAACATATTTAAATTTAAGAATCTATTTAGGTAGTAAAGTCTGTTTAACATAATCCTTACTTTATTTACATCGGTAATATTATTATTACCAATGTTGTAATAATATTAATTACGTGACACCTGTAGGGAATCCAAAGACTCATTGAGGGAGGGCACCTACTCTACAGCTCTGTCTCCACCAACTACAATGAACTGCACCAACTACATCATCTACCGCCCACCACTAGTTTTCACAGATAATCACAAACATCCATACTCATGGTGGGATTTGAACCTGCAGCCTTTTGGCTGGAGAGCAGATACGCTAACCCCTCAGCCAGCCAGGCTGGTCTATATATGCGGTTTCCAGCTTTAATTACTATCAATTTTTAATCCCAAGTAAATTATTACATTGACTTTTTCTGTTTCCTTACAGTTGCAATTTGAATTTTTCCTGCAATTCCAATCATGCAAAATTAATTGTGCAGTGAAATTAATTTTGCCTCTTGTATTTTGCAAATTAAAATTTACATATTTAGTTTTAGAGACATTCAGACTCAGTTTATTTGACTGGAACCCCAATTTGTCTCTTTTTAAAAGATCAGCATTCACTATGGTTTGTTTGGCTGTGTCCATAGAGAAAATTAGTATTGTATCACCTGCAAAAGTATTTATTTTACTGTTTAGTTTAAGATTCCAGTAGTCATGAAAAATTTGGACAATTTGTGTTCTAATAAGTTAGATCACAAATTGTAATGTTAGATTACAATTTGTAATCTAACATTTAAGTAGTTTTTGAACTAGTTTAGGGCAGTACCTTGTATTCCTATGACTTTTAATTTTTTTTATTAAAATTTCATGTGATGTAGTGTCAAAAGCTTTGTGTATATCTAAAACTGCTGCTAATGTTAGTTTTTGTTAATCTAGAAAGGTATAAACTGTGTTTGTGAAGTTCAGTAAAGTACGTTCTGTGCTAAACTTTTGCTTGAACCCAAATTGATTCTTTGAAAAGAAGTTGTTTTTGTCCAAAAATTTCATGAGTCTAATTTTTGCCAATTTCTCTAATATTTTTGAAAAGACTGGTAGAAGGGAGATCGGTCTGTAATTTTTCAAGTTATTTTTGTTTCCCTTTTTGTAAATCGATACAACTACGGCCTTCTTAAAATCCAATGGAAATGTGCCTGTCATCAGTGATAAGTTAAAAATGTACATTTGGCATTCTTTCACAATGTTAGAGTTAATGCAATCATATCCTGAAGTTTTGGTTGTTTTTAGGCTAGCTATAACACTTATCATTTTGTTTTCATAAGTGGAGAAAAGATATGTGGAGTTATCAATTAAAAACTTGCAAATGAACTTTAATACCAATTGGAAAGTGATCTGCGAGATGTTGGTACAGAACTGCTGCTTGGATTTTGTTTCCACTTAAAAGTTTTTTCAATTATGTGATCTGGGCACATTCTGCTACCATTGAATTCTGCCTTGGGACATATTGTTTGAGTCCATGCATGGCAAGTAAATCTAGATAATCTTGAGAGGAGCCACTATTCCTCAGTAAATCAATATTAATATCCCCAATTATGAGAACATTGTCACTTCTGATCTCATCTAGACTACACTCGAGTTCTTGTATAAAGTTGGACTCTGTGTAGCAATGCGACCTATATACAGCTTTTATTTATAATTATGATTCTAAATATAAATTGACATTTTCAGCTGTTTTCATTTTTATATTAGTAATGTTTTTAACAGATATGGAACTTCAAATGAAGATAATTACACCTCTAGATTTGTTATAATTTCTACATTGATAATAATTAATAAATCTGCTTAAATGGTACAAATCAAATTCTTTGTCTTTAACCATATTTCTGTTAAATCAGAACATCTAGCCAATTTAAATTGTCTAGTAGTAATTCTATGTGTTGTAATTTATCTCAAATACTTATATTTATATGCAAAATATTCAAAGTATACTTACAGTGTCTGAGGATAAAGAGTTTCTTAATTCTACTGATTCATGACCTATTACACATTTTTGAAAAGTGACATCACAGTTATACTCATTGGTCATTATTGTTTGTGAGTCAGTTATTACTCTTGCTGTTTTTTCAGAATTTACACAAGTCTTTTTTGTATCTGATCTGCAATTTTTTGATGTATCATCTCTTCTCATGAAAAGTTTGCCATCTTTGATCCAGAGATATTTGTAATGTACTTCTTTACATTTCTTGGCAATAAACAGTAGATGTTTTAGGTTTCCAGACAAGTGCTCATTTAGATATGTTTCTATCCTTAAATTTGTCACATATATCAGTTGTGCTTAGTGTGTATTTGATATTTTTGTTTCCATCCAGCCATTTTTCTCTGATGGGCATTGCTCTGTTTTTCTGCCCACTAAGAACATGATGCCCCCCTGAATTTCAGTTTTTTATCACTCATCACCCCCAGATCTTTTTTTGTCTCCCCTAATTCCTCCAGTACAGCTCCTCCAATCAAGTATGCAGCCTCCCATCGATGTATCCCAAACTTCAAGACTTTACATTTTGCTGCATTAAACCAACACCCCTATTTATTTGCCCATCTGACGTGTTTATTCAGATCCTCTTGCAGGGCTGCCATATTTGCACTATTACTACTAACAAATTAACTAACATTACTAATTCTGTTGAGAGGCATTTACAGGGTGGACACTGGGGAGTTCTTTCACTTGGTGGAGCAGCAGGAAGGAGCAATGACAAGGGGCCTCATCCCTGGAAGTTATGAAAGGAAGGTGAGGAGTGGTTTCTTTGTATGGAGGGTGGTTGAACCGTAGAATGCATTGCCTGATGGAGTGGTGAGAGCACGAACGGTCAATGAGTGGTATGAAGACTGTGTTTTCTAGAATGGGCTTCCCACGATGAGAGTGGTGAGAGCAAGAATGGTCAGAGAGTTCGAGTGGTATGATAGACTGTGTTTCCTAGGAAGGACCTCCAGTGATGAGTCTCTTGACACTATGGAGGCCTGAATAATAATAATAATGATGATCACGATGATCACGATCACAACTGAATATACCCAAACAATACTCTCTGATACCTATCAGACAGCCAATCCTGAATCCAGTTGACTAATCTGACATCTAAACCCATGTGCTGTAACTTAAATATCAGCTTATCATGTGCACCCTGTCAAATGTGTTTGCAAAATCCAAAAGAAGTGGCAGTGTATGCCTTTCCCTCATCAACTGCCCTTGTCACTTTATTATAAAAGGCAATCATATTACTTAAGCAAGAGCATCCCTTAACAAATCCATGTTGACTATCACAGATAACGTTACCCTCATCTGCTTAACACTGTATATAGTACCCTCACTAATTTTTCCAAGTCCTATAATTAGACACTTCCAGTCTGTTACTGCCCTTATGCAATGGCACTATCTTACCTTCCCTCCATTCCTTGGGTACCCTTCCCATAGCCAGACTTTCATTGAAACGCAAGGTCAAAGGAGCTGTCAGTTCTTTAGCACATTCTCTCAAAACCCATGGTGAAATACCATCCAGTCCCACTGCTTTACTGATTTCCAGTGCACTCAGTATTTGGAATACACTCTCCTCTTGCACCTCTAAATCTCGAACCTGCCCTACCCCTCTAGTATTAAAACCTTCTTTTCCAGGACAAAATACTCCAATAAAGTACTCATTGAACAACTCCACTATGTCCTTTGCATCAGTCGCTCATATAGTTAATCTTTATGTTATGTGCAGTATTCTTTGCTATTTCATGGATATTTTCACGTGGCTCATAAGGAACACCAACAATTTCCAGGCTTCAGATAATTGCCTGTTGATTCAGATCATTCACTGTTTCGTGAATTTTTTTAAGCTCTCTGCACAGCTCCATATTTGCATTATTTGCATTTTATTGTTCAGTGTTCTTTGTTTTAAGTTCCTTAACTTTGTGTCAGGCCAGCAACGATAGTCAAAAAGTCATCTATTTTGTTTGAGGTATATTCTGTTGAACTTCTTAAGTCGTTGACATCTTTTTTTATTCTTTCGTCATCCCCATTAAATCTGTAATGCATATATTGTCCACTGGGAGAAGTTGCTGGTGAACGTTAACTAGCACTGGAATGGCATCCATTGTCAAACAAAGAGTTGGAACACTGAGCAGGTCTTTGTTGTTTGTCAAATATGCATGAAGCACATTTCCAGTGTTGTTTTCTGTCTTTAGAGAGCTTTTTAAATCGGCTTTCGCTGAGATCAGCATAATAAAAATGATAACTAGTTTTGCATTTATCCTCACGCTTCATAACAAATGTAATGTCAATGCATGAGTATTGACATTACATTATGTCTTTTTCACAAACTTTGCAGTGGACTGCTATTATGTTTGATAGATTTTAGTGTTAAAGTTAATCCTATTCTTTGTTCTAGGTACTGACCTTCTGTATACTAGTCCAATGGTAACAGTTGACTAACAGCAGGTTGAATAAGCAATTTTTTAAACTGCTTGCAGAGGTTAACTTTCATAGAGCTGAGTGTTACATTACCTGGTAGAACACGTTACAGGCTACACTTCAGGAATTACTATAATACATTTTTTTAAATAAGATAACTAATTAAAACGTTTACTATGGAGCACTGTTTCACATTACTATTAGGCACTTTGTGTGTGTGTTTTAAATTCGTTTGTGTGCTGGTTTACTTTTAGTTATATTTATTACTTTTATTTTATTTCAGTGACTGGATGATTACTGTAGCATGCTTTCTTTCAATAATCCTACTTCTGGTTCTCATGATCAAAAGAAGAGAGACCCCATTGAATTACATCCTTCTGGCCCTTTTTGTGAGTGTTATTTTATTTATTTGCAATACGTAATTATTCTGTTTCAGTTGTAATATTCTGAATGAAAACTTTGCTTCTCGTAAACAAATAAGATCACTTGAAACATCTGAAATTATTTAGTAATTTCTGTAGGTAGTTTTTTGTATTGAGATTACATTGTAATATAAAGAGTTTATTAAAAATAAACAATTAAAAAAATGCGACAAGTTTCATGCATCATAAGACTTGCGTCATTAGGGGTAATGGTACATAAAAGTTTTACACAACAAAAGCTGTTTTTTTATAACTTCACAACTGTTAAACAAACTGATAAACCAGAATACAAATGATATATTCGTTACTGTATGCATGTTGGAATATTGCTAGTTGTCACATTCTGAGGTTCACGTGTTCTATATCCTAGGTCCGTGGCAGTTAAATTTTTGATGAAAGCAGACCACATTTGATGTAAAATCAAGCCTTGATTTTTATTGCACTGTGCAGGGATCCTAATCATTTGTGCAGCTTCTTTAAATTTTCTTGTGAAACAGTTATTATCAATATATAATATTTTTGTTATCAGAGTACTTGATGGCCAGTGGTGGTTGTGTGGAATGCTAAACCTGATTTATGCTCCCTTCTGGTTTCAATGTCTTTTACATGTTCATAGCAAAAATCTCATAGATGCCTATGAGAATTTTGCTATGAATATGTAATTTTTTCATGAGATTTTTTTCATGGGGTGATGTGGCTGTTTTGGTGGATGTAAGAATCTTGATATTTTTTGTAAATAAAAATGTAAAATAAAGGATGCAAATTTTAGAAAAATGAGCAACCTATCAGAGGATTCCGATACCTATTCATCCTTAGACATGGATCCCACATACCATGCATATAATAAAAGCAATGAGTTGATCAAAAAGTTACCTAATTGACCAGAAAAATTAAAAACACCTTTATCATCAAAACATCCATTGGTCCCAAGAATTTATTGAGCACCAGAAATTCAAAAAAGATATTCTGTTACGACCAATTGTAGATGGGAGAGAGTTGTCGACCTCAAACTTAGCAAAATATCTGACAAACATGATAACACCACACATAAGAAAAACAAAATCATTTGTAAAGAATAGTGTGCATTTCATTGAAAAGGTAAAAGATATAAATATAGAACCTTCAGACATTTTAGCAAGTTTCGATATAGTCAGTCTCTTTACCAATGTACCCAGAAATGACAGTGGATCTACTTGGAAACCTTTTCCCACTGGACACTGTAGGACTATTCAAACACTGTATGGAAAACACTTTTTTTCATTTTTCAAGGCTAATATTGGGAACAAAAAGGACTTGCCATGGTTCCCACTCCCCCACCCCTTCTCCAGCTTTAGCCAACCTGTTTATGGAAAATTTCGAAACAGATGCATTAAAAACCTATCAGAAAAGACCAAACGTTTGGCTACATTATGCCATTGATATTTTCGTCATTGGGTCGGGAACAGCAGATGAGCTGATCGCTTTCAAAGATTATCTAAACAACCTGTATCCTAATATAAAATTCACTTTTGAACTAGAACAGCACAAAAAAGTACCTTTCCTTGATATCCTTGTTGAAGTAAACAAAAAGCAAAAAAAAAGTTATCCTTCTCCACATACAGAAAAGAGACAGGGCATACAATATATCTTGCACACCAGTTAAAAGAAATGAAGAATTATGCTACCTGACACAGAACCTCTCACTTAATGGTTTTGAACCCAAGATGATAAAAAAAAATTTTAATACAGCTCCTGCAACTCTCTTACTTAAACTGGATTTCAAGAATGCAATCATGCTGCCATTCATCAAAAATGTCACAGACAAAGTGGCTATGTTGTTCTGCCAGTATACAACATAAAAGTGGCTTTTTTTTACCTTTATACAAAAAATATCAAGATTCCTACATCCACCAAAACCTCCACATCACCATGAAAAAACCACACATCTATGAGATTCATCTTTTGCGGCAATTGCTATGTAGGCCAGACAGGAAAGTCGGGAGAGATTCACATGTCTGAACATGTAAAAGGTGTTGAAAAAAGAAATGGGCACAAATCAGGTTTAGCATTCCACATAACCACTGCTGGCTATCAAGTACTATGGAAACAAACGAAGTTGCTATATATTGATAATAACTGTTTCACAAGAAAATTTAAAGAAGCCCCACAAATGCTAAGGATCCCTACACAGTGCAATAAAAATCAAGGCTTGATTTTACATCAAGACATAGGATATAGCATACTTGAACCTCAGAATGTGACAACTATCAATGTTCCAACATGCATACAGTAACGAATATATCATTTGTGTCATCGATCTTGTGTTGGTTAGTTGTAAAAGTTGCTAATTGATCCATTTATGTTGGTTAGTTGGATCTATTCTTATTTCTTTAAATTCCGTTTTTATTTTGTTAGATGCTGATTGATACTGATCCGAATATAAGGAAATTTATATTATACTGTGCCACCTTATATTCAGATTAGTCTATATAATACAGAGGAATCAATCATCAACTAACTTTTGCAATCTCACTTTATACAGACCGAGGTTAATATTATCATTTAAGGCTTCCGCAAGGTCCTATAAACTTTATGAGCGGTGCAATGAAAGAGAATCAGGCAAACACCAAATTGGAATCAATAAAACAAAACATTTAATGCAGGGTTACATAACTTGTACATTAAGTATAACTTTGAAAACACGATAATGCAAATCAACTTAGTTCAAATGCTCATCACAAACATAAAACATTAGGCATCAGACATCCAGCTGTTCACACAGTTCAATGTTAGAGAATCTTATAGTAAATATTTTTAAAGTAGAATTCTCTCTTAGTCAACAAACACTTAATTCAATTATGAGGCAGTTATCACTTCAAGGGGGAAACACTTTAAAGCTCCATACTTCGGCTAATTTTAGTAGAATGCCACAGTTAATGTTAAGATATATCGGGCGGAGCTAACTCTTATTTCTTCACGCTGAAATATAAAAAAATGGACTGCTCTTACTGGGTTACATCCTTTGCACATTGGATTCACTATAGCCACACTTAAAACTGAAGTTAACTATCACTTTGAAGTAACACTATTCAAAAGGAATCTTCACTATATAACTGAAATATTAAACATAGAGCTTCACAAGGCTTGACGTACTCGTTTCAGGTAATCTACTTATTCCTTATTTTCTTCTACGCATTAATTTCAGCTTTGCACTATTCTTCTTGAAAACAATTGGAATTCGACGTAATATTAGAATTCTGTAGAAAAGCTAAGAAATGCCAAGAAGCATACCAACTGTAGAAAAGCTAAGAAATGCCAAGAAGCATACCAATAAAACAACCTAAAAGTCTTCCATGATACTGTAAGAGAAATTACAAAGGAATTCTCAGCAAAAGCAGTAACAATGATGAACAACAAGATGACTGAAACCGGGAATATTGAATATATAAGAAAAATCTGGTCAAACCATTTTAAGACTATCTTCCACCAAGGAAACAAAACTACAATGCCAACAATAGAAGAAAATAATGATCACCCAAAAATTTTACAAGAAGAAGTTAGATATGCAATAAAACAGATGAAACACAATAAAGCACCAGGCATTGATACCATCCCTGCTGAACTGTGGTCATATGGAGGCAGCATATCAGTAGAATATTTAACAACCTTATTCAATAAAATACTACAAACAGGAGAGATCCCAGATGATTGGAGAACTGGAAAGATCATCCCAATATACAAGAAAGGAGACAAAAGAGACTGCAGAAATTACAGACCAATCAATTTACTCCCTCACACCTATAAAATATTCATAAGAATTATACAAAATAGATTAAAAAACACCTACGAAGAAATGATAGGCATAGAACAAGCTGGTTTCCGAGGAAACTATTCAACAATAGACCAAATTTTCACATTGCACCAACTAGCAGAACTCAGCTGGGAAGACCATAAAGAACTATATTGTTGTTTTGTGGACTTTAAACAAGCTTTCGATAACATCAACAGAGAAATCCTTCTCAAAATTCTACTAGAAAAAGCAATAGACAAATATATAATACAGTTTCTGATAAAATATTACTCTAAGACAAATGCAATAATTAAAAAGGACACACTCACAACAGAACCCATAGAGATCCAAAAAGGAGTAATGCAAGGATGCCCATTATCCCCATGCCTATTCAACATATATCTAGAAGAAGTTGTAAAGAAAGCAATAGACAATGAGCCTGGAATCAATTTCAATGGTTTAAACATAAATAATATCAAATATGCAGATGATCTCGTCCTTCTTGCAAGAACCCCAAATGAACTACAAAAGTTGATCAACAAGCTAAACGAAACCTGTAAAACATATGACATGACAATAAATATCATCATCATCATCATCAAATTCCTGCCATGTACCCTCAAGGGGTGTACAGGATATGACAGTACTACATGAAAAAATTACATCATTACTAACTTCCTATCTACAATTTTCCTCCAAATCAGTCTGTTACTTGTCAAGACTCCAACATTATCAGATCTTATATTTCTATCGTCTAAGGCACTTTGTACCGTATCAATCCACCTATATCTTGGTCTTCCTCTGGGTCGTTTTCCTGCCAACCTGGCAGAGAACACTTGTTTTGCTAATCTTTCCTCTCCAATTCTATTTAAG
This sequence comes from Typopeltis vanoorti, assembly GCF_054136105.1. Lineage (NCBI taxonomy): Eukaryota > Metazoa > Arthropoda > Arachnida > Uropygi > Thelyphonidae > Typopeltis > Typopeltis vanoorti. The sequence continues at coordinate 138,036,918 of NC_143559.1, forward strand.
TGACCATACCATCTTAGATTAGCTCTGCTAACGCATTCCTGGATGCTGACAATGTCAAGTTCTTTCCTAATATCCTCATTTTTAATATGATATTGCCATTGATGCCATCTGTTCACGCCTCTAATCTTTCTCAGGACTCTCATATCTGCGGTCTCTAGTCTTTGGTCAAGTGTTATACTTCTGACCCAGCTCTCAGATCCATAAGTTAAAATTGGTTTGAACACAGTCTTGTATACAGTTAATTTAGTGTTCCGACTAATTTCTTTCTTATTCCATATGAATTTATTCAATTGACTTCCCACCATACCAGCTTTGCTGATTCTGTTGTCTATTTCTATATTTAGTTTACCAACTTCAGTAAAAATTGTGCCTAAGTAGCTGAAATGTTTTACTTGTTCCACAGGTTCTCCATTCACAACACAGTTGACATTTTCAATGATTCTGCCTATTTTCATTGTCTTTGTCTTTTTATTGCTGACCTTCATACCATATCTATTACAACAGCTATTCAATTTAGTCAGAGAATCTTGCAGACTTGTAGCGGATTTATTTAGAAGTATAACATCATCCGCATAAAGCAAAGAGCTGACATTAACGTCTCCAATTTTGATATCAGGTTTAATACCACATTCCTTCATAATGTGATCCATATAGATAATGAATAACAGAGGGGATAATGTACATCCTTGTCTCACACCAGATTTAACATTAAACCATCTTCCTGTACTTCCTTCAATTCTAACTGCTGACTCACAACTCAAATAAAGACTAAGTATTGCTTGATATAATGCCCCATTGACACCATATAACTGCAGCGTATTGAATAGCTTCTCTCTTGGCACCTTGTCATATGCCTTTTCCAAATCGACAAAACTTAAATACAGATCTTTGTTATATTCCCATGCTTTCTCGACTATTTGTCGTAAAGTGAAGATCTGATCCTGACAGCCTCTATTTGGCCTGAATCCAGCTTGTTCTTCACCAAGCTTTTCTTCCACAATTCTTCTCAACCGTTTCTCAAGTATACTTGCATAGATCGTGCCAGGAACACTCAGTAGGGAAATACCTCTGTAATTCTCACATTCAGTTTTATTTCCCTTTTTATATATGGGTACTATGAGAGCTCTACTCCAATCATCGGGAATTCGTCCCTCTGTCCAGGCTTTCTGAAATGTGCAGTGCAGCCACTGTAAGACTCTTATACCACCATACTTCAGCATTTCTGGTCGAATATCATCTACTCCTGCTGCCTTTCCACATTTCAAGCCTTTGATGGCTTTTTCTACTTCAAGTATGGATATGTATTCCTGACTGCATGCTTGGTCAGTGTTTTTTATCACTGTGCTGTCATCACTGCTTGTTTCATTTAGCAGTTTTTCAAAGTAATTACTCCATACTTCAAGGATATCTTTTTCTCCTGTTTTCATTTCACCTTTATCATCTCTAATTCCTTTTACAGCACTCTTTCCTCCATTCCTAAGCTTCTTCAACAACCTCCAGAATATTTTGTCACCTTCTTGATATTTATTTTCTATATTCTTGCCAAAGTCCTCCCATGACTTTTGTTTAGCTAGTTTTACACACTGTTTAGCTTTCTTACATTTGTCTCTGTATTCTGTAAGAGTAAAAGCTGACTTATTTGCCAGGAACTTTTGATATGCTTTCTTCTTTTCCTTCACTGCCTCTTTAACTTCCTGTGTCCACCAGGGAGTTCTGATTTTTTTTATCTTTGCACACAACCTCACCACATGCCTCTCTGGCAGAATCAATCAATGTTTCCTTCAGAGTTTGCCACTGAATCTCCAAGGTTTGATTCCTGTTCTCAAACTCTTTCATTTTCTTTTCAATAATATTTCTGTATTTTAGTCTACAGTTTACATCTGAGAGCTGCTCAACATTTATTCGCTTTAAAACTTTCTTACATGTTATTCTTTTCAATATGAAATTCAATTTTATCCTGCTCAAGACTAAATAGTGATCACTTCCAATTTCAAATCCTCTGTACACTCTGGTGTCCTGCACCAGGGAGAAAACATCACTATCAACAATAACATAGTCAATGAGACTTTTCTTATTCCTAGCCTCTTCTCTCCATGTGAATTTGTGCACATTTTTATGTTGGAACATGGTGTTAGTAATAACCAGTCCATGTCCTGAGCAGAAATCCAACAGATATTTGCCATTATTATTAGCTTTGCTCTTTTCTCCAAATTTTCCCAAAATATTTTTGTATGTCTCACAATCATTTCCTACTCTACTATTTAGATCCCCAACAAGGACCAACTTTTCCTTTTTCATTGTGTCAGTTGCTTTTTCTAAAGCGTCAAAAAATTCCTCCACTTCTACCTTAGTAGAGCCTTCTGTGGGACCATAGGCACAAATAAGTCTCATTGTCCAGTTCCCCATTCTCATATTTGCCCACATTACTCTACTTGAGACTGACTGCCATTCAAGAAGATTAGCCTCGTATTTTGTGTTGAATACTATGGCTACTCCTTCTTTTCCTTGATTGTTATTGCCTGAATATAACATTTTGTATTTATTGCTCAGAAAGATCTCACCAGTTTTGGTCTTTTTTGTTTCAGTCACCCCTATTATGTCGATCTGGTACTTATCTAATTCCTCAGCTAGCTCCATTTCTTTGCCATTCAGGCTTCTTACATTGATAGTACCGATCTTTAACTCTGGTGATGTTGAGTTGGGGTTTGTTTTCAGATTTGTTCCAGTAGCTGACTTTTCGCTGTTCGCCCTGGTTCCCTTGCGAAAACAACGGGGTCCTTGTTTAACCGGGCGACGCCCCAGCCGGCATGAAATTTTGTCATGTTGTACCATCATTTTTTATTTTGGTTTAACCAATAAGAATACAATTTGGTCGGCTAAATCCCAAATTGCCAGCCCATCCTCGTTCGTTCAGTATCAAAGTAGATACCCAACAGGGTGCACCACGAGAAGGTGAGGATTGGACATTAGGTCAGAAGCCCTGGTCGGTTCTCCGCATTCCTTTAAAGGCTATGTGGAGGTCTCCTCTCAGTTATACAGCTTTGACCCTTAAGCACCCCTTACATAAATATACAAAGATATAGACATACATATAGACAATAAATATACAAAGACAAAAGTGATGAAAATAGGGAGGAACAGAACTACCATCTCAGCCCCCCTAAACGGAGAACAATTAGAACAAGTAGACAACTTCATATACATTGAATCAAAACTAACAGAAACAATAGATGAACTCAAAACAATCAAACACAGAATAAAGATAGGATGGACCACCATGGGAAAATTACAGAAAATCTGGAAAACAAACAAGATATCTAAACAAGCCAAAATCAAATTATATGAAGAATTAATTATACCAACAGTCATCTATGGAGCAGAAGCGTGGACAGTTAAAAAAAGAGAGGAGAAAAAACTGCTGGCATTTGAAATGAAATGCTTAAGAAAAATAAATAGAACAAGTTGGATAGAAAAGAAAACAAACATCACAGTCAGACAAGAACTATTGTATAAAAAAACAATAATAGAAAAAATTAGAAAACAACAACTGAAATGGTTTGGACACACTGTACACATGGATGCAGACAGACTTCCTAACCAATACTTTTCCAACTGAAAAAAGAAGACCTGGAAGACCAAGAATTACCAGACTGAAATTAATAAAGAACATCTCGGGATGCAGAACATATAAGGAACTTTTTCGAACAGCAAGGAATAGAGAAGACTGGAAGATCCTGCTCAAGAGAAGACTCAACGCATCTTAGATGGAAGAGAAGAAGAAGTAGAAATATTCCTAATTGCCTGTTAATTTCCCGGTCCCTACTTAATTTATTTATGGCATTTCCAAATTCCCGTTACTTCACTCCGTGCTGTCCTGAATGCCTCTCCCCTCTCTTTACTGTCGTTTTTCCATTAAAATCATTCATTCTTCCTGCCAAAATTCAGTTCTAGCCAGTCCAGCTCATATCAACTCCTTCTCCCTTCGAATACCGTAGCTCACGCTCCAACATGCTATCTAAAATTAATCCCTTTCCTTGACAACAGCCAATCAAATCTAATCAGAAGAATTACATAAAATCACTCTTACATACAGAAACAAAATAAAAGGATATTTTACAATTCATATAATATACATTTAAATTTACATACATACAGTTTCTTATAATAAATTTTACAGAATAAACTAAATAAAAAGAATGACATGTTTATATAGATTCTTTTCATTATTATTACATATTCTAAGATTAAATAATAACAAACCAAACGCTAAGCATTTATATGAATAATATAAGGGGTGCTTAAGGGTCAAAGCTGTATAACTGAGAAGAGACCTCCACATAGCCTTTAAAGGAATGTGGAGAACCAACCAGGGCTTCTGACCTTATGTCCAATTCTCACCTTCTCGTGGTGCATCCTGTTGGGTATCTACTTAGATACTGAACGGACAAGGATGGGCTGGCAATTTGGGATTTAGCCGAACAAATTGTATTCTTATTGGTTAAACCAAAATAAAAAATGATGGTACGACATGACAAAATTTCTTGCCGTCTGGGGCATCGCCCGGTTAAACAAGACCCCCCCCCCCCCCGTTGTTTTTGCCAGGGAACCAGGGCAAACAGCGAAAAGTCAGCTACTGGAACAAATCTGAAAACAAACCCCAACTCAACATCACCAGAGTTAAAGATCGGTACTATCAACATAAGAAGCCTGAATTACAAAGAAATGGAGCTATCTGAGGAATTAGATAAGTACCAGATCGACATAGTAGGGGTGACTGAAACAAAAAAGACCAAAACTAGTGAGATCTTTCTGAGCAATAAATACAAAATGTTATATTCAGGCAATGACAATCAAAGAAAAGAAGGAGTAGCCATAGTATTCAACACAAAATATGAGGCTAATCTTCTTGAATGGCAGTCTGTCTCAAATAGAGTAATGTGGGCAAATATGAGAATGGGGAACTGGACAATGAGACTTATTTGTGCCTGGTACCACAGAAGGTTCTACTAAGGTAGAAGTGGGGGAATTTTTTGAGGCTTTAGAAAAAGCAACTGACACAATGAAAAAGGAAAAGTTGGTCCTTGTTGGGGATCTAAATAGTAGAGTAGGAAATGATTGTGAGACATACAAAAATATTTTGGGAAAATGGAGAAAAGAGCAAAGCTAATAATAATGGCAAATATCTGTTGGATTTCTGCTCAGAACATGGACTGGTTATTACTAACACCATGTTCCAACATAAAAATGTGCACAAATTCACATGGAGAGAAGTGGCAAGGAATAAGAAAAGTCTCATTGACTGTTATTGTTGATAGTGATGTTTTCTCCATAGTGCAGGACACCAGAGTGTACAGAGGATTTGAAATTGGAAGTGATCACTATTTAGTCTTAGCAGGATAAAATTGAATTTCATATTGAAAAGAATAACATGTAAGAAAGTTTTAAAGCGAATAAATGTTGAGCAGCTCTCAGATGTAAACTGTAGACTAAAATACAGAAATATTATTGAAAAGAAAATGAAAGAGTTTGAGAACAGGAATCAAACCTTGGAGATTCAGTGGCAAACTCTGAAGAAAACATTGATTGATTCTGCCAGATAGGCATGTGGTGAGGTTGTCTGCAAGGGTAAAAAAAATCAGAACTCCCTGGTGGACACAGGAAGTTAAAGAGGCAGTGAAGGAAAAGAAGAAAGCATATCAAAAGTTCCTGGCAAATAAGTCAGCATGTGCTATTAGAAAATACAGAGACGAATGCTAAACACTGTGTTAAATTAGCTAAACAAAAGTCATGGGTGGACTTTGGCAAGAATATAGAATATAAATATCAAGAAGGTGGCAAAATATTCTGGAGGTTGTTGAAGAAGCTTAGGAGTGGAGGAAAGAGTGCTATAAAAGGAGTTAAAGATGATAAAGGTGACATGAAAATGGGAGAAAAAGATATCCTTGAAGTATGGAGTAATTACTTTGAAAAACTGCTAAATGAAACAAGCAATGATGACAGCACAGTGGTAAAAAACACTGACCAGACATGCAGTCAAGAATACATATCCATACATGAAGAAGAAAAAGCCATCAAAGGCTTGAAATGTGGAAAGGCAGCAGGAGTAGATGATATTCGACCGGAAATGCTGAAGTATGGTGGTATAAGAGTCTTACAGTGGCTGCACTTCATAGTTCAGAAAGCCTGGACAGAGGGATGAATTCCCGATAATTGGAGTAGAGCTCTCATAGTACCCATATATAAAAAGGGAAATAAAACTGAATGTGAGAATTACAGAGGTATTTCCCTACTGAGTGTTCCTGGCAAGATCTATGCAAGTATACTTGAGAAACGGTTGAGAAGAATTGTGGCAGAAAAGCTTGGTGAAGAATAAGCTGAATTCAGGCCAAATAGAGGCTGTCAGGATCAGATCTTCACTTTACAACAAATAGTCGAGAAAGCATGGGAATATAACAGAGATCTGTATTTAAGTTTTATCGATTTGGAAAAGGCCTATGACAAGGTGCCAAGAGAGAAGCTATTCAATACGCTACAGTTTTATGGTGTCAATGTAGCATTATATCAAGCAATACTTAGTCTTTATTTGAGTTGTAAGTCAGCAGTTAGAATTGAAGGAAGTACAGGAAGATAGTTTAATGTTAAAACTGGTGTGAGACAAGGATGTACATTATCCCCTCTGTTATTCATTATCTATACGGATCACGTTATGAAGGAAAGTGGTATTAAACATAATATCAAAATTGGAGATGTTAATGTCAGCTCTTTGCTTTATGCGGATGATGTTATACTTCTAAGTAAATCTGCTAAGTCTGCAAGATTCTCTGACTAAATTGAATAGCTGTTGTAATAGATATGGTATGAAGGTCAGCAATAAAAACACAATAGGCAGAATGAAAATAGGCAGAATCATCGAAAATGTGAACTGTGTTGTGAATGGAGAACCTGTGGAACAAGTGAAACATTTCAGCTTCTTAGTCCATTATTTTTAGAGAAGATGGTAAATTAAATATAGAAATAGACAATAGAATCAGCAAAGCTGGTATGGTGGGAAGTCAATTGAATAAATTCATATTAGCAAAACAAGTGTTCTCTGCCAGGTTGGCAGCAAAACGACTCAGAGGAAGACCAAGACATAGGTGGATTGATGCGGTACAAAGTGCCTTAGACGATAGAAATATAAGATCTGATAATGTTGGAGTCTTGACAAGTAACAGACCGATTTGCAGGAAAATTGTAGATAGGAAGTTAGTAATGATGTAATTTTTTTCATGTAGTACTATCATATCCTGTACACCCCTTGAGGGTACATGGCAGGAATTTGATTATATATTACAAGCAAGAGACTAATAGATGATATTTACAAGTCTTGCTTATGACATGGTGGATTATGTTAAATGTGAATCTTCATTCACAATTTAACACAATGTTCCAACATGCATACAGTAACGAATATATCAGTTGTATTCTGGTTTATTAATTTGTTTAACAGTTGTGAGCTATAAAAAAACATCTAATATGTGTAATTAATTGTCAATAAGCTTTTGTTGTGTAAAACGTTTATGTACCATTACCCCTGATGTTGTAAGTCTTACGACGCATGAAACTGGTTGGGTTTTTTAAATTTTTTTTTTTTAATAAACTTTTTATATTACAATGTGGACTCAATACCGAAAATTACCTCCAGAACTGCTTAACCAGAGAAACCTATGTCTACATACTTAGTCATTTGTTTGTCACTGATATGAACCCAAATACATCAGTATGAAGAATTTCTGTTAGAAAACTTTCTATATACATCATAGGTTCCCAAAGTGGGCAGTACTGCTTCCCCCCCATGGGCGCTGAAGCCTTCTAGGGGGGGGGGGGGGCTATAGTTGATCAGAAGCATTTGGGGGGCGTTCTGGTGGTCTAGGGGGGGTATGGCTCTTTATAGAAGAAATTAATAATATATATTTAAAAATTAATTATTTTCTTGATTTTGCGATTAGATAATCATTTAAAATTTAAATATTGCATTTTAATTCATCTTATGCCCGTCTTACACGATCAATTTTTTTAATAATTTTCTATTTCAATTATTTAATCATTTGAAAATTTACCATGTCAGATAGAAATAGATCTCAATTTTCTATGTCAATGAGAAAATAAAGCATGTATATATGTGTGTATAATAGGTTATGTTTACAGTAGCAAATATATTTGTTATATTTCATTTCAAAATATATATAAAATATATAAAACCGCTTTTTTAATTGATTTGTACAAAAATAAACCCAACTTTATATAATTTAATATTACGAGTAAAAACGCGGAAAAGTATTAGAATGAGGGGCGTTACAAAATTTATGTCTTGCAAAGTGGGCAGTGGCTCGTAAAAGTTTGTGAACCTATGATATAGATGTAAATGCTTAATTATTATATTAACTTTTTTACTCTGCCAACAAAGTTTTAGTAACTAGAATTAAGATAGGTAGATTATATTTTAAATCATATAATTGAAAAATGGAATTTGCATTGCAAAGGCTTCTGTAGTATGAGGACATGAAAAAATTGTAATGCTAGTATTAAACTACAAAGAACAACTTGATTGTTTGAATAAAGATTTTTACTGTCAAACTAGTTTCATGAAATGAACTGTAGATGTATTGAATTAAAAAAATAATAACAATAATAATAAAAAAAAGCTTTAACAGGTAGTGACCACAGCATTCTGCTAAATGATATGGAATGTACACTCATACTATGTAGACACCTGATGGTTGGTAACATTATGTGCACTAGATGCTTTATGAGAGAAACGACCTTACTTTGTGTACTATCAAGCCTTTTTTGCATTGGTGTGGATGTCATTTCCAATGACTCTTTGAACACTTGACTATAAACTGTAACCTATGTGGATCGTTTCAGTTTGCTGTCACAGTAGTTCATGTTTTGTTTCCATTGTTTGTGCTATTAATCCTGCTAGTCATGATTGCAACAGAATATGTGGAAAAAATTCATTCTGCTAAATGATACAAATATCTATACAAAACTTGACTTTAAGCTGACAGGACAGTGTCACAAAATACCAACATGATTAAAGATTAAACAATACCAACACAATTACATGATTAATTGATCTGGAAAAAAAAAAGTCATATTGGAGTATTTCATCCTAGAGGAGTCAGTTTTAATGCTAGAGGGATAGGACTGGTTCGAGGTCTGGAGGTACAGGAGGAGAGTGTGTTTCAGATACTGAGTACTCTGGATGTCAGTAAAGCTGTGGGACTGGATGGTATTTCACCACGAGTTTTGAGAGAATGTGCTAGGGAATTGGCAGTGCCTTTAACGTGGCATTTTCAATGAAAGGGCAAAGGTGCCCAGGGAATGGAAGGAAGGTAAGATAGTGCCATTGCATAAGGGTGTTAACAGACTAGAAGTGTCTAATTATAGGCCAGTCTGTGTATCATCAGTAGTTAAGATCTTGGAGAAAGTAGTGAGGGACCGTATACAGCATTGGGCAGATGAGGGTAATGTTATCTGTGAGAATCAACATGGATTTGTGAAAGGACGCTCTTGTTTTAGCAATATGCTAGCCTTTTATAATAAAGTTACAAGAACATTAGATGAGGGAAAGGCATATACTGATTTTCTTAGACTTGGTGAAGGCATTTGACAGGGTGCCACATGATAAGCTGATATTTAAGTTGCAGCACATGGGTCTAGATGTCAGATTGGTCAACTGGATTCAGGATTGGCTGTCTGATAGGTATCAGAGAGTTGTGTATGGTGGAGCAGTTTCCAGGAGGCAGAGGGTTACAAGTGGGGTCCCACAGGGCTCAGTACTAGGACCTATGTTGTTTAACCTTTATATCAATGACATAGCCAGTGGATTGTATGGGGATATTCAGTTGTTTGCGGATGATGCGAAGCTGGGAAGGATTATTAGTAATAGTGCAGATGTGGTAGCCCTGCAAGAGGATTTAAATAAGCTAGATAGATGGGCAAATGAATGGGGGTGTCAGTTTAATGCAGCAAAATGTAAGGTCTTGAGGTTTGGGAAACATCGATGGGATGCAGCATACTCTATGGGAGGAGTTATGCTGGAGGAAGTAGGGGGAGACAAGAGATCTGGGGTTGATGATTGATAGAAACCTGAAGTTTAGGGGACATATTGCAAAGGTGGTGAAGGTAACACAGAGGATTGCTGCTATTATGAGAAGGACACTGACCTGCAGAAATAAGAGGGTTATCATTCCGTTGTATAAGTCTCTGATCAGACCACACTTGGACTATTGTTCTCAGATTTGGTCCGCAGGATTTGAAGGGGATAAATTAACTGTGGAAAGGATACAAAGACGGATGACAAAGATGGTTTCAGGACTGTACAAGGATAGTTATGAGGATCGGCTGAGAGAATGTGGACTGCAGAGTTTGGTGGATAGAAGAAGGAGAGGTGATATGATTGAGACTTTTAAACTGTTGAGAGGTGGTTACAGGGTAAGGAGTGATGTAAGGAGTGAACAGCGGGAAGGAGTGATGACAAGAGGCCATCCCTGGAAGTTACAAAAGGAAACTGTGAGCAAGAGGGTTAGGAGTGGTTTCTTTGTGTGGAGGGTAGTTGAGCCTTGGAATGCATTGCGTGATGGATTGGTGGGAGCGAGAACGGTCAGTGAGTTTAAAGAGTGGTATGATAGACTTTGTGTTTCTCAGGGGGGGGACCTCCCCTCGATGAGTCTTGACAGACTTTATGTCTTAGGAAGGACCTCCCTTGATGAGTCTTTTGACTCCTTGGAGGCCTGAATAATAATAATAATAATAATATCAATACACCACTGATCACAAGAATTTTTGGGGTTCTAAAAATACACAAGTGAGGCATACCGCTCAGACCAGTATCTAGCAAACCTGTTAAACTCTTATATTGGCAAAACTGACTCTTTTATAATTAATAATTGACTTAAGGAATTCATAACATGCAATAGAATATAAATTAAATTAAACTTTAATATATATTTCCAATATTTCAGCAATGTCAATTTGCCATTTTCAAAGGAACTTACAATAAAGACACGTGCACGCAGGCACTACATACAGTAAATGGGGATGAAGCAGGAAGCTATCGTTTCTCCTAAAAGTCCTGATGGTCCCCCCCCCCCCCCCCCCCCAGTGGGCTATGTAGGTATTCTTAGCCATTGGGGCTGAAGGTCTCCTGATGTATGTCTCTCCAATTTGGGGCAGTCTCATGCAACCAAATTTGTTGAAGTTTGGCATGTTTCTGAGGCTGATTCCAGGAAAAGTCTTTCAAATTTGAACTTGCTATGGTGTATCATTGTGACTTTCTTTCACCGTATTCTGTGGCGTGTATCCATAGCATGGTCTATACTAGTGAAAACGGATGTAGTCCTTGTGTTCTGAAATTCTGATATTCGCTGTCCTGCCTGTTTGACCAAAGTAGGACAGCTTACAGCTGCAAGAGACCTGGTATACACCAAGTAGGTGTAGGGGAAGTGGTTGGTCTTTAGTGGAGCAGATAAGGGATGCCAATTTTCTATATGGTCTGTAACAAGAGGTCAAGTCATGTTTTTTTAAGATTTTGGTAATTTTTTTTGAGGTGCCTCGGATGTAGGATGGAATCGTGATGGATTTAGAGTAATCCTTGTTGTGAAGGGGGGAAGGGTTGTGGTTTACTGGTTTGAATATTTTTTTTTTTTTTTGGGTGGGGGGTTAGCCATTGACTCAGAAAGTGTTGAGCATGTGATTTAGTTCAGTGGTTAGGGCATTGTCATTTGAACAGATTAGTTTAGCCCTATTGTATGGTGTCTTAATACCTCCATGTTAATCCATATATCAGTAAGCTTTTGTTGTGTAAAACGTTTATGTACCATTACTCCTGATGTTGTAAGTCTTATGACGCATCTCGAATCTTGTTGGTTTTTTTAATTTTTTAAATTGTTTTTAATAATCCAAGCTAAATTTCCTCCCGATATCTCAGCCCTATTTCAGTTCACAATGAACTCAGGCTATTTCGTTTGGCAGGGAAAATTCTACAAACAAATAGAGGGGACAGCCATGGGTTCACCACTCTCCCCACCCTTGGCCAACTTCTTTTTGGAAACTTTTGAAGAGAAAGCCTTAAACTCTGCCCCACAAAAACCAACCATATGACTTTGCTACGTTGATGATGTGTTCGCTATTTGGCTACATGACTCTGACACACTCCTCTCCTTCTTAACATACTTAAACAACCAACACCCCAGAATCAAGTTCACCCTGGTCAAGTTCACCTTGACCAGGGTAAAGTCAAGTTCTTCTTGACTTTCAAGAAGAAACTTGAGAAACTTGAAAAAAAAAAACATTCAAGAACACACTAGTCACCCGCCAGCCTGATGGAACCTTGGTTTTTGCCGCCCCCCCCCCACCTCACAACAATATGGAGTTATTAAGACACTATACAGCAAGGCTAAACTAATCTGTTCAAATGACAATGCCCTAACCACTGAACTAAATCACATCCTCAACACATTCTCAGCCAATGGCTACCCCCCTCCCTAAATCCAAAAAATAGCGAAACCAGTAAACCACAACCCCCCCCCCCCCTTCATAACAAGGATTACTCTAAATCCATCACCATTCCCTACATCCGAGGCACCTCGAAAAAAATTACCAAAATCTTAAAAAAAGCATGACTTGACCTCTTGTTACAGACCATATAGAAAATTGGCATCCCTTATCCGCTCCACTAATGACAAACCACTTCCCCTAGACCTACCTGGTGTATACCAGGTCCCTTGCAGCTGTATGCTGTCCTACTTTGGCCAAACAGGCAGGACAGCGAATATCAGAATTTCAGAACACAAGGACTACATCCGTTTTCACCAGTATAGCCACTCTGGTCTTGCAGACCATGCTCTGGATACATGCCACAGAATGCGGTGGAAGAAAGCCACAATAATACACCGTAGCAAGTTCAAATTTGAAAGACTTTTCATGGAATGAGCCTCAGCTCTAAGAAACATGCCAAACCTCAACAAATTTGGTTGCATGGGACTGCCCCAAATTTGGGAGACATACATCAGGAGACATTCAGCCCAATGGCCAAGAATACCTACATAGCCCTCTATGGGGCACCATCAGAACTTTTAGGAGAAACGATAGCTTCCTGCTTTGTCCTCATTTACTGTACGTAGTGCCTGCGTGCACGTGTCTTTATTGTAAGTTCCTTTGAAAATGGCAACATGACGTTTCTGAAATATTGGAAATATATATTAAAGTTTAATTTAATTTATATTCTATTGTACGTTGTGAATTCCCTAAGTCAATTAATAATCATGTATAACCAGCATATAAGCCTTTCTACAAGAATGACTCTTTTATAAGAAACACAGTACACTTCATTTAACATGCAAAAGATCTTACAGTAGAAACTATACATTTACTCCAAAGTCTCTTTCATTTTGATACTGTGAAACTTTTTAAGCATTGTATCAACAACACCTACCTTTATTCCAAGAATTTTTGGAATAAAGGTAGGTGTATGAGGAGGAGGTACTAGCAATGGGCTTCTCTCTGCCTTCGCTACTAACAAGCTTGTTCATCAATCCTTAGAGCACCATGGAACATGACCTATAGTGTGGCTGCATTATGCCAATGATGTTTTCTTCATTTGGCTCATCTCTATTAACCAACTGCAAGAATTTGTGTCACGCCTAAATAATTACCACCCTAGGATCAAAATCACCTTTGAATTAGGAAGCAACATATCATTATAATTTTTAGATATTCTTGTAAAGGTGTCTGAGAAAAATAAACTATTGATTCATTTTATAGGAAGCCAACTCATATTGGATGATACTTGCATGTCAATCTCATCATGATCTGGTACAAAAAACTAGAATTATATGCCATAATATAATTCCCCAGCAGTATAGACAAAAGAACCAAGAGCTTGATTACCTCAATTCCATCTTATCAAAGAATGGCTTAACATGACAATTAAGTTTTCAGAGAAGCAGTAATTCTTACTCATATTTGGTCAATCATGGATAAGATTTCAAAGTTGTTACATCAGTAGGATATTAAAGTTGCCTTCACACCCCCCCCATTCCAATAACATTTCTAATCTTCTTAAGCCTCCAAAACCTTGCCATCCACCACTTAAGAAACATAGGGAGACAGTTTCTACTCAAGAGCATTCAGAGAGGCATTGGAAATGACATGCACAACAGTTCAACAAGGAGCAAGTCATTATCCTCTCTTATCAAACATCTGGTGCATGTGGAAGTCAGTGGCATACATAATTCCACCAACCATCAGGTATCTACTTAGCACAAGCATACATTCCATTGTTAGTTTCTCTTTTTCAAATACTTACATTGTGGTTGCTTACCCGTTGGTAGCTTAATTTTTTATTTTATTCACTATATCTCCTGATGACATGAAACAGTTTATTTCACAAAATTAGTTGTCTGAATTAAATGTTTTTACTATCATTTCTTTGTGTTTTAATTCTGGCATTACAATTTCAATGGAATTTGCTTTTTTACTAGTATGCCAGTTTTTTTATACATTACATTTGTATTAACTCGACAGGACCAGCAGAATATTTCAAAATTATTATTTTCAAATTATTGAATTTCATACACCTGGTCTGCTAGTCCTGGTGGCTGAGTCAACAGTTTTGCTGCTAATAGGCTGTGGATCTGAATGTCATAGAGACACAGACATTTGTGAAAGTTATTAAGTGTTAGATGATTTTTCATTACTCATTATAGTACTGCTAGCACTGTGTTTATTAAGGAAGGTCTGAAATGGCTTGAGAAGAATGGTCTATGGAGTTGGCTTTATTGAGCCATATATATAAGTAGATTCCAGATATAAGTATATATAAGTAGATTCCAGATTTCAAACTGCATACACACAAGTTTCTCGAGTAACCAACAGTCACGAAGATTTAACCAGATTGAATAGCTTCCTATGCCAGATGTGTTTGTCCTGAGCTTCCACTGCTGCTTTATGCCATGTCTTGTCAATCTATCTCATTCATGGCCTACCTTTTTTATTTTTTGCCAATTCCTTCTGAATTGCTTAGAATGAATCACACACAAATCTTGTTGACCAAGTAAATGTCCTACATTCTGACATGTCGAAACTATCATAGCCCTTCTCTTATACAGAATAGTGCTAAGAAGTGGTTGGCTACTCTCCTGCAATATCACCTCACTGACCTGGATTGGCCAAGTGGTCAGCGTATCCACTCTCCAACCAAAAGGCTGTGGGTTCAAATCCCGCCATGGGCATGGATGTTTGTGATTGTCTCGAAAATACCACTGGTGATGATGGGTGGTAAATGCCGTTGGTGTAGATGATGATGGTAGTTGTGGTTCGTTGTAGTTGGTGGATTGAGTGGTGAAGACAGAGAGTTGTAGATTAGGTGCCCTCCCTCAATGAGTCTTTAGACTTCCTGGAGGTGTTACGTAATAATAATATTATTCATAAGGTCAAACTATCTTACCCCAGAAGTACTTCTTAAACAGTGATGATCAAAAGCATCAAGTATTCAATTATCACATACACAATTTCCATGTCTCAGCTCCATAATGAATGAAGAGAGAACCAGACCATTGTAAATTTGGGGGGGGGGTTCTGATATTCTGCTGTATTTCCAGAACTTTCCCTAAGAGTTTGAGCATTCCTAATCTTCAGAACAGGTTGGTGATTGGAGAACTACAGGCTATCCATGGAAACTGAGTAAGAGTGTATTTAGCAATGGTGCTAGAACTATGTTTTTTTGCTTGGAGAGTAGTGAATTGAGTGGAATAGGTTGCCAGAGTCTGTTGTAGGTGCTGTAACTGTGAACAAGTTCAATGCAAAATATGATAGATACTGTGTAAATGTTGGATAATTCTGGACATAATGTTTAGGGCCCACCTTGATAAGTCTAAGGAATCCTTGGAGCGGCCCTTAATAATAATCTTCTGCCCACTTAATTCCTCACCTCTCACCAATATCAGCTACACAGTTACCAAGTTAATTGAAACGAGAGACTTGTCATATAGCACATTGTTTAAGAAAGACAAAGGATTCATCTTGATCACCTGTTTTCATTATTTTTTCAATATTGAAAATCAAATCTAGTTGATTCTCTATATCATCATTTTCAACAATACAGGAGTTCTTTTCTCCCACATTATTTGTGAAGAAGTCTAAATCATCAGAGTATTCCCAATCAGATACTTTAAGATTACCACTTTAATCCCCAGTCCTTCCATTGTAGAGTCTTATTCATTGTGAATTCATTTACAAGGTGAAAGGACCACACCTCAGTCTTACTCTTGTTGTTTTCAACCATTCACTATATGCTTTATTAATTTTAACATAAGGCTTGCTGTGTTCATATAAAGTAGTCATAATGTTGATAAGTTTATCAGGTATTCTATTAGATCTTTCAGCTTCAATAAATTTTGCCTGTCAACTGAAATAAATGTCTTTTTGAAGTCAACAAAACATGTCACAGATTTCTGAAATTCTAAACATTTCTCAGGGATCTACCTCACTAAAAATATTTGGTTTATGTTGCTTCTTTTCCCTTCTGAATCCACTTTGCTCATCTTTAAGTTGCTTGTCAATCAGATTCTTTATTCTATTGAGCATAACATTGCTGAGTACCTTATCTTGAATAGACAATAAAGTGATTTCCCAATAATTCTTACACATTATGCTATCTCCTTTCTTAAAAATTGGCATTGTTATCCTTCTGGTGAAGTCTCTGGGAACTCTATGACTTTGATAGAAAATGTTCAGTTTTTGAAGTTTATTTATAGTCAATGTAACCTCACATGGTGTAATTGGACTGATATCAATATTGGGCATTGAACTAGTCTGTTCACTAAGGTTGATTGGATCACGATCACAAGACTGAATATTCTCATAATTAGGTTTATTTGAAAGAAAACAGCACAAAGAAATAAGCACAAGTTTAATAATTCCAATATTTCATCCCTATCACAAGATATCATCATCAGCCATTGTTTATCTGTGATAAAGTGATTTCCAAGATTACTCCAGAACTGTCTGTCACTGGATTTTCTTCCCTATGTGACACCCTGCAAATCAGATACTATCATCAGTCCAGTGTGATATTTGGTCAGCATCATGGCCATTTTCCTCCCTTGGAATCCAATCGGGTACTTCTTTTGTCCATCGTTGATCTCATCTTCTAGCAATATGCCCAGCCCATTGCTACTTCAGATGTTTCACTCTTTCTATGATGTCAGAGATTTTGGATTGATTTTTTATCCATTTATTCCTTTTGTGATCGTCTTGTGATACCAAGCAAATTTCTTTCAATAATAAATTATATTGTTCTTAAGTTTTGAATTTCCTTTGTGCATAGTGTCCACGTTTCACAGGCATATGTCAATATAGGAAGAATACATTCATTAAAAACTTTCTTTTTTAGGCATAATGATAATTGGCTTTTGAATATTGATTGTAATTTCCAAATGTTTTCCACCCAGGTATCATGTCTTAATTTCTTAATTTGATCCATTGTAATCTATTGTCCTGAATATATGTAATGATTTACTTGTTCAATTTCATCATTATTGATTTTTATTATTTCTGGCTGTACATAGCTATTGAACATCACTTGGGTCCTCTTAGGTTTATCTTTAAGCCAACTGTTTTGTTAGTAGTTTGGAGTTCACGGATCTGTACATCATGTGCGATTGAAGTTGGCAGTCATTTTGCTATGCTGCAAAAAGTGTTTTTAAACTAAAGTATAGTGAGGCTTTTTGTCTCAAATTGTGCTGCAGTTGTGCTTCACTTGAATACAAGTATCTTTCAGTGGTGTTATTGTTGAAACTTTGTTGTTTATATTGTGTTTTCGCTACTTGTTTGTTGCACTACTTCAGCATCTAAAGATGCCATCCATAAAGAAACATACGTCGATGGCATGGAGGACTTCTGTTCGAAAGTCTAGCTCTGCCTTGAATTTTTCACAGTGGATGCATTGCGGAAACTGCTATATGTATGCATTGAAAAATGTGAAAGATCTGTGGACTGTTTGGGTAAACGCAAAGAATGAAAATGTTACCGTATGTGAAAAGTGTCTAGATAGATTAGAGTGATTAGGAATGGAAGCAAATGTTGGGACCTTAGCAGAAGAGCTTCGGCAGGAGTTCATGAAAATGAAAAATGACCTTCATCTCCTGCAAGAGGAATTGCAAGTGCTCAGTAAGGAGGTTCAGGATATTAAGACTGAGTTAAATGTGTTGAATAGAGAAATTAGGACTATGGAGATTATTTTAGCTGAAATAACTAGAACAGGTTTAATTAAGAGAGAAACTTTGGTGAATGATGAAGTAATGAATAGTATGGAAGTGATTGGGAGTTAACAGAATGAAAGCACAAGAGGTCTAGAGGAAATGAGATGTTGTGAAAGTGAGAGAGTAAGTAAAAGAGTGATGGGGGAAAGTTATGAAACTGGGAGAATCATGCTGAATAGTGTAGAAAATGAGGTTGTGAGTGACAGTTGTTTGGGTTTGAATGAAGTTATGAGTGGTATAATATATGGTGATTCAATGATTAAGGGTACGGAGAACAGTATGACTGAGGAGTGCTTGTCTGGCAGAACAATAGAGAGAGTGACTTTAGCAATAAAGAGAGGGCATGGTGCAGAAAAGATGATAGTTATGGTGGTACAAATGACCTGAGTGTAGTATTAATTGAGTATCAAAAGATTTAAGAACATTGTTAGATATCATGAAGAAGAAAAGTGTCCAAGGGAGGATAGTGTGTTCTGCCTTGTTTTGACAATTATGAGTTAAGTAGACGAGCGATGATAATGAATGATATGATTGCAAGAATGTGCAAAAAAAAAAAGAGGTCTGGAATTTATTGATATCTGGAGTGTGTTTGAAGTTAAAAGACAGCTGTATGCAAGAGATGGGTTGCATCTGAACATGGAAGGTCATAAGCATTTGAAGAAGTTACTGTTTTCTGAATGAGGTGAAGTAATTGGGCAAAGAAACTAAAATTGAAAAGATTGAGTGTAAGAGGGAGAAACTTATGCAGTGAATGTATATTTGTTGATTTTTTTTGCAGAATAATTTGAAGAATAGAGTGGATAAAAATCGGCATGGGACAACTGAAATTAGTAGAATGGTACAAGAACTGATGGGGATCTGCAGTTTTTGTATACTAATGCATTGAAATAAGAGGGAAGAATTTTTGGCATTAGTCAGTGCAATCTCACCAAAAGTTGTAGGCATTAGTGAAACTTGGCTGTCAGCAGAAGATGTAGTTACTGGAATTGAATGTGATGGGTGCGATATTTTCAGGGAGGATAGAGAAGATAGAATGGGAGGGGGGGGGAATTTACTGTTGATGATAGCTGATGAGTTGCAGCCAAAGAAAGTAGTATATATCAAGAGGATAGACGTGTGAACGATAGTTCATTTGAGGTGAAAATATATAGTTGGTTGCTGCTATAGGCTAGGGGGTTATATTGAATTCATGCATCAGCAAATTAGTGCATTGAGTGCAGGGTTAGTGATTATTATGGTGAATTTTAATTATGGTGATATCAATTGGAAGAAGGAAATATCACATGGCAAAAAGGAAATGGAATTAATACACCTTCTAAGAGATAATTACTTGAAACAGCATATAACTGAAGGGACTCATGGTGCAAGAGTGTTGGATCTGGTCATGGGTTCAGAGGACATATGCATAAGTAAAGTGTCCTCGTTACCTTCAATTGGTGAGAACGATCATGCGGTATTGACTTGGGAGGTTGCAAAATTTGTGGATTTTTCTCTTAAGATGGGTATACATGGAACTACAGGGTAGGTAATTATAACAAGCTTCGGATGTTCTGCCATGAGATGAGTTTACTGCCATCCCATGGCAGAACATATTGTAGAGGAAAGATGTTAGCAGTGCATGGGATAAAATCAGTGGGTATGTGAGGACAGCAATATCAGAATTGCTGTCCTCAGAATTCCTGACCATGGGAACAATATCTTCCCATGGTCAGGAAGACAAACAAGGGTGGCATTAGATGGATGAGTAGTAGTATCAGGCATGATCCACAAAAAAATAAAATGTTATGGAGAATTTACAAGGAGAAAGGTGATCAGCACACTCATGAGCAGTACAAGACTCAAGCTAGGAAGGGTACAAGCATAGTAAGAAAAGCTAAATCAGATTATGAGAAGACCTTAGCCAAGGAGATCAAGGGTAATCCCAAAGAGTTCTTCCGCTATGTGGCAAGTCAAAAGAAGAATGACTTTGGAAGGATAACCTTAGTGGGTGCTGATGGCATTGAGTTGACCAATTCAGATATAATAGTAGAGTTACTGAGTGATCACTTTTCAAAAGTCTATCACCCAAGTGAGGATATCCCTGTACCTGTAGCAAAGCAATAACTGTGAGAATTCAAGTTAATAAATCAGAGGTACTTAGTATATTGCAAAATTTAACTGCAAACACTGCTGTAGGTTTAAATGGAATATCAGCTCAAGTGTTGCATGAATGTGCAAAGGAATTGTCAACGCCTCTTGCTTGATAATTTAGCTTACCCTAAGTTGGAACTCCAGTATGGTCCCTAGGGAGTGAAAAGAATGCAAAGTGATTCCTTTGCATAAAGGAGGCTCAAAGACTGCAATTGTAAATTACAGACCAATTACCATCTCGGTAGTTGGTGGTAAAAGTGTTTGAAAAGTTGGTTAAGGACAGAATTCAAGAATGGGTGGATCAGAATATGATACTCTATAATGGCCGACATGGTTTTGTTAAAGGTTGATCCTGCCTTAGCAATTTATTAAATTTTTATAATAGAATGACATCTGATTGAGAGGCTTATACGCTGGTTAAACATGATAACTAATATTTAAGGAATTGACAGCGTATACTAGAAATATAGATTAAATAAACTTTAATATATACTTTCCGATATTTCGGCGAACGTCACATTGCCATCTTCTTGGGAACTTACTAAAAGACACGTGCACACAAGTACTAATAACAGCAAATGAGACTGAAGCTAGGAAGCTAGCGTTTCCTAAAGTCCTGATGGTGCCCCCTGGCGGGCTATATTGGTAGTTCTTGGCCTTTGGGCTGAAGTTCTTCTGATAAAAGTTTCCCAAATTTGGGGCAGTTTCATGCATCCAAATTTGTTGAGGTTTGGCATGTTCCTAAGGGCCGAGGCTGATTCCATGAATAGTCTTTCATACTTGAACTTGCTGCGTTCAAGTTCAAGTATGAAAGTTCAAGTACGCAGCAAGTTCAAGTATGAAAGACTATTCATGGAATCAGCCTCGGCCCTTAGGAACATGCCAAACCTCAACAAATTTGGATGCATGAAACTGCCCCAAATTTGGGAAACTTTTATCAGAAGAACTTCAGCCCAAAGGCCAAGAACTACCAATATAGCCCGCCAGGGGGCACCATCAGGACTTTAGGAAACGCTAGCTTCCTAGCTTCAGTCTCATTTGCTGTTATTAGTACTTGTGTGCACGTGTCTTTTAGTAAGTTCCCAAGAAGATGGCAATGTGACGTTCGCCGAAATATCGGAAAGTATATATTAAAGTTTATTTAATCTATATTTCTAGTATACGCTGTCAATTCCTTAAATATTAGTTATCATTATTATAATGACATCTGAGTTGGAAGGGGGAATGGCTACACAGTGATACTTCTGGATTTTGCTAAGACTTTTGACAGGATACTCCATGGAATACTGTTGCACAAATTAGAGCAGATGGGGATGGATACTAAACTGGTGATATGGATAAGAGAATGACTCATGGAGAGATACCAGAAAGTGGTGTATATGGAGGAGTATAGTCTGGGATAAGGCAGGTGACCAGTGGTGTGCCTCAGGGCTCTGTGCTTGGGCTGTTATAGTTTAATTTGTACATAAACGATATAGGAAATGGCTTGAAGGGAGATATTCAGTTGTTTGCTGATGATGCAAAGTTGGGTAGCACAATAAGAAATCAAGCTGATGTTGAGAGTTTGTAGGATGATTTAAATAAGGTGGCAAAATGGGCAAAAGATAATGGATGTCAGTTCAATATGGAAAAGTGTAAAGTTATGCATTTTGGGATTAAAAGATTACCAGCTGTGTATGTGTACCACATTAATGGAACAGTACTACTCCAAGAGATTGATGAGGCTAGGGACTTGTGGGCGGGGGGTTATGGAGATGAAGTTCAGGGGTCACATTGCTAAGGTGTCCAAGATTGCACATAGGATTACTTGGTTATTGAAGAACACACACACTCCCTCTCTCTCTCTCTCTCTCTCTAACATCCAGAGATAAAGAGGTTATTATTCCCCTTTATAAGGCATTGATACTTCCACATTTGGATTACTGTGCTCTGGTCACCTGGATTCCTTGGAGATGAGGAGGTTGTGGAGAGGGTTCAGTAAATTACTAAATTGTTTTATAAGATTGATGCAGGGGAAATATTTCAGCTGTGTGATAGTAATGGAAGAATAAGAGGTCATCCCTGAAAATTAAGAAGAGGTGTGGTTAACAAGGGCGTGAGAACTAGATTTTTTTGCTTGGAGGGTGGTGGATAAGCGGAATGCATTGCCTGACTCAGTTGTGAATTCTTCATCTGTAAATGAAGTCAGGAAGAGGTATTGTACACCCACAGTTCATAGAACCTGATCTGGAAGATTGGCAAGAAGAGTCAGTTCATGCTGAAGGGGAGAAAGAAATAAAGAATGTACGAATTGGTTACCAACACACAAAATCATGTGCTTTATACGTAAAATTTTCGAACTGTTATACAAGTGTAATAGTTACCACTTTAAAAACTACAATGTTCATAAAAGAAAAGTTAATTTTCCCACGTGTAATAATAAACAACTTATTCCACAAGATGGATTGATTACCCTAGTATCAGAATGGATTCTCCTTTTTCTGACATTGCCAGAAGTGTCAAAGGGTCTTGTATGTGTGGGCATGCAGTATGATAGATATTGTTTTGATAGTTTGGGTATCCCGCGATGAGTCTACCAACTCCATGAAGATACCCGTAATAATAATAAAAGTAAAGACAACTGTTATCTGCAAAGTGTAAATGGCTTAAATATCTTCCATTTATCATCAGAACTTCCCAAGTTTAAATATTTCTTCTATGCATGCTGTGCATAGTTTTGAAGATATTCTGTCACCTTTTCTTATGCCTCTCTGTATTCCCATGGTAGAGATGCTTCCATTGAAATGAATTGTTGATGTTGCATTGGTTTATGCTGATTTGAAAGTCCTGACATGGCTCCTCTTGCTGGTTGCTCCTCTACTTGCTCATTTCACAATGCTTTAAGCATTGCTCAAATTTTTACTGAATCAAAGTCTTCCTCATAATGAATACAACCAGGACATAATAGTAGCTGGTATTCATTATCATCATCGTCATCATCACAAACCATGGGCTCACAGCCCGTTGATGTCTGATACCTGTTTCACTATCTTCTTCCACCTTTCTTTGTCCAGTGCACAGTGTCGCAGTTTTTGTACACCCATTCCACACCAGTCTTTTATATCGTCTTTCCATTCTCTGTATGGTCTACCTCTTCTGTTTAAACCCTCCAAAGTACCAAACATAAATGTCTTTATCTTCCGGTCCTCACTCATTCTACAGATGTGTCCAAATAATTGCAGCTTCCATTTTATAATCTTCTGCACTAGATTCTGTTTTGGTTGTATCTTCTGATAGAGCTCTTCATTGGTGATTTTCTGTATCCATCCTATTCTTAGAATCTTCCTGTAACAAGTTCTTTCAAATGCCAAAATTCTTTTTCTTGATTCCTTATTTATTACCCATGTTTCAGATCCGTACAGTGCATTGCTGAAGATACATGTTTCCAATACTCTTAGTTTTGTTTGCAGACTGATCACTTTACTTTTCCAGATGTTATCCATGGCCTTCAGATTTGTTCTTCCCTTTGCAATCCTGATCTTTATTTCTTTTTTACAGTCCAAGTCATATGTCAGTTTACTTCCCAAATATGTGAATTGTTCTACATTTTCTATATCAGTTCCATCCACTTGTATCTTTTGTTTCATGTTCTTCTCACCAAATACCATTGTCTTTGTTTTTTCAAAGTTCATAACAATTCCTCATTTAACAGTTTTGGTGTTTTTTGTAGTTCTCTTTCGTCTTCTTCAATAATAACAATGTCATCTGCAAATCTCAGATTGTTAATTATCATTCTGTGTACAGATATTCCTTTGACATCTTTCATTTTATCCATTGCTCTTTCTAAATGTGCAATGAAAATGCTTGGTGATATTTGGTCTCCCTGTCTAGTACCTCTGCTTGTTTTAAACCATTTCCTCAAATCATCACCTATTCTAACTGCTGCAACTGCATTCTGATAAACATCTTTTAATAATAGCTATTAGTTTTTTATCAATTCCATAGGATTCCAGAACTGCTAATGTCATTTTCTGGTCAATACTGTCAAATGCTTTCTGAAAATCAACAAAGCAAGTATATATGTTTTTGTTTTTTCTCCTAGCTTTCTCTGCTATTAACCTCATTGTCAAAATCTGTTGAATTGTAGTTCTTTCCTTCCTAAATCCTGCTTGCTCGTCTGCAAGGTATGCTTCCAGTTGTGTTCTCAATCTTTCTGTCAATATGACCATCATCACGTTACCAAGGTGACTTATCAAGGCAATTGTTCTATAATTTTTACATTCTAGCTTATTTCCTTTCTTGTATAATGTTACTAATATTGATTTCACCCACTCCTCTGGCATTTTCCCTTCTTTCCATACCATATTACATACTTGGTGCATTTCTGTAACCATACTTTCACCACCATATTTAATCATTTCTCCAGTAATGTTATCATTACCAAGACTCTTGGTGTTTTAGCCATCCTATTGCTTTTTCTACCTCTCCTCTTAAAATGTCCATATCATGCTCATTACCTAGTGGTGGTATTTGCTTCAATTCTTCAGTCAGTTTCCCAACGCTATCTGAATCTAGTTTTTCTTCATATAACTCACTACAGTATCTTGTCCATTGCTGTACAATTTTTTCTTTATTCATCAATACTTTGCCTTTTTCATCTTTAATTGTGGTCTGTTTTGGTTGCCACTTTCTATTAATGGTTCTGATCATTTTGTATACCTCCCTTGTTTTATGCTCTCCATAGTACTGTTCTATATGAAGAAGCAGAAAGGGAAATGGCCCCAGTCCAGCATGGAGAGATCACATTGAGTGAGTGGTATCAGTGGAAGCTGTAGATCCAGAAATGAGCTGTCGTGTTTGTATACCAATGCTAGAAGTATAAGAAACAAGGCAGATGAAATGGTTGCATTAATTGCGTCTGTTCACCCAAAGATTGTCGGAATAAGTGAGACATGGTTAGATGAGGACGACATCCTGACAGGAATAGAGATGGAAGGGTATGATATGTTTCGTGAGGATAGAAGGGGTAAAAAGGGAGGGGGAGTGCTATTGATGATAGAGAAAGAGTTATGTCTGTACAAAGTAGAGATGCAAGATGGAAATAGTGCCAGTGGTTTTGAGGTAGTTTGGTGTGAGATAGAGAGAATGGAATCAAATACTTGGTAGGATGTTGTTATAGACCAGGTAATGTGGATGGTGGTGATAGTGAAATGTATAGTCAAATTAGCCAAGCAAATAAGCAAAGGGTGGCCATTATGGGTGATTTTCATTATGACAATATAGACTGGAATGAAGAGATAGCAACTAGAAGTAAAGAAAATGAGTTTCTTGAGTTTTTGAGGGATAACTACCTCAGACAGTATGTAACAGAGGGCACACGAGGATTAAGGGTCTTGGGTTTGGTCATCTCATCAGAGGATGTAATTATAAATGAGGTGTCAAATCATCCACCAATTGTTGAAAGTAACCATGAGGTGATTACCTGGGTGGTTGCCAGCAGTGCAAGGACCCCTGTGAAAAAAGGGTATATGTGGAACTACAAGGGGCGGGGGGTGATTATGAAGAGCTCAGGAGACAGCTTGCGGGTGTAGCATGGAATGAGGAGTTAGCTGGAAAAGAGATCAATGCAGCTGGGGGGATTTTCAAAAACTATTTAGTAGATGCAATGTCTAAATGTATTCAAAGGGTGAGAAGGTTAAATAAGATAGGTGTGAGATGGATGAATAAAGAGATTAAGCATATGATACAGAGAAAAAGGGCATTGTGAAGGCAGCATAAGAGAAGTGGAAGCAACCAATTTCATGAGGTCTACAAAGACCAGGCAAGGAGGGTGACTTGGTTGGTGAGAGTAGCTAAAGAGAGGTATGAACAGCAGTTAGCTAATGAAGCCAAAAAAAATCCTAGGGAGTTCTTTCGATATGTAGCCAGCAAAAGAAAGAATGATTATGGAAGGATGACATTGATTGGAGGAAATGGTATAAAGACAGCTGTTGCAGAATGTGTAGTGGAGATACTTAGTGAGCAGTTCATAAAGATCTTTCAATCTTGTGAATGTGACTTCATAGAGAGATTGAGAGCAGTTGATGATGGGGAGGAGAGACTGACTGTAAGTGAGCAAGAGGTGTTTGGGGAGTTGAGTAAACTAGATGTAAATAAGGCTGTGGGACTTTATAATATATCACTGCGTATTCTGAAGGAATGTGCCAGAGAGTTGACACCTGCCTTGACATATTTTTTTAATACGAGTCTTGCACTTGGTCAAGTTCCTAAAGAGTGGAAGGAGGACAAGATTTTGCCACTTCATAAAGGAGGTGATCGAACTTGAGCATCAAACTATAGGCCTATCTGTGTGTCAGGTGTTGTGGTTAAGTTGTTGGAGAAGCTTGTGAGAACTAGGATCCAGAGTTGGGTTGACAACAATGGTATAATCTTTGATGGACAGCATGGATTTGCTAAAGGGAGGTCATGTTTTAGTGATCTACTTACTTATTACAATAAAGTGACCGCTTCCTTGGACAGAGGAGAAGGATACACAGTAATATACTTGGATTTCGCAAAGGCTTTTGATGGAGTACCTCATGATAAATTGACAGCCAAACTAGAGCAGATGGGGTTGGATATTAGATTAGTGCATTAGATTGGAGACTGGCTATCTGATAGGTATCAACAAGTTGTGTATGGGGGTGCGATATCCAGGAAAAGGAAAGTCACTAGTGGAGTGGCTCGGGGGTCTGTTTTAGGGCCATTACTATTTAACTTGTATATTAATGATATTGGCGAAGATTTGGATGGAGATATTCAGTTGTTTGCAGATGATGCAAAGTTAGGACGAACCACAAAGAGTAGTGAAGATATTGTGGCCTTGCAAGAAGACTTTAATAAATTGAGTGATTGGGCAAGCAAATGGGCATGTGAGTTCAATATTGCAAAATGTAAGATTTTAAAATTTGGAAAACAAAGATATGATGCAGAATTTATGCTTGGTGAGAATATATTGTTGGAGATAGAGGAAATAAGAGATCTGGGGGTGATAGTGGATAACGATCTAAAATTTAGGGGACACATTGCCACAATTGTGAAGACAACACAAAGACTTCTGGGAATGATGCAGAGGACACTGACATGTAGAAGTAGGGAGATTCTTGTTCCATTGTATAAGGCTTTGATTAGGCCACACATTGACTATTGTGCCCAGATTTGGTCACTGGGTTTTCAAAAGGATGAAGAGATGTTGGAAAGGGAATGTTGGACTGAGGTAGTTTCTGACCTCTGGAATGTTGAGTATGAGCAAAGATTGAGAAGATGTAATTTGCAGAGTCTGGTGGAGAGAAGGAAGAGGGGAGATATGATAGAGACCTACAAGTTGGTAAGGGGTTGTTATGAGATCAATGGTGGAGAAGTTCTACAGAGAATAGTGGGAGATCAGGGGAGAACCAGAGGTTATCCCTGGAAGCTGTATAAGGAGGGTGTGAGTAGGGGAGTGAGAGGCAGGTTTTTTTCGTGCAGAGTTGTGAATGATTAAAATGCTTTGCCTGAGAGTGTGGTGTCTGCAAGGAGTTTGAGTGTGTTTAAGACACGGTATGATGAGATGTGTGTGTGTGTGTGATAAAAGGACCTCCCAGATGAGTCTTTGACTCCATGAGGTCTTGGGAAATAATAATAAAATAATAATATTGTTGCATTGGTCTTCTAACCATTTCATCTTTTCCATTCTGACTGCTTTTTTCACCTCATTACACTTTCTTCTGTATTGCACTTCTATTTGTTCTGATGTATCCCTTCTTATCTTCAACATTCTTTTCTCCTGTACTAACTTCAGTGTTTCTTGTGTAATCCATTTCTTCTTGATCTTCTCTTCTTCTGGTAGTACTGTTTCTTCAACTGCATCTTCTATCGCCTTCATTACTCTTTTCACTCTTAAATTCCAGTTTTTTTCTTTCTCCACACTTTTAAGTTTCTTTTCTAACACTGTTCTGTACCTTCTTCCTATTTCTGCTTCACTTATTCGTGCTGTATCTCTTCTATTCTGATGTTGGGGTTTATATTTCTTTTTTAATTTCATCTTGATGTTTGCAATCACTAAACTATGGTCCGAGTCTATATCCGCTCCTTGAAAAGTTCGACATTGCTGTACTGATATTATCCATCTTCTTTTAATCATAATCATATCAATCATGTTTTTGATTTTCCCATCATTTGATCGCCACGTCCATTTTCTACATTCCTTTTGTTGGAATTTGTCATTCAGTAATCTGTTGTATAACTTGAATGTGGTCCATTGTGCTCAAGATTCTTTGAAAGGCTGCGTGTTCTTTTGGCCATGGAAGGTCTAGCATTGTGCAAAGCCTGTGAGCCAAGACTTCTGTAAACTACCAATAGTAGACTATTCTTTTTCAGACATGGGTAAAATGTTCTGCCAAGACTCTGTAGATCATTTTTCTACCTGCAGCTTTTCTGTTTTGCATGCTTCAAATTCTCCATATAACTTAGGTAGAATTTGTGGCACTTCAGTTATTTCATAGTTGTCTTTTTCATTTGCTTTGCCATCTTGATCCATTCTTTTTGCTAAAGCATATCTATCTCTGGTTATGTTGCTATCTCATATTTTGACTGCAATCATCTGTTTATTGTTCATCAAGTGATATTTAACTTTTTGAGCTGTGGTTGTCTTCAATTGTTTGTCGTATGAGTGTACAATTGATTTATATTTTCTGATTGTTTTGCACAATTCAGTGTATTCAATTTTATTCTGTGAGGTATAAATTTGTTTCACTTTCTTCATAAGCTGTTTCATTTCTTCTGAAATGTTGTCTTGTTTTTGTTCTGCAGTATTGCAAAAGGTTTTGGGTATTAATTCGCTACCTTTGGAATGGATCAGCATTGTCATCTATATTAAGATTTTGAAATCTGTTGTTTCGTTCACTTTAGAATATATCTTTTAATGTTGAGTTTGCATCATCTACATTTTTCTTTAATCTTTTAAACATTTTTTTCTTTCTCTTTGGCAATTTATTTAATCCTTATTATTTTGTTGATAACAGAACAGTTCTGAAAGATGTTTCTCTTTTTTTTTTTCCCCTTGAAGGAAGAATTCATGATGTGCAGGCTCTCTTTTTCTGTAAGCTATTAGACTTGCTCCTTTATCACCTCTCATGTCATATCCAAAATTTTCCATTGAGCTTTCATCTAATTGTTGTGTACCAATTCTGGCATTAGTCTTCCATTACAATTTTGAAATGATGTTTTTCTTTGTTGTAAAGTTGGGATACAGAATGAAAGAAGTCTTCAAATTTATTAGTATGACTTATTCATTGTTGAAATTATGGATTCTACAACTGTGTTATAACTAACTCTTTTTATTATCCTGACATTTCGATCTTCATATCAAGATAATTACCTGGAGCATACACAAATATACAAGACAAGCTGAGTTACATTACAAAAAACTGTAAGCTAGAGAAACAATGATTTGATCACATGTTATTCTACTGGCATGACTTCTAGTGAGAAAAAAAAAATTATTTATAAATTACATCAGGCTACATTTAATTTAAAATAACATGAATAAACATTTTTTTCTTATAGATAGTTTTCTTTCAGTAACAGTGATGTCCTATTTTTAGTATTACAATTGTTATTTTTGATTTAGGATTCTGGATTTACTACAGTCTAGTTTATAGTTGTTCTTAGGGAGGAAGGTTCTGTGGGTTAAATATATGCCTTCCATGTGTATAGGATTTTTAGACCTTCATTATTGTTCAGATTGGGGTGGTTGATAATGATCTCATAGGCTTCCTTAAATGTGCATTCATACCAAAACATGTTGTCTACATCACATGCGCATCATCTATATCACCTAGTTTGTCTACATCACATGCACATGAATGCATTTGATGTAGACAACTAGAGCTTTTCCAGTGTTGTGTTCAGAGCATGATCAGTCCGTGCGGTTAGCCTAGTGGCTTTGCGCTTCACAACCATATGCCTGGGGAAGGAGTGTCCTAGGTTTAATTCTCTTCGCCGACGTGAGGAGCTTAAGGATCTTCCTCAGCCATAGTCAAGTTAGCCGGTCTTGGGCGTGGACAGCATCCCCCCCCCCAGTTTATCAGGGGTTTTTCATCCCACAAGCAGGCAAATCGGCCCCGTGAACACACGGATCTACAGCCATAAATACTTTACCCCTCATGAGGGGGGCTCAACTCACCCCAATAGGGATGGGGGGAAAAGGGAGGGAACTCCATACAAATAAATAAATAAATAAAGGGCATGATCAGAAAGGCCAGCTTCACCATAATTATTATATTTAATGTGTCATTTATGTTCTTTTTGTCTGACAAATTGTGCGTCCTTTCTCCTATATATGGTATGTTACAGGTGCAATGAATACGGTATACTCCAGGGTGGGCTAGTGGGGAGAGTGGGATATAACATAAAAAATTGGATATTTTTTATATTATATCCCACCAATAACATTGACTAATATCCCATAATAACATACATGAAGTTTCAAGAGGAGTGCCCTCTCTGGGTACTGTAGCTAGCCTTAGCTGTTGGGTGGGAGGCATAAGAATTAATGGTTGCCAAATCTTGGGAAACATTAATTCTTATTTAGATTTATATTATTTAGATTTATGTTTTCTAATTCAAAAAAAAAAAAGCACTTTTAAATTTGTATTTGCTGTTATGAACCATTGTAGTTCATTTGATTCTGTGTAAGGCATCTAGGACATGGTTAACTAGACCTGACTGATCATAGTAGTGGACAGATATATTTCTTGTGTTCTTCAAGATGGATAGACTGGTCTCCCAGTTTTTCCATAATATGACCATTTGCTAACAGGGAACCTTGTACACACCTCGAACTGAGATGGTGAACTGATACGGGCAGCCAACCTGATATGAGGTCTTCAGATTGTGATAGATTATATCTGTATAGATTATATTTCTTTAGAGTTCTAATTTTTGAAGGTACCCTTGATATAGGGAATATAATAGCATTATTATAATCTGTATGTTTAGAGAGAGATATGAAGTGATGGAAAGGACAGCTATTTGTTAGTCTTTTTTGCATTGTAGTAAAGTACAGCAAATAAAGGAGAGTTCACTTGTGAAGGAAACCTGGTTGGAACAAGGGTTAGAAGCTCCCTTAACAATGGTTTTGATGATACCGTATTGTTTGGGGGAGGGAGTATGATGAGAAAATTTGTTTTGTCTACCTCTGTAGGTAGGTGTTTGGTAAACAGAGAAATAAAAAAAAAAACGTGCTATTAGAAAGATGTGTGATTAGGGTGGCTAGAAAAGAGAGACTATTATTTTCTTAGTTGTTCCACATTAAACTTGGATTCTGGGGTGCTGACTGTTGAGATGGAGGAGGAAAAGGTGTTCATGCTTGAGGCATGTAGCCAATTGGAAAACACATCAACAACATGTCTTTGCTAGATAGAAGTTGGAGAACAGTAGTGTCAAGAGCATTTTTTTCAAAATACTTCATATAGAAATTGGCTAGAGAAGCAGATAGGGAAGAGCCCATGGTTGTACTCTCTGTTTATATATGGTGTCCTTCCAAGTGATGTAACTAGTATGGTTGGCAATTGAAGAGATCAGTGATGTCAGCAGGGAGAGGGAATATTTTTAAGTAATGAGTCAGAAAGGAGGATATTGAGGATGTTGGTAAATAAAGAAGTTAAAACTAAATGTTGAATTAAAGATTTGAAGTGGTAGAATGTTTTATATAAAATGAAGTAATGGCCAGTAAGGGAGAGTAATTAAAGACTTCGCTAATTGCTTGCCTAGTTTAAAGGAGGGGAAGGCAGTAGCATCTACTATAGGATGGAGTGGGTTATTTGGTTTATGAATTTTAGATAATCCATATATCCACAGAGAAAAAGTGTGAAATTTTTAACTGATTCAGGAGACATCTAACATCTTCCATCAATTCTTTATTAGCCACTGAAAGCAAAACATCAAGGTGACAAAAAAAAAAGGTATATTTAATGTATTGTGTCAAGGTCACCATCAACGAAATTTCTGGAAAACTGAGGAAAAAGCAAATAGTGTCTCTAAGAGATGAAAATGGAAAAATAGTTCTAGAAGAAGAGAATAAATGGTGTCCACTTTTAAAATTGCAACTTGGAATGTCAGAACTCTGTATGAAGCTGGCAAATTAAGAAATGTCACAAGAGAAATGAAGAGGCTGGGCATCTGGATTTTGGGAATTTGCAAGACAAGATGGCCAGGATCTGGAAAGTGTCAACAAGATAATACGACAATGTATTACTCTGGAAATGATGAGAACAAACATCGACATGGTGCAGCTGTAATAGTAGATGAAGAAATCAATAAAACAGTAATAAATTGGATTCCATTTTCTGAAAGGATAATGCTGTTACAACTTAAGGGAAACCCCGTTAACATAAATATCATCCAAGCTTATGCACCCACATCTGACAAAAGTGAAGAAGATGTTGAAGAGTTTTATGAACACCTAAAAGAGATTAAAAACCTAACAAAGAAACATGATATAAACA
Source organism: Typopeltis vanoorti (assembly GCF_054136105.1). Classification (NCBI taxonomy): domain Eukaryota; kingdom Metazoa; phylum Arthropoda; class Arachnida; order Uropygi; family Thelyphonidae; genus Typopeltis; species Typopeltis vanoorti. The sequence goes on from NC_143559.1 coordinate 138,069,862, forward strand.
TAGTGATGGGCGACTTCAATGCAAAAGTGGAAAGAGGGGGTGATGGAGAAATTGTTGGCGAACATGGCTTAGGCACCAGAAACGACAGGGGAGATCGCCTAGTCCAGTTCTGTCAGGAAGAAGATCTAACAATAGCAAATAGCTGGTTTAAACTTCCACCCAGAAGACTGTACACTTGGAAATCGCCTCAAGATAACCAACATAACATTGTCAGAAATCAAATTGATTATATACTGATAAATAAAAGATTCCACTGTAGTATAAAGAGTGCAAAGACTTATCCTGGAGCAGATATCTCATCAGACCACAATCCCATAGTTGCAGAAGTATGTCTTAGATTAAAATCAGCTAAAAAATCACAAAAGAAGAAAAAGAAAATTGATGTAGAAAAACTGAAAGACCCGAACATAAATAAAAGTGCCAAGACACAGCTTAACCTGCGATAACAGATTAACATAGAAGAAAATAAAAGTGTGCAATCTCTTTGGAATAGCTTAAAGAATGCCATCATAACAAGTATTGAAGAAGTAGGTTATGTGAATAATATAAAACAACAGGAATGGATGACAGATGAGATTCTTTCTCTTATTGATATAAGAAGAATGTACAAAAACAAAGACCTTGTCAGGTATACAGAAACACATAACATCATCAAGAAAAACATAGAAGCCAAGGAAAATTGGATGAAAAATTTATGTACTGAAATTGAACTGCTTCAGAAGAAACATGATAATTTCAATTTGTATAAGAAAATCAACGAAATTTCTGGAAAACTGAGGAAAAAGCAAATAGTGTCTCTAAGAGATGAAAATGGAAAAATAGTTCTAGAAGAAGAGAATAAAGCACAGATTTGGATAAAATATGTAACAGAACTTTTCAATGATACTAGACAGAAGCCTATAAATATAAAAGATAACATTCAAGGACCAGCAATCATGAAATGCGAAATAGAGAATGCTATATGAACAAGTAAAACAGGAAAAGCCAATGGACCAGATGGTGTGCAAACAGAATTTTTAAAATTAATAGAACCAGATAACATCAAACTTCTTGAAAAACTATTTAATAAAATATATGAAAGTGACGAATTTCCGTCAGATTGGCTCATATCTACATTTATCATTGTCCCAAAGAAACCCAAAGCGAATTCCTGTAGTGACTTCCGACTTATTAGTCTAATGAGCCAAACATTAAAAATATTTTTGTAAGTAATTCAGAATCGTATTTATAGAAAAAGTGAAGAAACTCTAAGTGAAACACAATTCGGCTTTCAGAATGGTTTTGGTACTAGAGAGGCCCTTTTCTGTACCCAAATATTGATACAAAAATGCATAGAAAAACAGAAATCTGTCCTTATGTGTTTCAAAGATTTTGAAAAAGCATTCGACAAAGTCAGACACACTAACTTAATAGAAGTCCTTCAACAAATAAGGCTAGACGAACAAGACATAAGACTAATAACAAATCTGTATTGGAATCAGTCAGCTACTGTTCAATTAGACAACATTACCACCAGTGATATTAACATCAAAAGAGGAGTGAGACAAGGATGTGTGCTCTCACCACTCCTGTTCAACATATATGCAGAGGTCATCTTTAAAAAAGCATTGGAAGAACGTCCAGAGGGAATCACAATAAATGGAAAGATTGTTAACAACCTACAATATGCAGATGACACCGTGCTAATTGCAGATAATATTATGGATCTCCAAAAACTCATTGACAGAGTATACATAGAAAGCCAAAGAATGGGAATAAATATAAACATCAACAAGACAAAATACATGATCATCAGCAAACATCCAGCCTCATCAATGAAACTGACACTCAATGGGAAAAATATTGATCAAGTGTCAAGATATAAATATCTTGGTTGCTGGCTTAATGAACGGTGGGATCCATAAATAGATATAAAGACAAGGATTGAAGTTGCACAGCAGTCCTTCATGAAAATGAGAACACTATTCTGCAATAAAGACCTAAACATGGAAGTCAGATGTCGAATGCTGAAATGCTACGTGTGGTCTATTCTGCTCTATTGAGTTGAAACATGGACATTGAAGGCGACAACCATCAAGAAAATCGAAGCCTTTGAGATGTGGCTATACAGAAGAATGCTAAAGATATCATGGACAGAAAAAATTACCAATGAAGATGTCTTAAAATCCATTGGCAAAGCTAAACATCTTGTACAAATAATCAAGAAACGAAAAACATCATATCTTGGCCACATCATGAGAAACAGCAAATACCAACTTCTACAAACTATTTTGATAGGAAGAATTGGTGGCAAAGGAACTAGAGGAAGAAAAAGAATATCATGGTTTGACAACATCAAGACGTGGACAGGAAAGAGCAGTGCACAACTGCTCAGATTAGCACAAGAGTGCAGTTTGTTCGCCAAGATGGTCGCTGACCTTCGATAGAAGATAGCACAATAAGAAGTGTCAAGGTGGTTTAAATCCAATAAATTAATTACTTAATGTGAAAAATCAACCTTTTGCACATAAAATGCAAGTATAGCATTAATCAATTTTTTAAATCTTGCCAAAGCTGATCTTATATGTTTCAGGTGAGTACTATTGAGTTCCTCCTCAAAAAAGAAGCATTCATTCTCTTATCATTCTGACATGTTTATGGTTTGTTCTCTATCTCTTTTCAAGAACTGAACAGGGAAACATTTAACCTAAGTATTCTTGCCAAATGCCATTGAATAGCTGAGCTAATTAAAACCTGCTATTTATGTATTTGATCTAAGGGACCAGTATTTTTGTTTGAAACCTAAAGTGGGCTATAGTATGTTTCAAACTGAGCCATGCTTACGTTTTAAATGCAGAGTTGTTTTATATTAAAAGAAATCTGCATCTTGCTTTTTCCCTTAGTAATGCTCACATTCATGTTAATGGATGTCCATTTTATTAATAATACAATAATTTCTTTTAAGTATTGAATACAAATTATTTGAAGTATTGAATACAAATTATTGTATGAATGGGGGACCTCCCTTCGATGAGTCTTGACAGACTTTATGTCTTAGAAAGGACCTCCCTCGATGAGTCTTTTGACTCCTTGGAGGCCTGAATAATAATAATAATAATAAATATATTTTGTTAATAAATTTTATACTAAAATATTAGATAACTTCTTAATTTACTAAATAATATATATAGCTAGGTATGGTTGAAATGTTACACTACATGTAGTATTTAAAAATAAATTAACATTTTTTTAGGACACTTAAACTTCCATGAATTAAGAATGATGTACCTTTCTTTATTTATTAACATTATTTATAGAATATTTATGTTTTGATTTCTGTACACACTTGCTTTCCTCAAGAGAAGTTGAATTACATATAATTAAAAAATATACAAAATAAAGCTAAATATTACTCACAAGTCCAAAACTCAGTGGTTTCAATGGTTACTGGCTTCTCATATTTGTATATTCTTTAAATAACATGAATGATTAAAAACTAACCTTCTTAATTCTGATATGCCCATTGTAAATCAGCAACATTTATGTCCAAGTTTAGAAGAAAATAATGACTTTTATCATAAATTCATACTTAGATATTCATCAGGAAGGAAGTTGATTCAAACTGCAGTATTATGAATATAGCATGTAATAGATTCAGTGTGGAACAAAGCATTGCGATTATTAAAACTGATTTTTACATATAGTTCTTATAATTTTTTTAAACCTGCATTCTATGAAAGTTGCACTGTATTTTCTTCCTGGTGGAAAGAAGAGTTACTGCATATTTGTAAAAGATTTATTTTATAAAAATGTTGTTTTTATTTATTGAATTTATTTATTTTTTTCATTGCTATTAGACTGCTGTAGAGGCATACACCATAGCAGTAGTAGGTAAGTTCCTTTGAAAATCTCTTTTAAAAAAAATTACTTGTGAATGAAAAATTACCAAGCTGAAAATTCAAGAGAACTTTGTGTTTTTATCTCTGAGCATATTATTATTATTAAGAGAGACCTCCAGGGAGTTAGGGATTCATCGAAGGAGGCCACATACTACATGCACTAGCTATCATATGTATTCTTGAATTCATTCACACTGCTTGCACCTACCATATCTAATGGCAATCCATTCCAATCATGCATTGCCCTACCCTCTTAAGGAAAAATCTAGCCTTCACCCTGTTCTTAGCGGCATCCATTCTCGACTTCCAAGGATACGCTCTTCTTCTTTATCACCCTCCATAAAATGAAAAATTCCATCAACTGAAATCCTGTATATGACCCTTTCAGGAATTTGCACATCTCAATCATATTATTATTATTATTTACAGTATCTCCATGGAATTCGGAGACTCATCGCGGGAGACCCAAATCAACCATCATACACAGAAATCCTATCATACCTCACCTTGAATCCATTCACCTTCAGGGAACTCACAACCAATTCTAGCAATCCATTCAACTCACTTACCACTCTTCTTGCAAAAAATTTGGTCTGCACACCCCTACTAACACACTCTTACATAGCTTCCATGAATGGCCCCTAGTTCTCTGACTATTTGTCATATATTGGAAAATTTTGCTTGCATCAATTTTATAAAACTCCTTTAATATCTTAAAAGTTTCTGTCATGTTCCTCTCCCCCTTTTTTTCCCCTACCTATAAACTGAACTTGGTAACCCACAAACCTTCAACCTATCCTCGTAGGGATTATATTGCACACCTGTTGCCATTTTGGTCACACATCTCTGAATCTTTTCAATCACATCCTGGTCCCCAAGAAACCCACGTGACCAAATCTGTGTGCATTACTCAAGATATGGCTGAATCATAGCTTTATAAAGAGGGATAATAACTTCCTTATCCTTCCTTGTTACTATGTTTTTTCATCATCCAAGTAATTCCTTGAGCTATTTTACCAAATTTTGCGATATGCCCTCTGAACTTTAACTCTTTGTCCACCCTTATTCCCAAGTTCCTAGCCTCATCAATTTCCTGCAAACCAATACCATCAATATCATACACCATATGCAACCTTTTCAACCCAAAGTGTATACCATAACCTTGCATTTTGCAACATTAAATTGACGATCGTTATCCTCTGCCCACAATGCCAATTTATTTAAATCACCCTGCAGGATATCTTCATACCTTTATCAACTGTTGCTTTCCCCACCTTTTCATCATTAGCAAACAACTGAGTATCCCCTCTTAAATCTTTCCCTATGCCAATGATATACAAATTAAAGAATAGTGGCCCTGGTGCCAAACCTTGAGGTATTTTACTAGTCACCATCATTCTCTTACACTTCATCCCACCATATACTACTCTCTGGTGTCTGTCCATCAGCCATCTCCCTATCCATGCTAGTTACCTCATATCCATTCCCATCCTCCTCAGTGTTTGTAATAGTTTTCCATGTGGTATTCTGTCAAATGTCTTGGCAAAGTCGAGCAGTATCACGGTGTAGCCATTACCTTTATCCAGTTCTGCTGTCACTTTATTATAAAATGTGAATACGTTACTAAGACAGGACCTACCCTTTACAAAGCCATGCTGCCCACTATAGAGTATCACATCCCTATCCACCCACTGTTGTATTTTACCTTTCGTCAACTTTTCCAATAATTTAACAACCACTCCTGATATATTAATTGGTCTGTAGTTTGCTACCTCTGTCTTGGAGCCACCTTTATGTAATGGTACTATCTTACCTTCTTTCCACTTCCTTGGAACTCAGCCAGAGATAAGATTCAGATTGAACAACTTTGTTCAGAGGCAATGGCAGTTATCTTGCACATTCACATAGTACACAGGGTGGTATGCCATCCAGTCCTACTGCTATGTTCACATTCATATTTTTTAATATGCTGAACACCTCCTGTTCATCTATGTCCAATTTGATGTGTGTTTCTGGAACATCAGCAACTGTAAAATCTCCACATGGATACACCTTTGCAAAATGATCACTCAGAACTTAACTATTTCTTTTGGCTCAGTCACCATCTTATTTTGAGCATTGTTTAAAGTCATTCTACCATAGTCATTTTTCCTCTTGCTACCTAACAAAAAAAACTCTTTGGGGTTTACTTTGGCCTATTTAGCTAATTCTCTCTCATAGTCTGATTTGGCCTTCCTGACCATACTAGTCACCCTTCTTGCTTGCACTTTGTACTGCTCATGAGTATGCTGATCACTATTATCTTTATATTTCCTTCACAATGTCTTTTTGTTGCTTCTCAAGCCATGGCACTGTTCCAAGATGAATCCTGAGTCTTTCATAATCACCACCCTTATAGTTGAACATAAACCCCCTTCTTGACAGAGAAATCCAAGTGTTTGGCAACTTCCCAAACAAGACATCATGGTCACTCTCTCCATTTGGAGGCAGAGTTTGTTATGGATATATCTTCTGATGCTATTATCAGATCCAACACCCTCAAACCCCTTGTCCCATCTATAACATGTTGTTTCATATAATTATTCCTTAGCATATGTATAAATCCCACTTCCAGCTTGCTATGCCCCCTTTCCTCCATCCAATCAATGTCCCCCATAGTTAAAGTCTCTCGTAATAATTGTTTGGCCTACACTCATTGTGCTGATTTGCTGATACACGGCGTCCATCTTCCTGTGGACTTCCTGGTCTATTTTTCTTCTTCTTCTCTCTTCCATCATCCATGCGGATGATGATGAGGCCGAATGAACTCTTTCCACTTCTGTCTGTCCTGGGAGAGTCCGAACAATTCTGTCCAGTTTGGTGTTGCTTATTGTGATTTGGTTTTCAGGTCCTGGTCTATAGCAGCACCCAATAACGTATTTTCTCTTATTTGGCTCTATCCCACACCAGACAGCCTCAAATGAACCATCTCCCTCAGACCTAATATCCTCCTTGACCTCTAATTTTGTTGGTTGTGATTCTACAGCTGTCATCAACAATACCCCACCTCCTATCCTGCTCTTTTTATCTTTCCTGAAAATACAATACTCTTTGCATTCTATACCTGTAACTATATCATTTTTAGTCAATCAGGTCTCAGTGATGCGTATAATATTTGGAAAAGTTGAGCTTACCACTGCCAAAAATTCCTCACCTTTATTCCTGATACTTCTTGCATTCATGTACATGCATTTACATCCCTTTGTACCGATAGTTATCCTTGTGTGATGTCATTACCATCCCCTTTCAATTGGAGACTTGTGAAATCCCATTTGACATCATTACTGTACCCATGCTTGTTTATCACAGGGATCACAGGGATGGCCATATGCTTGATTTCATCCTCTCTAATATATCTGGAATTATCTCTACTGTCTGCAGTCTACAAATTCTCAGTCTGTCTTTGTAATCAGTATTCCACATTCCTGATATTGCTTTCTTCTTTGCACTCTCTCTACTGTATCAAAATCACAACGGGAAACCGGGAGACCAGACCTTCACACAGTAGTCTAAATAAGGTCTTATCAAGGCCTTGTAAAGCGGCAATGTACTATGAATGTTCTCATAATTCCTCATTGTGTCATCATCATTTTCCTGACATATACCTTGTATATTATCATGTGGGTACATATCACTTTCCTGACAAACCCCCATTCATTTGCCCATCTGCCTAGTTTATTCAAATCCTCTCGCAGGGCTGCCATATCTTCACTATTACTAATGACCCTTCCCAGCTTCACATCATGTGCAAATAACTGAATATCTCTTTGCAATCCACTGTCATTGATATAAAGGTTAAACAATACAGGTCCCAGTACTGAGCTCTGTGGGACCCCACTTGTAACCTTCTGCCTCCTTGATATTGCCCCACCATACATAACTCTCTGATACCTATCAGACAGCCAATCCTGAATCCAGTTGATTAACCTGACATCTAAACCCATGGGCTACAACTTAAATATCAGCTTATCATGTGGCACCCTGTCAAATGGCTTTGCAAAAAAAAAAAAAAAAAAGGTAGTGTATTCCTTTCCCTCATCAATTGCTGTTGTCATGTTATTATAAAAGGCAGTCATATTACTAAAGCAAGAGCAGCACCCCTTAACAAATCCATGTTGACTCTCACAGATAACGTTACCCTCATCTGCTCAATGCCGTATATGGTCCCTCACTAATTTCTCCAAGATCTTAACTACTACTGATGAAACACAAGCCAGCCTATAAATCCACTGAGTTTTAACCAAATTCAGTAAATGACATAAAAATTTGCTGTAAAAATCAGAAATAAAAAGATATGTAAATGTGGAAAATATTTGCATTTCACTTCAGCAGTAATATATAGAAAAATAAAATATTCCAAGTATTTAGGCATATTTTGTAGTGAAGATGGCAAATTAAATATGGAAATTGACTATAAAATAAGCAAACCTGGTATGGTGGTATGGCAGTCATGTAAATTTATATTGAGTAAGAGAGAAGTTAGCCAAAAGGCTAATCTAGCATAGTTATACATACTTATGTGGCTTACACATGTAGAAAAAATATAGTTATTCAAAAACTCCAATATATTTCATAAATATATTGGGGGTTTTTGAATAAAATTGTATATTTCTTCTACATGTGTAAACCATGTAAGTAATTTTAAAAATGTCTAGTACTCATGTTCCCTTAAAACTTTTAGACTAAATGATTAGACTAAACTAGCAATATACAAGACAGTGTTCAAACCAATTTTATTTTATGTATCTGTAAGCTGTGTTAGAAATAAACAGTGCCTGAGTTCTGAGGAAAATGAGGGAAAAGCTTTTTAAATGTATCCTTCCAGACAACAGTGCCTTGCTAGCTCTTTCGTAAATACAGGGTGTTTCAAAAAGAATGACCCGATTTCAAATAATTATATTTAATTATAATTATAATTGTACGACTTGTACAATAAGATTTAATAGCCTCTTTCATTTTGATGAAATTGGGAATTAAACCAGCACTATAACATAGTTTTAGAAACAAAAGTTGGTTACACAAGAATTCTTCTTCTTCTTCTGCAGCTTCTCCCGCTTAAGTGGGGTCACTGTTTGTAATGAGTCTCCTCCACACCTTCCTCTCTTGGGCTGTCACCACATCCAAGTTCTTCATTTTCAAGTCCTCTTCTACCAGCTCCCTCCATCTCTTCTTTGGCTGCCCACGCTTCCGCCTTCCTTGCACATCCATCTGCATGGCCCTTCTTCCCACATATTCGTCCTCCCTCCTCATCACATGACCAAACCATCTCAACCTTGCCTCCTGTATTTTCGCTCCTAAGTTCGTAACTTTCACTGTTCCCCTGACATAGTCATTTCTCAGACGATCCTTTCTGGTCACACCGCACATCCACCTAAGCATTCTCATCTCTGCTACTTCCATCCTGCTGATATTATTTTTCCTCAGGGCCACAGTTTCTATAGCATATGTCATAGCTGGACTCACTACTGTCCTATAAATTTTGCCTTTCAGATTGATCGGCACCCTCTTATCGCATAACACACCAGCCATTTCCCTCCAGTTCCTCCAACCCGTTTGTATTCTGCATCCCACTTCCTTCTCAGCTCCTCCATCTTCTTCCACTGTTGAACCTAAGTATCTAAAGTCTCTCACCTTCCTGATGACATTTCCTTCCAGCTCCAGATCTGTCTCCTGGCCGCCGCCCACTGTGCAACACATATACTCTGTCTTACTTCTGCTCAGTCTCATACCTCTCTCTTCCAGTACTTTTCTCCATCTTTCCAATTTAGTTCCCGCTTCTTCTCTTGAATCTACACACAACAAGATGTCATCTGCATACAACATTTTCCAAGGCGCATCTTCTCTCACCTCTGTTACCACCTCCATCACAATATTAAACAGAAACAGGCTTAATGCTGACCCTTGATGCAAGCCAACTGTTACTTGAAAACTTTCTGTCCGTCCCAAACAGGTCCGAACACTTGTCTTCACATTTCTGTACATTTCCCGCACCAACCTGACATATTTCTCCGGCACCTTCTTCTCCCTCAGACACCTCCAGACTTCTTGCCTTGGCACTCTATCGTATGCTTTCTCCAGATCAATAAATACCAGATGTAGCTCCCTTTGTTTCTCTCGATATTTTTCCATCATCTGTCGTAACCCAAAGATAGCATCTGTTGTTGATCTACCAGGCATGAAGCCAAATTGTTCCTTTGCAATCTTCACCTCCTCCCTCAATCTACCATCAAGAACCCTTTCTAGGATCTTCATTGTGTGGGACATCAACTTTATTCCTCTGTAATTTTTACAGTCTTGTGCATCCCCTTTACCCTTGTAGATGGGAACAAGAGTACTCTCCCTCCATTCCTCGGGTATATTTTCCTGTTACAAAAGTTGGTTACACAAGACTGACTTCTTTAAATGTAGCTTATCAAAATTTCTGACAGACCTCACATTTTGCTTGAACAGCTGAGAGTTGTAATCTTTGTGGAAGGCAGAGTTGGGGAGAATGTTCCAAAGGACAGAAGTAGACAGAATGAAAGAGGAGGTGGTGAAGTTGGTTCGGTGAGTTTCAAGGTGGACTGTAAAATGGTGTTGGTTAGCAGTGGCTCTTGTTTTAATGATTTTGGAGGAGAGTGGAGGAATAATAATGGCCAATTCAACAGAGCAGTATTCATGAAAGTATCTGTAGAAGAGGAACAAGGCAGAAACTGAATGTCAGTGAGAGAGGAATTGAATTCGGTTTGTGAAAGCATTAATTAGCTAGATTGCCCTCTTCTGGATAGAATCGAGCAATCTTAGAGAGGATTTTGGTGCACCACCCCAAATATGGGAGCAGTATTCCATGACTGGGCAGATTTGGGGTTTCTATTAGCAGCTGTGAATGTGTGAAGTAATGTCTTGTGTGAAAAGTAAGTCTTTTGGCAGCTGCAGAAGCTATAGTTGAAATATGATTGTGCCAGGAAAGATCGGAAATGCAAGTCAGTCCATGAGGAGAAATCTAATCGTGTTTGGATATCCCAATATTACTGAAGGTAAGGGGGAGGGATGTGAGCTCTTCTAAAAGATCTGACAGAACTGAGTTTTGGTGGCATTGAAGTTTGCAAGGTTGTCCTTGCACCACTGGGATATAGCTAGGAGATTTGAGTTCAGATAACTGGTTGTGTTAGATCTTGAGGATTCTAATACAAGGTTTGTCAAATGAAAAGGACGAATGGAGTGTACTGTTGTCAGCAAGGCTATGGTTAGGATTGGAAGTTTGTGAGAGCAAGTCATTTATATACAAGAGGAAGAGAGTAGGTGAAAGAACAGAACCTTGGGGTCCTCGTGCATTGGTGGGGAAATCTGAGAAGAATAACTGTCCACCATGACACGTAGTGAGTGACCAGTGAGAAAGTGGACACTGTAATAGGATGCCATGTTGCAGGCAAATTGTTAACATATTGGGCCATCCCATGTCAACAATTAGTGACATCATAATGAGATTTAAGCGCAGGGAGTTAACTGTAAGTGCTACCTGCAGTGGACGACTTCCACACTCACCAAACATGACCATAGTGTGCTACGCAAGATAATATGTAAAAACTATGACTATAAACCACCACTGGTCAGCCAACACTTTGAATGTGGAATTCTGGGCATTGACTGTATCATGTATTTGCACAAAAACATTCAGAACAAGGTTCATGGCATTGGTTTCCATGGGAGGACCACATTATGCAAGCCTCACATTGCCTGAACCAATATACACTGTTGTCTTCAGTAGTGCAAAGAGCATGTACAGTGGGACATGGAAGCTTGGAAAGCTGTGTTATGGAGTGACGAATAATGCTACACTCTCTACCAGTCAGATGGACTGGTGTGGTGGATATCCAGTGAACATATCTTACCAGAGTGTGTAACACTAACTATGAAAATAGGATGTGGCAGTGTGATGGTATGCTCCTGATTTTCCTGGTTTGGCCTCAGACCTCTGTTTGTGGTGCCATAAACATTGAACTCTGAGAGATATCTGAACATCCTGGGCAATGCAATGCTTCTTAATTTGTGGCATTTATATGGAACTGACCATTGTCTCTTTCAATGAAGACAATGCAGTGTCATAATGCTCCTGCTGTAACTGCATGGTTTGTTTACATGAAAATTACCACACTTGATTGGCCTCCACAGAGCCTTGATCTCAACCCTATTGAACATCTGTGGGATAAATTGAAGTGTGTAAGGTCAATGAACATACACCCTACAAGTCCAGGATCTCATTACTTGCCTGCAGACAGAATGGCTCAAAATTCCCATTAATCGCTATAGTATGCTTGTGGAAAGTATGCTCTATAGGATTGCTAAAGTCATTGCAGTGTAACAAAGTCCAGATCTTATTAATTTGGGTACTACTATGGCTGTTTGTTCCTCACACCATCGACTTCTTTCAAAGCAGTTGTGTGTATAATACATGCATATATTCATTGCTGCAATTCAGTTTGCCAATGGCTTTTCACTAAAAACTATGGATTTTGTAATATGCTGTGCTTGTGGCATGTATGCATTCCAGAAAAATACACAAATGTATTTTTCATAAGTAAACTGTCAGTCAGTGCTTAAAGATAATTACTAAGGCAACTTGTGATGCTGGGGAGTATTCCTGTAGCTCTTGTTAACTTACCTTATGAAACTTTCATAGTTTATACATGCAGCTTTGAAATATTACTGGATCTGATATCCACTTTGCTTATATAATTTTGCTTTGCCGAACTGAAACCTTTTGGCTCTTTATTTTAGTAATTATTTTTATGCACTGACCAAGGTTGCTTACAAAAAATATATTTCTCTGAGATTTCAAATTCCTTAGTACTGAATGAGAGTTTTTGTTCACTTAAGGTTTCTGCCTGGTCTCTGAAGAGAACCAGTCAGTTCGAAACAGCTGTCAGGCCAGTGAAACCTTATCAAAATGGACTAATAAAAGGTGAATATATATAGAAGCTTGGGCAGCACCTGCTTTTTAAGTAGTCTGCACTAAGACAACTTGTGAATGCCAGGGAGTGTATTCCTGTAAGCCCTCTGGTCAACCTACCTTACAAAACTTTCATAGTTCCTACATTCAGCTTTGAAATAATGCTGGATCTAATATCCACTTTGCTTATATGGTTATGAAAGAGATATAAGGAGATGGGTGGAGAGTAGATGCATGAAGAATATAAGACAGGTCAGGAGAGTGACTAGTATGGTAAGGAAGGCAAAACTAGAATATGAGAAGAGATTGATCCTGAGATTCAAAGAAAATCCTAATGAATTCTTTTGTTATATGGCCAGTAGGAGGAGAGATGATTGTGAAAGAATAACAATGTTTGACAAAAATGGAAATAGAATGACTGATGCAACGGACATAGTGGCATTATTGAATAGTGGAACACTTTATTGGGGGTATTTTATCCTAGAGAAGTAGGTCTTAATACTAGAGGAATGAGACATGTTCAAGGTTTAGAAGTGCAAGAAGAGATTGTTTGAAATACTGATCACTCTGGATGTCAATAAAGTAATGGTTCTGGATGGGATTTTGCCAAGGGTGTTGAGAGAACGTGCTAAAGAAACTATCCCCTGTCAGCTCCATTGACCCTGGCTTCTGAAATGGTTTATGAGAGTCTGGCCATTGGAAAGGTAAGGTGCCCAAGGAATAGAGGAGGGTATTATAGTGGCATTGTATAAGGGTGGTCGTAGAATGGAAGTGTTAAACTATAGACCAGTTTGTATTTCATCAGTAGTTAAGATTTTGGAGAAATTAGTGAGAGATCATTTACAGCATTAGGCATGTGAAGGTAATGTTATCTGAGAGTCAACATGGATTTGTTATGGGGTCCTCTTGTTTTAGTAATCTGATTGTCTTTTATAATAAAGTTACAGGAGTAGTTGATGAGGAGAAAGGCATATTCTTCCTTTTTTAGATTTTACAAAGCATTGATAGGGTGCCACATGATAAGCTGATATTTAAGGCACAGCACATAGGTTTGGATGTCAGGCCAGTGAAGTGGATTGGGGATTGGCTGTCTGATAGTATTGGAGAGTTGTGTATGAGGAGGCAGAAAGGAAGCAGAAGGTTATAAGTGGTATCCCACAGGATTCAGAACTGTATTGTTTAACTTTTATATTAATAACATTGTAATGGATTGCAAGGGGGTATTCAGTTGTTTGCAGATGATGTGAAGTTGGGAAGGGTTATTAGTAATAGTGCAGATGTGATAGGTCTTCGAGAAGATTTGAATAAAATGGACAGATAGGCAAATTAATGGGGTGTCAGTTTAATCCTGCACAGCTGATCTGACAGATACAAACAAATTGTTTAATATAAATATTCTTACACATATGTAGCTTATATCTTGGAGGTCATGACTAGCTGCACATGCATATATTACAAGTGATATTCCACACTGCTTATGCAGTCAGTTTTGGTTTAACGTGTTATGTAAAGCTTTGTGATATTTGATAGTAAATTATATCTGAGAGATACCACGAACTCCGATGTCAGTATGGTATTTTTTTTTTTACTTACCGTTGAAAATGGATGGAAAAATATATCAATTGGATAATCCATCAGATGTTGAAGAGATTCAGCAATTGTTACTTGAGTCTGATGATGAAATTGATTGAGTCGAATGTGAAAGTGATATTTGATAGTAATTGTATCTGAGAGATACTGCAGACTCCGATGTTAGTATAGCATTGGTTTAGTTATTGTTTTTTTTTCTTTGTTTCTTTGTTCAATAATTTCTAGATTTTAGCTGAAAATAAATAAACCATCATGTATTATATTTGCAGCGGTTTTTTATTTTTTAATTTTATCGCATTGTAGCACATACCAGTAATGAATGTATCTCTGAGATACATGCAACCTATGCTGCAATTTTTTTGTCCGTGGCCCCTGTAGGGTTTATTCAACTAAATGTAAAGTCTTGAAATTTGGGATACATTGATTGGAGGCAGCATACTGTTGGAGTAACTGTACTGGAGAAAGTGGGGGGGGGGAACGACAAAAGATCTTATGGTGACAATTGATAGAAACCTGAAGTTTAGGTGACATATTGCAAAGGTTGTGAAGGTAACTCAGAGGATTGCTGCAATACTGAGAAGGACACACTGACCAGCAGAGATAAGAGTTGTCATTCCATTGTATAAAGCCCTGATCAAACCACATCTGGACTGTTGTGCTCAAATTTGGTCCCCATGAGTTGAAAGAAATAAAATAACCTTGAAAAGAGTGCAGAGGCAGATAACAAAGATGATATTAGGACTGTACAGTGTTAATTATGAGGATAGACTGAGGGAATGTAGATTGCAAAGTTTGGTAGATAGAATAAGGAGAGGTGATATGATTGAGACATTTGAACTGTTGAGAGTGAGTTACAAGGTGACACTTTGGAGTTCTCGTTTAGTGGAACAAGGGGAAGTAGCAAGAACAAGAGACTATCCCTTGAAGTTGCAAAAGGAAGTCATGAGCAGGATGGTGAGGAGTGGTTTCTTTGCATGGAGGGTGGTTGAACCGTGGAATGCATTGCCTCATAGAGTGGTGAGAGCACAAACAGTGAATGAGTTCAAAGAGTGGTATGATAGACTTGTGTTTTCTAGGGCTGATCTCCTATGATGAGTCTTGTAACTTTGTGGATGTACTGAATCATAATAATATTCTGTAATCTCTAAATTTTTGTATTAAGTTTTACAGTGGAGATATAACCTAGACATAAGATAAAAATTGTTTTAACCTTTCATTTTTAGTTACATTCTATGATCAGCTGGCTGTGTTACAGGCATTTTTATTGACATTATGTGTCACTGTTGCACTCACAGTATATACTTTCCAATCCAAAAGGGATTTTAGTTCTTGGGGTGCAGGGTAAGTGATGAATTTTTACATTTTAACTTAATATATTCAAACTTAAAGTCATTCCATTGTAATATTATTTTAAAGAAGATCATTTGATTATGCCCATCACTATTATAAATGGAATATATAAATCATTGTATAATAATGTATAATGTGTTTATTTACTTTCCGTGATGAGTCTTCAGACTCTGTGGTAGCCCATACAATATTGGCAATAATAATAATGACATGTGCTTATATATCCAGCTAATTTAATAATATTAACAACACCAACAAACTATTTTATAAAAAAAGATGTTTATTAACTGGTTTATATTTTAGTGGATTTCAAACCAGCATCCTTAGATCATAAAGCAGCATGCTATAGTTTACACATGACAATGAGTAAGCAAAACAATTCAAATTGTAACAGACAAAAGATCTGAAGTCCTAGTTTGGTGCTCTCTCTGATATTGTAAAAAAAAAAGTATTATTACAGCTATGTAGGAGTTGATGATTAAGAGAATTCTTCATAGTCGTGACTAACTCTAAAAATAATTTTCCTGACCTGTAATGACTTCTAAATAGCATTGGTTTTCTTGAATTCCTACATAGCTGTAATATTTTTATTTATTTTTTTTTACAACATTAGAGGGCATCAAACTGAATCAAATACAGGTCTTTTCTGATCCAAGGGTACAATGTTCTGTTTTTCTTCCATTTGCACTATGGAGGCACAAACTTTATCAAAACAAATTTTTTTAAAAAATTTATGGAAGAAATCCAAGCTGCCATGCAGTCATTCTTGGCAACTTGGATTTCTTTTACCTTCAGAATGAATACAGATTAGTAGTAATCATATAGCAAATTTCTGCTGTTTCTAGAGCAGCGATTTTCAATTGGTGTGCCGTGAGCGATCTTCAGGTGCACCTCGAGATTTATGAAAACAAATTAATTGAAAGAAATAATGTCGTAATTTGCACATTTATTTATTAGTGTCTGGTCTTCCCTCTTCTTGTGTGTGTAAATCAATCAAAATTATGCCTATTTTTTGCCAGATCATCAAAAAAATTAAAAGAATACATTTTTAGTGTGCCACAGAATTTTAATAATTAGTCTAGATGTGCCGTATTATGGAAAAGGTTGAAACTCACTGTTCTAGAGGATTAAAATAAAAAAATATGTAATTCAACCCTGAAGTATGTTCAGGTATGTTGATAATATATTTTCATTTTGGCCACATATGTACTCAACATTTCCCTTGTTTAACTAAACAACCAATACAGATGTATTCACTATACTTTACTTTCTTTTTGAAATCCAAAACAACACAATCTTACTTTTCTTTATACACCCTAGTCATTCACATCTTTTTTTTTCATCCTCATGATCCATTGTGCATTGCTGCTTCCATCCATCCCAAAATTTGAATTCATTGAAACTCATGTCAAGAGAACTAGAACAATCCTCTTCAAAGCAACCCTTTAGCACAGGCTACAACATTTGGAGGAGATTCGTCATTGGTAACAGAAGACGCACCTTCAAGTTATCTACATCAGATAACACTTTGTTCAGCCTGTCATCCTGTTAGCCTTTTCAAACATATTCAAGATCATATTTTCTGGTTCCACATACTTCTATCCTTTGCTATTTCTTTTGTTATACTATAGAAAAGGAATTAAATAAACACTACTGTATTATCCTTTTATCATTTTTTTATTCATTTTGGCTATTTTTTTTTAACTTGAACCATATCAGTGACTCAATCATTAAATATAATGACATGCATTCATAAGGAATGCAAAGAAGATTTGGAGGATCTTATTATGAAAGTTAAAGAAGAAAGTGCTAAATATGGCCTTTAAACTTAACATCAAAAAGGCAAAAGTTATGGCAACATGTGAACTTAATGATTTTGTAAGTAGATGAGGAGAAAATGGAAGTAGTGAACAAATTTGATCTCCTAGGATCTCAATTTAATAAAGATGGGTATTGTATTGAAGAAGTTAGAAGAAGATTATTACTCGGAAGGAAAGCAATGACATATTTAAGCAAGATCTTTAAAGAAAAAGACATCAGCATCGCAACAAAAATCAGAATCATGAAAGCAATGGCATTCCCTGTGGTACTGTATGGATATGAAAGTTGGACCCTGAGAAAGAGTGAAAGAAGGAAGATAGGTGCATTTGAATTATGGGTTTGGAGATGCTTACTAACAATACCATGGACTGCAAAGCAAACTAATAAATCAGTGATAGACAGAATAAAGCCAGATTGCTCCCTCAAAGCTATAATCATCAAGCCAGAATTATCATACTTTGGGCATATCATGCGAGCAAATGACAGTCTGGAGAAGATGATGATGCTTGCTAAAGTTGATGGAAGAGAAGAGGAACTGGAATGCACCTGAAAATTCTGAAAGATATGACCAGAGACAGATCTGAATGGAGAGCATATGTTCATAGAATCACCGGGAGTCAAAAATGACTTGATGGAACATAACAATTTCATAAGGAAAGTACAAAATTGTTTTAATCTTAAATTAAGACAAGTATTTCAAAAAAAAAAAAAAAAAAAAAGCTATGCTTTAGTGATGCATTTTTATAATATTTTTGATTGTCTGTGAAAATTCTGGTAGTTGTGATGGATGTTGGTGTAGTTGAAGTTTGTCATAGTTGGTGGATTGTGTGTTGGGGACAGAGAGCTGTAGGGTACTCATAGATGCCCTCCCTCAACGAGTCTTTGGACTCCCTGGAGGTGTCAAATAATAATAATAATAACACCCATATCATTGGAAAGGGGTGGATTCTTTTGTCTTTTTTTTTCATTGTAAAATAGATCCTAGAGTGTTGGCTGTTGACGTAAGCTGGTGAGCTGAAAACATTTTTAGCATATCATGTCTTAGCTATATGATGGTAGAATTGTGGATAGCGGTATGTGTATAACAGTGCATATTTGTAGATTTTTTCTGCAGTTAAAATAACCAGAGTGCTTGGTAGAATGAATAAAGCTAATAAATCAGAATTAAAGAGAGTTTGAATTTATTATTATTATCATGTGACACACTCCAGAGGTTTCTTATATGGGCACATTAGCCAACAGAGAGGTTTTGTTCAAAATCGACTCTAACATTATTATCTTTCATGAAGATGTCTGAATGGAACATTTGAAGTACATGTTGTTTAATGTGGGGGGAAATAAGGCTTGTAATTAGAGCACTTGGTCATTTATATGTAGGAGAACAAATATGTTCTCCTATATATAAACATATGAGACTCATAACTGACATTATGTCAGCTATGAGTCTCAACAAACTTTTATTTATGTTAAGAAATTATATGGTTTATGAACTGTTTCAGGAGGCCAGGATATAATAACTCTAGCATTTTTAGAAGTGTCTTTTTTGTGTGTTTGAGTAGTTTTAGTGTCAGTTAAATATTCAGTGGATGTCCTTGAGGAGACCAAACATTTTCTGATAATGGCATACCTGTTCTGAGGTAGAGTCCTAAATCTGACAAATTCCAGGGTGGAAGATTTTTTTTTTTTTTTTTGGAGGCTTTGAAATTTTTAAGATAATGACTTTCTAGCAATATTATTGGTATTATTATCGTCCATTATTGTGCAGCAATATTTTAACATTATTTTGTCAAAAAAAAAAAAAAATTTTGGTTATTGTATAGTTGTTGACAGTTTGAGGGTTGTTAATATCTTCTTTTTTGAGTTTAGTGGATGAAAGATTAATTACAGTCTGTTCAGGTGGCAACTGAGGCTTATTTATAAATTCCTTGAAGTGACCAGCTTTTACTTTCTGTACGGAATCATTAGGCATTTCTGAGAGAATGGGTATGCAGCACTCGATTTTAACTATGTGAGAATGTTTGAGTCACAGCACAGAAAAACTATGGATAGGATTTGATGTTAGTGATTGAAGGTCATTAGTGTAGGTCAAAAGAATATATCCCTACTCTGGTTCTGACAGAAAAATCTATTGAGAACTAACTAAGAGAACTAGAACTGTTTTCAAATCACAATGGTCTCACTGCTAAAATATAATCTTTTTAGTCTTAACAAAAATGAACTACCCTTCTTCATTCACTGGCAGGTTCTTTTCATTGTTTTTAATGTCAACACCAATAACACAGTAGTGCCAGGTATGAGATTACTGTGATTAAATAGCAAGAAGAAACTATCATAATATCATAGTACTATTGTAATATCCTTTTTCTGATAGGATATTACGATAGAAAGGAATGATGAACAGGAAGGAATCCATTAATGTGCTTTTCGAAGAGCTTAAGATTATAGTCATCGGGAAAAATTATATAAGGTAGGCTTCCTTCGAAGAACAGAGTTAAATAGAATGCAAGATGAGGATGAGAAGTTAGTTTGATAAGGTCAAAGCTGAACTATCTAAGAATATTGACCAGCTGCTGCTCATGTTCTTTCATGTTTAGAGGAAAGTGGAAGAATGGTAGCAGCCATTTCGGTTGAGCAGTGAAAATACCTTTAAAAATATCATGCAAAAATATCTTACCTGCACTGAGAAAATGATTAGAGGGGGGGGGTATGAAAGAAGGGTCATCTGTTAAATCGATTGTCTTCTTTTGGATAGTATCAGGCATCCTTAAGGAGCAAGTGAGAATGAAGTAAGAGCTTTCTTCTGAGAGATAAGATAGGATTGGGTCTGTCTTGGTACACAGAAATTCATTAGATTATTCTTACCCTACTGGAGAATGGTGAGATCAGTGTCCAAGACATTGAACATGGATGATCTTCCACTGAATATGGAAAAGTAATACAAGGCTTATTTAATGACAAAAGGAAATGGAGTGTATTATCATCGGAAAAACTATGGATAGGATTTGATATTAGTGAATGAAGGTCATTAGTATAGGTCAAAAAATGTATCCCTTGGGAGTACTCTGGTACGGATAGAAAAATCTATTGAGGGGAAACTCTCATGCTTGCAATGACTAGCCAAAGAGAAAAATTTTGATGGCCCATTTACAAAGAACAATTTATTATGAAACTGTCAGTGCAACATTCAAGATCTATTTACTGTGCCCATGACGATGCCAGTGAGGACTGTCAAATTACACTATTTAGTTATCATTCTGTTTGCCTTCTTTCTTTGTGTGGTCTCATATCCTTAGCTGTTTTGGACATGAACTCCAAATAGTCAATGGCATACTTTCCATGTGCACATACATATTCATATCTTTATGCCTGTGAATTGGTTACTGAGGTGGAAAATTGGCTTAATAATTAAATAAAATCTAGTTAATTGTTATTCCTAGAATTGTGTATCTTCCATTAAGCAACAACAAATTTTGAACATTATTATTATTCAGGCCTCCATGGAGTCAAAAGACTCATCGTGGGAGGTCCTTTCTAAGAAACACAGGTCTATCGAGACTCATCGAGGGAGGTCCCTCCTAGGAAACACAGTCTATCATACCACTCCTTAAATGCATTGACCGTTCTCACTCCCACCACTCCATCAGGCAATGCATTCCATGGTTCAACCACTCCTCACCCTCTTTCTCACGATTTCCTTTCGTAACTTCCAGGGATGGCCCTCGTCATGACTCCTTCCTACTGTTCAACCAAGCGAAAGAACTCCCCAGTTTCTACCCTGTAATCACCTCTCTCAACAGTTTAAAAGTCTTAATCATATCACCTCTCCTTCTTCTATCCGCCAAACTCTGCAGTCCATGCTCCCTCAGCCAGTCCTCATAACTAACATTGTACAGTCCTGAAACCATCTTTGTTATCTGCCTCTGTACCCTTTCCACAGTTAATTTATCCCCTTCAAATCCTGGGGACCAGATCGAAGAACAATAGTCTAAGTGTGACCTGATGAGAGTCTTATACAATGGAATGATAATCCGATAAAGAGCCAAGAGGCTATTTTTTTCCGGCGGCATAAATTAAGTTAAGAGGATAATAAATCCCTCATTATTTTAAAGCCGGATGCGAAACTTGGAGATCGAAATCTAAGAGTTTCATGCCGAAGAACTATCGGCAAGTTCACGCGTAAGTCCACACCTGGATAATACAACACTAGGGCAACTCGGAGCAAAGTTGGAGCAAGCGCCATCACTATCCTTAATATTTTCTCACAATATAAAACGCAGCTCCTAGGAGATGTATTGCTGTTTTTCATTATGAGGAGAGGTCACTACCCAGACCGGTTTCGACCTTTATTGAGGTCTCATCGGTGAGTAGTGATGGAACTTGCTCCACCTTTGCCCCGAGTTGCCCTAGTGTTGTACTACCCAGGTGTTGACTTACGCTTGGACTCGCCAATAGTTCTTCGGCATGAAACGCTTTGATTTCGAGAGATTTTGATCTTTGAGTTTCATTTCCGGCTTTAAAATGATGAGGGATTTATTATCCCCTTAACTTAATTAGGAACGATAACCCTTTTATCTCTGTAGGTCAGTGTCCTTCTCATTATTGCAACAATCCTATGTGTTACCTTCGCTACCTTTGCAAGATGTGGAGTATCTGATGACTTTCATTCGGCTACACCAATTTTATGTTTTAGTATATTAGCTGATTTATGTATCAAGCAGTCCAGTAATAAAATTGGAAAGATAGATATAATTCATCCCTTTCCATTTACAGTAATGTAATGCAGTTTATTTTATTATTACCTGACACCTCCAGGGAGTCCAAAGACTCATCGAGGGAGGGCACCTGCTCTGCAACTCTCTGTCTCCACCAACTACAACTACCCGCACTACACCAACACCATCTACCACCCACCACCACTAGTATTTCCACAGACAATCACAAATACCCATGCTCACAGCAGGATTCGAACTCGCATCCTTTTGGCTGGAGAGTGGATACGTTAACCACTTGGCCAACCAGGCCAGCTAATTTGAATATTCGTATTGTTATAATTAAATTATTCACTTGTCTTCGTCTCCACAAAGTGAATAATAATTATTCTAATAAATCATTTTATAAAATTGTTATTAAATTGTAATTGTTATTAAAAGTCTATAATTTTAGTTTTTGTTATAAAATATGACTAAAACTTCAGCAGTGTTTCTTAATGGCAACATAGACAGCACACGAAAGTTGACAGTTTTTCCAACTTCAAGGGCTGCACTTATTTTTGCATATATCAAGAAATTATCATTATTTTACTTAAAGAGATTGAAACTGTACAGTAAGACAGATTTTCTTACTTGAAATATTATTTTATATATTGTTTCATCTTACCCATACGAGAATCCTGTTGAGTTTAAGTGATCGTTTGAAGCTAGTGCATGCAAATGGAGACATTGAGGAAGCAGCACAACTAGTAGCAACAGCAGTTGATTTTATTTTAGTTTGGTTTTCATAGAGATTATAATAAGAATGTAGGTTTCTTTTTAGAGAGAAGAGAAAAAAAAATTAAAGGAATGGATTTTAGGTATGTACAGATTTATCTGCGAGTGTTTTACTTTCAAACAGGGGATGACCACCAGAAGACAAAAATCTAGAAGGCCTCCCATATTGTTTTAAATGGGTAAAAAGTAGTAAAGTTTGAAAGAAAGTGATTTTCTTTAGTAATTTAATCTTTTTTCTTCACCCTGCACTTGTTTCAGTCATTAGGTAAAACTGAAGTAGAACATTTGCTTCTTGCAAGACAAAGTTGTTTTTTTCTAATATTGCAGACAAGGGAACTGTATTCAGAGAGAGAGGGGAGAAATGATTTCATTAATAATGAAAAGATTGTTTAGACTGTAAAGCCAACAGTTTATTCTAAGTGCTTTTTTCTCCTCTAATGTATCATATGTAAACAAATGTATGTAACGGATATAATAACTGTAACAAATGTATGCAATGTAAAAAAAAAAAAATAACCAACTGGTGTCATCCTCATATAAGCTTACATATAAGCTTCGAGGATGAAAGCAAAGAAATTAGTTCTCATCCAAGATGTATCATATATAACCAAATGCATGTAACATACGTATCACATGAAAACTTATGTAATGTATGTATTATATGTGAACCAATGTACGTAATGTAAATACCACATGTAAACAAATGTAAGTAATGTATCATATGTAAACAAATGTATGTAACGGATATAATAACTGTAACAAATGTATGCAATGTAAAAAAAAAAAAAAATTCTTTTAAATGTAAATCATGAGTTTACACTGTATGTTTGTGAGAATAAGGAAATATAATATTTAGATTGCATATGTGTAAATACGGTTGTATAATCACACCTTTTCAAACTTGAAAAAAAAAAAAATAGCAAACTACAACATATAATATTATACAACTTATGTAACTCTGAACAATATAAATGTAAATTATTATTATGATTGTTATATATATAAAAAAAAATCTATTTTTATTATTATTATAAAGTAATAAAGCTATTATTATTATTATTAAAAAAAAAATTCGGGCTACTCCAGGGAGTCCTTAGATTCATCAAAGGAGGCCCTAAACATCATGTCCACACAACTATTCGACATTCTCACAGTATCTATCATACCTTGCCTTGAACTCGCTCACCATCATAGCACCTACAACAGACTCTGGCAGCTTATTCCACTCATTTACCACTCTAAAAGTAAAGAACCCAGCTCTAACACCACTGCTAACCACACTCTTGCCCAGCTTCCATAGGTGTCCTCTAGTTCTTCCACCACCAGTCCTGATCTCAAAATATCCTCTGTATTAATCCTATAGAATCCTTTTAGCAATTTGAATGTCTCAATCATATCTCCCCTTTTCCGCCTATCAACTTGTTTCTGCAATCCACAAATCTTCAACCTGTTCTCATATGATTCATTCCATAGACCTGCTATCATCTTAGTCACTCACCTCTGGATCCTCTCCACCTCCTCCCCATCAAGAAGGAACCCAGGTGACCAAATCTGGGCACAGTAGTCGAGATGAGGTCTTATCAGGGCTCGGTACAGAGGTACAATAACTTGCT
Organism: Typopeltis vanoorti; assembly: GCF_054136105.1. Lineage (NCBI taxonomy): Eukaryota > Metazoa > Arthropoda > Arachnida > Uropygi > Thelyphonidae > Typopeltis > Typopeltis vanoorti. The sequence continues at coordinate 138,094,568 of NC_143559.1, forward strand.
TGTCTCTGCTCGTCAAGGTATTTTTCAACAACCAAGTGAGTTGATGAACTGATTTAGCTACTTTCGCAATGTGTCCCCCTAAACTTCATCTCCCTATCCACCAACACTCACAAGTCCCTGGCCTCATCAATCTCTTGGAGTACAGTTCCACCAATGTGGTATACAGCTGCTAATCTTTTCACCCCAAAATGCATAACCTTGCATTTTGTCACATTAAATTGACATCATTCTCCTTAGCCCAGAACTAATTAAATAATTTCTTTTTTGTATTAGTTTTCTTATCTTATTTATGAGCCTAATATAAGTGAATATTATATATGTGATTTTTTTTTAGGCTTGTACCATGATTGTACTGTGTTACATATAAAGAAATATATATATACAGGGTGTTCGGGATAAATTTGACAGTTTCGTAAGGAAAAAGAAAATCTTCTTTGTATCTATTAAATTTAATGAATTGACAAAAAAACATTACAGGCAGAGTTAATTACAATACTATCAACAAGATTTACTCAAAATAACCACCATTAGCATCGATCACAGCTTCAATTCTGCTTCGGAACCTCGAACAAGCTGATGCTACAGTCTCCCTGGGAAGGGCCGCAAAAACTGTTTTAATTTTATCCATTAACTGGGCTTTTGTATTACTGGAAGTGCGATTGGTGTCTTTTTCAACTGCGCCCCATACAAAATAATCCATGGGGTTAAGGTCTGGGGAGTTTGGAGGCCAAACATTTGGACTGGTGAAGTCGTAGAAATTTTCAGACAACCATTTTTGACTTTTCCCAGAGGTGTGGCAAGGGGCCGAATCCTGCTGCCATACATACGGCCTACCATTGGCTACCCTTGTTATCCAGGGCTTGACTACAGTTAGCAACTCCACGAACAAAGCCCGAATTCCAATGCCAGGGTTCTTCAACAGCTGTTCCTGCAGATTTGCGAGGAATTCTGCTGTACGAACGCAATCAGATCGTCTGCTAGGGATCTTTCTTCTTGCTACATCCTCGTAGTCACCATTGCAAGTCTCTAGTTCATGCCTGATTGTTTTTACTGTATTCAGGGAGCATTGGGCAGCAGTCGTAATATCCTTATTTTGATGGCGGGCATGAATCATCATGATACAAGTTATTCTCTTCCATGATTCAGGTGGGTTCCAGCTATCCATCCTTTCTGACATCTTGTATATGAATGAAGAAGGGTCCAAACTTTTAAATGAAGAGAAGTGTGTGTTAATACATGTAACTTACGGAAAAATATAATTAATTATAAATATGTCAAATTTATCCCGAACACCCTGTATATATACACACACACACCATATATGACAGTATATAAGATGACTCTCAAGTACTACAGAAAACCCCTCAAAATCATGGGTCATCTTATATGGCAAGTATAAAAAGGGAAGCTTAATTTCTTGGATGAACATTTAGGTAGTTACAATACATTATTATATAAGAAAATAGGCAGTGTTATAAACAAATCAGATTCATTTTTTGAAACATAAATTTATTTAAAATATTACAATAGATGTAAGTCTTAAAAAAACAAATAATAATAATTAACCTCAATTTTCATATTAATTTTCTTCATCTGTTGAAAATAGTTCTTCAGGTTCATTGTTTAAATAATCGTCATATGGATCCCATTTCGAATCCAGTGAATTGATTTCGTTTTCATCATCATCAGTGTCCCACAACAGATCATCTTCCATACCATCCATAAGATTAGAGATACCACACTTTTTAAATGATTTTATTACAGTCTCTACTTTTGCTTCATTCCATGCTTTGATCACAAAATTGCACAACATATCAAGTCATGCAGCGTGCATAGATCAACCATTTGTAAATGATTTTTCACCAGTCAACATCGAATTATTCCACTCTTCTCGCATGTGATCTTTAAATGGTTTGTTCAAGCAGATGTCTAGTGGTTGCAATATAGAAGTTAAACACATTTTTTTTTTAAATATATTCTTTCTTCCTCCATCCTCTTACCATCTTCTCGGTTACGTCAAACTTTCTTGCAGCAGCAGAGTTATTAGTTTGTTTTGCCATTTCAATTACCCTTATTTTAAATCCAGCTTCATACTTTCATTGTTTTGTTGCTGGTTCCATGATTTTTAAATGATAACAATTTTGATAATCCTAAAATTAAAAATAAATTCAAAATGAATAATTAATTAAAATTTGGGCAAATCACCTTTAATTAGGGTAATTCATGTAAATACTAAATCTATGCAATTCAAAAAAAAAACATCATCAAATTCCTGCCATGTACCCTCATGAGGTGTACAGGATATGATAGTACTACATGAAAAAAATTACATCATTACTAACTTCCTATATACAATTTTCCTTCAAATCAGTCTGTTACTTGTCAAGACTCCCACATTATCAGATCTTATATTTCTATCGTCTAAGGAACTTCACACCGTATCAATCCACCTATATCTTGGTCTTCCTCTGGGTCGTTTTGCTGCCAACCTGGCAGAGAACACTTGTTTTGGTAATCTTTCTTCACCCATTCTGTTTAAGTGACCATACCACCTGAGATTAGCTGTGCTAACGCATTCCTGGATGCTGACAATGTCAAGTTCTTTCCTAATATCCTCGTTTTTAATATGATATTGCCATTGATGCCATCTGTTCACGCCTCTAATCTTTCTCAGGACTCTCATATCTGCGGTCTCTAGTCTTTGGTCAAGTGTTTTACTTCTGACCCAGCTCTCAGATCCATAAGTTAAAACTGGTTTGAACACTATCTTGTATACAGCTAATTTAGTGTTCTGACTAATTTCTCTCTTATTCCATATGAATTTATTCAATTGACTTCCCACCATACCGGCTTTGCTGATTCTGTTGTCTATTTCTACATTGAATTTACCATCTTCACTAAAAATCGTGCCTAAGTAGCTGAAATGTTTTACTTGTTCCACAGGTTCTCCATTCACAACACAGTTGACATTTTCAATGATTCTGCCTATTTTGATTGTATTTGTCTTTTTATTGCTGACCTTCATACCATATCTATTACAACAGTTATTCAATTTAGTCAGAGAATCTTGCAGACTTGTAGCAGATTTATTTAGAAGTATAACATCATCTGCATGAAGCAAAGAGCTGACATTAACATCTCTAATTTTGATATCATGTTTAATACCAGTTTTTATTATTATTATTATTATTCAGGCCTCCAAGGAGTCAAAAGACTCATCGAGGGGAGGTCCCCCCTGAGAAACACAGTGTCTATCATACCGTTCTTGCTCTCACCACTCCATCAGGCAATGCATTCCACGGCTCAACCACCCTCCACACAAAGAAACCACTCCTTACCCTCTTGCTCACAGTTTCCTTTCGTAACTTCCAGGGATGGCCTCTTGTCATCACTCCTTCCCGCTGTTCAACCAAGCGAAAGAACTCCCCAGTGTCAACCCTGTAACCACCTCTCAACAGTTTAAAAGTCTCAATCATATCACCTGTCCTTCTTCTATCCACCAAACTCTGCAGTCCACATTCTCTCAGCCGATCCTCATAACTATCCTTGTACAGTCCTGAAACCATCTTTGTCATCCGTCTTTGTATCGTTTCCACAGTTAATTTATCCCCTTCAAATCCTGGGGACCAAATCTGAGAACAATAGTCCAAGTGTGGTCTGATCAGAGATTTATACAACGGAATGATAACCCTCTTATCTCTGCAGGTCAGTGTCCTTCTCATAATAGCAGCAATCCTCTGTGTTACCTTCACCACCTTTGCAATATGTCCCCTAAACTTCAGGTTTCTATCAATCATCAACCCCAGATCTCTTGTCTCCCCCTACTTCCTCCAGTATAACTCCTCCCATAGATTATGCAGCATCCCATCGATGTTTCCCAAACCTCAAGACCTTACATTTTGCTGCATTAAACTGACACCCCCATTCATTTGCCCATCTATCTAGCTTATTTAAATCCTCTTGCAGGGCTACCACATCTGCACTATTACTAATAATCCTTCCCAGCTTCGCATCATCCGCAAACAACTGAATATCCCCCTGCAATCCACTGGCTATGTCATTGATATAAAGGTTAAACAATATAGGTCCTAGTACTGAGCCCTGTGGGACCCCACTTGTAACCCTCTGCCTCCTGGAAACTGCTCCACCATACACAACTTTCTGATACCTATCAGACAGCCAATCCTGAATCCAGTTGACCAATCCGACATCCAGACCCATGTGCTGCAACTTAAATATCAGCTTATCATGTGGCACCCTGTCAAATGCCTTCGCCAAGTCTAAGAAAATTGCAGTATTGCCTTTCCCTCATCTAATGTTCTTGAAACTTTATTATAAAAGGCTAGCATATTGCTAAAACAAGAGCGTCCTTTCACAAATCCATGTTGATTCTCACAGATAACATTACCCTTATCTGCCCAATGCTGTATACGGTCCCTCACTACTTTCTCCAAGATCTTAATAACTACTGATGACACACAGACTGGCCTATAATTAGAGACTTCCAGTCTGTTACCACCCTTATGCAATGGCATTATCTTACCTTCCTTCCATTCCCTGGGCACCTTTGCCAAAGCCAGACTTTCATTGAAAAGCCACGTTAAAGGCACTGTCAATTCCCTAGCACATTCTCTCAAAACTCATGGTGAAATACCATCCAGTCCCACAGCTTTACTGACATCCAGAGTACTCAGTATCTGAAACACACTCTCCTCCTGTACCTCCAGACCTCGAACCAGTCCTATCCCTCTAGCATTAAAACTGACTACTCTAGGATGAAATACTCCAATAAAGTGTTCATTGAACAATTCCACTATGTCCTCTGCATCAGTCACTCTATTCCCATTTTTATCCCACAATATCATTCTTCCACAGTCATTTATCCTCCTACTGGCCACATAGCTAAAAAATTCCCTAGGATTTTATTTGGATCTTAGGACCAATTTCCTCATATTCCAGTTTCGCTTTCCTTAACACACTAGTCACTCTTCTGGCCTGTATCTTATATTCCTCATACATCTCTTCACCTGTCTCCTTATATCTCTTCCATTGCCTCTTTTTCGCATGCAATTCCTGTTTAATATTGTTTGTCATCCACTTTACTCCAAATTGCGTCCTATTCTTCACTTGTGGTATACAACTTACCATTGCTGATAACAAATATTCTTTCACAATTTCCCATGCACTAGTGATATCCTGGCCTTCCAATTCCTGCCTCCATGAAACTTCCCGAAGTTGACGTCTAAGACTATTATAATCACCTGCCTTATAATTCCACATAAGTTCCTGTCTCTTTGATACTCCTGCATGTCTATTCATTTTCCAAGTCAACACCATATGGTCACTCTCTCCAACTGGTGGGAGAGACATCAACTCAGTTATTATCAACTCTTCTGATGCTATAACCAAATCCAAAACTTTTGAACCTCTTGTTCCCTCTGTTACATGTTGCCTAAGACATTTGTCCCTCAAGAATTCTAGAAATTCCATTCCCCTATTGCTACATGCATCTTCCTCTCTCCAATTTATACTACTGAAGTTAAAATCTCCCATAACAATCATTCTTCTTGCACTTGCCAAACTTAACTGTCTAAACATCTCCTGGTCCCCATCCTCTGTGCTCCTGGGTCTGTAGCAACACCCCACTAAATATCCTGTCTTGCCTACCTCTACCTCAATAAAAATATTACTCCTGAAACCCGGGATCAAACCAGGGACCTTTAGATCTTCAGTCTAACGCTCTCCCAAATGAGCTATTTCGGCACTTAAAAAAGGGTGATCAAGTGTGCCTATCAGGTGGAAATCAAACTTAACTTGTTAACTGCAAACTTGGTAGGTAGCCTATAGGCATCGGACCACCCGTTTCCTTCATAATGTGATCCATATAGATAATGAATAACAGAGGGGAAAATGTACATCCTTGTCTCACACCAGATTTAACATTAAACCATCTTCCTGTACTTCCTTCAATTCTAACTGCTGATTTACAATTCAAATAAAGACTACGTATTGCTTGATATAATGCCCCATCGACACCATATAACTGTAGTATATTGAATAGCTTCTCTCTTCGCACCTTGTAATATTCCTTTTCCAAATCGACAAAACTTAAATACAGATCTTTGTTATATTCCCATGCTTTCTCGACTATTTGTCGTAAAGTGAAGATCTGATCGTGACAGCCTCTATTTGGCCTGAATCCAGCTTGTTCTTCACCCAGCTTTTCTTCCACAATTCTTCTCAACCGTTTCTCAAGTATACTTGCATAGATCTTGCCAGGAACACTTAGTAGAGAAATACCTCTGTAGTTCTCACATTCAGTTTTATTTCCCTTTTTATATATGGGTACTATGAGAGCTTTACTCCAATCATCGGGAATTCATCCCTCTTTCCAGGCTTTCTGAACTATGCAGTGCAGCAACTGTAAGACTTTTATACCACCATACTTCAGCATTTCTGGTCAAATATCATCTACTCCTGCTCCCTTTCCACATTTTAAGCCTTTGATGGCTTTATCTACTTCAAGTATGGATATGTATTCCTGACTGCATGCTTGGTCAGTGTTTTTTACCACTGTGTTATCACTACTTGTTTCATGTAGCAGTTTTTCAAAGTAATTACTCCATACTTCAAGGATATCTTTTTCTTCCATTTTCATGTCACCTTTATCATCTCTAACTCCTTTTACAGCACTCTTTCCTCCACTCCTAAGCTTCTTCAGCAACCTCCAGAATATTTGCCACCTTCTTGATATTTATTTTCTATATTCTTGCCAAAGTCCACCCATGGCTTTTGTTTAGCTAATTTAACACAGTGTTTAGCATTCTTGCATTTGTCTCTGTATTCTCTAAGAGCACATGCTGAATTATTTGCCAGGAACTTTTGATATGCTTTTTTCTTTTCCTTCACTGCCTCTTTAACTTCCTGTGTCCACCATGGAGTTCTAATTTTTATATCCTTGCAGACAACTTCACCACATGCCTCTCTGGCAGAATCAATGTTTTCTTCAGAGTTTGCTACTGAATCCCCAAGGTTTGATTCCTGTTCTGAAACTCTTTCATTTTTTCTTCAATAATCTTTGTGTATTTTAGTCTATAGTTCACATCTGAGAGCTGCTCAACTTTTATTCGCTTTAAAACTTTCTTACATGTTATTCTTTTCAATATGAAGTTCAATTTTATCCTGGTCAAGACTAAATAGCGATCACTTCCAATTTCAAATCCTCTGTACACTCTCTTGTTCTGCACCAGGAAGAAAACATCACTATCAACAATAACATAGTCAACGAGACTTTTCTTATTCCTTGCCTCTTCTCTCCACGTGAATTTGTGCACATTTTTATGTTGGAACATGGTGTTAGTAATAACCAGTACATGTCCCGAGCAGAAATCCAACAGATATTTGGCATTATTACTAGCTTTCTCTTTTCTCCAAATTTTCTCAAAATATTTTTGCATGTCTCACAATCATTTCCTATACTGCTATTTAGATCCCCAACAAGGACCAAGTTTTCCTTTTTCATTGTGTCCGTTGCCTTTTCTGAAGCATCAAAAAATTTCTCCACTTCTACCTTAGTAGAACCTTCTGTGGGACCATAGGCACAAATAACTCTCATAGTCCAGTTCCCATTCTCATATTTGCCCACATAACTCTACTCAAGACTGACTGCCATTCAAGAAGATTAGTCTCGTATTTTGTGTTGAATGCTATGGCTACTCCTTTTTTTCTTTGATTGCCATTGCCTGAATATAACATTTTGTATTTATTGCTCAGAAAAATCTCACCAGTTTTTGTCTTTTTTGTTTCAGTCACCCGTATTATGTCGATCTGGTATTTATCTAATTCCTCAGATAGCTTCATTTCTTTGCCATTCAGGCTTCTTATGTTGATAGTACCGATCTTTAACTCTGGTGATGTTGTGCTATGGTGTTGGCAAAAAAAAAAAAAAAAAAAACAGATGTGCATAAATTTTCTTAAAGTACAAGCCATTAGGAAAAAGAAAACCAGGACGTCCTCTTAAACGATTCAGTGATGACTTCTTCTAAGTCCGGAACAAGCCATGCTAGGCCTAAATCCTTGATACATATGATGACGATGATAAATATAAAAATAACGAATATAACAACGATACCTAATGTTGCATTAATACAAGAAAGACGAAATTGGTGGGTCATCTTATACAACCTACATAAGCTGAAAACCTAAAAATAGTCTAAAATTTAGGCCTCATCTTATACGCCGGACATCCTATAGACCAACATATACGGTCTATATATTTCATTTTCACAATTAACTGTATATATGTTTATATCAGTAGATAAAGGAATAATGTGAATAAAGTTAACTGATCTTTAAATGAAATAATTAAAGATCTCACTCTAATGACAGTTAAGCCTATAGAAATTAAATGTCAAGACCATAGGAGTTGTTTTTTACAGCAGAAAGTTTTTTAGAGTTTAATATTGTGTTGTGCTAGAAGGACTAATAATGATGACAAATTATAACAATAATTTCTTATTATGAATGAGTTTGTCATGATGGTTGTTTTTCTGAGAGTCAATTGTGATACATGATATACTTGATCATATGATTAGAATAAATCATAATGAAAGACTGTTTTCATCTGTAGGTTGTTTTCTTTCCTGTGGGTTCTAGTGATAGGCAGTATTTTGCAAGTAAGTAGTTGGATAAATGATAAATAGTTTTATAGTGAGTTATCACTTTGCATTTATTTCTTTTTATTATTATTATTACAGTTATCTCCATAGTGTCAGTAGACTCATTGCAGGAGAACCAAACTATCAAAACAATTACTATCATATCTTTTCTTGAATTCATTTACAGATAAAGAACTCACAACTGAGTCAGGCAATGCATTCCACTCATTCACCACCCTCCAGGCGAAAAACCTCGTTCTCACACCCTTGTTAACCACAATTTTCTTTAATTTCCAGGTATGACCTCTTGTTCTTCTATCACTATCACACAGCTGAAACATTTCCCCCTGCATCAATCTTATAAAACATTTTAGTAATTTAAATGTTTCTATCATATCCCCTCTTCTCCGCCTACCACCCAACCTCTGCAATCCACAAGCTCTCAATCTATCAATGTCGGGAGCATTTTTTACATCACTCACCAACTTAGTCACTCTCCTCTGAACCCTCTCCACAACCTCCTCATCTCCAACTAATCCAGGTGATCAGACCTGAGCACAGTAATCCAAATATGTGAAGTATCAACGCTTTATAAAGGGGAATAATAACTTCTTTATCTCTGGATGTTAGTGTGTTGATCAATAACCAAGTAATCCTATGTGCAATATTGGACACCTTAGCAAAGTGTCCCCTGAACTTCATCTCCCAGTCTACCAACATCCATAAGTCCCTAGCCTCATCAATCTCTTGGAGTACCATTCCATCAATGTAGTACACAGCTGGTAATCTTTTAATCCCAAAATGCATAACTTTACACATTACACTGATATTCATTTCCTTTTGCCTATTTTCCCAGCTTATTTAAATCATCCTGCAAACTCTCAACAGCAACTTGCTTTTTTATTGAACTACCCAACTTTTCATCATCAGCAAACAACTGAATATTTCCCTTTAAGCCATTTCCTATATCATTTATGTACAAATTAAAAAACAATGGCCCAAGCACAGAGCCCTGAGGCACACCATTGGTCACCTGCCTCATCCCAGACTATACTCCTCCATACAGCACTTTCTGGTATCTCTCCATGAGTCATTCTCCTATCCATATCACCAGTTTAGTATCCATCCCCATCTGCTGCAATTTGCGCAACAGTATTCCATGGAGTATCCTGTCAAAAGCCTTAGCAAAATCCAGAAGTACCACTGCATAGCCATTTCCTTTGTCCAACTCAGATGTCATTCTATTATAAAAAGCCAATAAATTGCTAAGGCAGGATCAACCTTTAACAAAACCATGTTGGACCCTATAGAGTATCATATCCTGATCCACTCATTCTTGAATTTTGTCTTTAACCAACTTTTCCAATACTTTTACCACCACTCCCGAGATGGTGATCGGTCTGTAATTAACTACTGCAGTTTTAGAGCCACCTTTATGCAAAGGAACTACTTTACCTTCCTTTCACTCCCTAGGGACCATACTGGAGTTCAAACTTAAGTTAAATAACCAAGTAAGAGGTGTTGGCAATTCCTTTGCACATTCAGGCAACACCCGAGCTGATATTCCATCTAAATCTACAGCAGTGTTTGCGTTTAAATTTCGCATTATACTAAGTACCTCTGATTTATTAACTTTAATTCTCACATTAGTTATTGCTTTGCTACAGGTACAGAGATATTCTCACTTGGGTGATAGACTTTTGAAAAGTGATCACTCAGTAACTCTACTATTATATCTGAATTGGTCACTTCAATACCATCAGCACCCACTAAGGTTATCCTTCTGAAGTCATTCTTCCTTTTACTTGCCACACAGCGGAAGAACTCTTTGGGATTACCCTTGATCTCCTTGGCAAGGTTTTCTCATAATCTGATTTAGCTTTTCTTACTATGCTGGTAACCTTCCTAGCTTGAGCCTTGTATTGCTCATTGGTGTACTGATCACCTTTCTTCTTGACATTTTCTTCTCCTTAACATTTTCCTTTTTTGCAGATCAAGCTTGATACTACTACTCATCCATCTAAGTCTTCCTGACCATGGGGACACAATCTGATAATGCCTTCCTCAGATACCCGCTGATTTTATCCCGTGCACTGCTAACATCTTTCCCCTGCAATATGTTCTGCCATGGGACTGCTGCAAGCTCACTCTGAAACTTGTTCTAATTACCTAACCTGTAGTTCCATATATACCCCTTCTTAAGGGAGAAATCCACAAATTTTGCAACCAAGTCAATACCACATGATCACTCTCACCAATTGGAGGTAATGAGGACACCTTACTTATGCATATATCCTCTGAACTAATGACCAGGTCCAACACTCTCACACCATGTGTCCTTTCAGTTATGTGCTGTTTCAAGTAATTGTCTCGTAGAAGATGTATGAATTCCATTTCCTTTTTTGCTACGTGATATTTCCTCCTTCCAATTGATATCACCATAATTAAAATCCCCCATAATAATCACTAACCCTGCACTCATTGCACTAATTTGCTGATGCATGAATTCAATATCATCTCCTATACCCCCTGGCCTATAGCAGCAACCAACTGTATATTTGGTTGCGGTGGTCACTATTTCACACCAGACTGCCTCAAATGTACTATCATTCACATGTCTATCATCTTGATATACTACTTTCTTTGGCTCCAACTCATCATCTATCATCAACAATACTCCTCCCCCCATTCAATCTTCTCTATCCTCCCTGAAAATACTGTACCCATCACATTCAATTCCAGTGACCACATCTTCTGCTGACAGCCAAGTTTCACCAATACCTACAACTTTTGGTGAGATTGCACTGACTAATGCCAAAAATTCTTCCCTCTTATTTCGAATTTCTTGCATTTGTATACAAAAATTGCAGATTCCCTTTTCCAATACTTTTACCACCATTCCCAAGATCATGACATTGGTCTGTAATTAACTACCACAATTTTAGAGCCACCTTTATGCAAACATTTTTTATGTATCGGCAGCACAGCATTATTAGTAATATGTATTATATCAACAAGAAAAAAAAACTTCTGGGATTTATCCCAGCAGCAATAAAATGAAATTGTATATTTGTCATTATTAAAACACTTAAGGAATTGAACAACGTAGTTAAGGATATAAATTAAATTAAACTTGAATAAATATTTTCCGATATTTCGGCAACGTCACGTTGCCATCTTCTAAAGGAACTTACAAAAAAGTTACGTGCACGTAGGCACTACAACACAGAAACTGGGAATGAAGAGATGAAGCTATTGTTCTCCTAACAGTCCTGATGGTGCCCTCTAGCGGGCTAAGTAGGTGTTCTTGGCCGTTGGGCTGAAGGTCTGCTGATGTAGGCCTCCCAAATTTGGGGCAGTCGCATACAACCAAATTTGTTGAGGTTTGGAGAATTTCTTAGGGCTGAGGCTTATTCCATAAAGAGTCTTTCAAATTTGTATTTGCTACGGTGTATCACTGTAGCTTTCTTCCACCGTATTCTGTGGCGTGTATCCAGAGCATGATCCGCAAGCCCAGAATGACTATATTTGTGAAAACGGATGTAGTCCTTGTGTTCCGAAATTCTGATATTTGGTGTCCTGCCTGTTTGGCCAAAGTAAGACAGTTTACAACTGCAAGGGACCTGGTAAACACCAGGTAGGTCTAGGGGAAGTGGTTGGTCTTTAGTGGAGCGGATAAGGGATGCCAATTTTCTGTAAGGTTTGTAACAGGAGGTCAGATCATGTTTTTTTAAGATTTTGGTAATCTTTTCCGAGGTGCCTCGGATGTAGGGAATGGTGATGGATTTAGAGTAATCCTTGTTGTGGAGGGGGGGAGGAGGAGATCTGTGGTTTGTAGGTTCTAATATTTTTTGGATTTTTTTTGGGGGGGTAGCCATTGGCTGAGAATGTGTTGAGGATGTGATTTAGTTCAGTGTTTAGGGCCAAGTCGTTTGAACAGATTAGTTTAGCCCTGTTGTATAGTGTTTTCACTACTCCATATTGTTGTGAGGGTGTGGGGGGTGGGTGATTGTTGGTGAATGTATCTGCCTGTATGGGTAGGTTTTCTGTAAACTGAGAAAACCAAGGTTCCATTAGGCTGGCGGGTGACTAGTGTGTCTAGGAAAGGGAGGCTGTTGTTTTCCTCTTTTTCTAGAGTGAATTTGATTCTGGGGTGTTGGTTGTTTAAGTGTGTTAAGAAGGATAGAAGTGTTTCAGAGCCATGTAGCCAAATAGCGAATACATCATCAACGTAGCGAAGCCATATGGTTGGTTTTTGTGGGGCAGAGGCTAAGGCTTTTTCTTCAAAGGTCTCCATAAAGAAATTGGCCAAGGGTGGGGAGAGTGGTGAACCCATGGCTGTCCCCTCTATTTGTTTGTAGAATTTTCCCTGCCAAACGAAATAGCCTGAGTTCATTGTGAATTGAAATAAGGCTGAGATATCGGGAGAAAATTTAGCTTGGATTAGCTCTAAAGTTTCCTTGAGTGGGACATTTGTAAATAAAGAGGAGACAACAAGCTGACCATTATGTCAGTATGTTGGAGTGTAAGGTTTTCTATGCTGGCTTTGAAATGGGCTGAGTTTTTTGTTTTTTGTGTGAGATGGTGTGTTGCCAGTATAGTGTGTGAGCTCTTTGGCCAAATGTTTAGCTAATTTGTATGTGGGGGAATCGATGCCATCCACTATGGGACGTAATGGCACATTTTCTTTGTGTATTTTTGGGAGTCCGTAAATACGGGGGGTATAGAGTTAAACGGCTTTAATCTGTTGGTAACTTCTACAGGCCAAGAAGTGACTCTCTTAAGGAGCCTGTGAAGTTTTCTAATTTGAGAGTTGGTGGGATTGTAATTAATAGGGAGGTAAGTTGCCCGATCTAATAGAAGAGCATTCAGCTTACCTGTGTAGTCCTTTTGGTTAAGTACTACAGTTGCATTTCCCTTATCTGCTTTGGTGATAACTAATTCTTTATTATCCTTCATTTCCTGTAGAGCTTTATATTCCTTGTTGGATAAGTTGGTTTTTGGTGGTCTTGCTTTGGAAAGGACACAGGCTACATCCAGTCTTACACTGTTGGCGACTTGATGTGGAAGGTGGCGGATTCCGCGTTCGATCTGGATCATAATATCCTCACTAGGTATTTTATTGGGAGCGATGGCGAAGTTGTGTCCACGTGACAGCGCGTTGAGTGCTTCAGGCTTCAGGGTGACTGAAGAAAGGTTGATCACCGTGTTGGTAGCAGGTTTTGAAAAGACGTTAGAGTTCTTTTTTAATTTTTCGAACTTTTTCATCTGTCGGCCTAGTATTCTTTTTCGGCAGCGGTACATGAGATGTCATGTAAAATCGACCAATGAAACACTTCTTTCCTTCTTAACACACTTAAACAACCAACACCCCAGAATCAAATTCACTCTAGAAAAAGAGGAAAACAACAGCCTCCTAATCTGTTCAAACGACTTGGCCCTAAACACTGAACTAAATCACATCCTCAACACATTCTCAGCCAATGGCTACCCCCCCCAAAAAATCCAAAAAATATTAGAACCTACAAACCACAGATCCCCTCCACAACAAGGATTACTCTAAATCCATCACCATTCCCTACATCCGAGGCACCTCAGAAAAGATTACCAAAATCTTAAAAAAACATGATCTGACCTCCTGTTACAAACCTTAGAAAATTGGCATCCCTTATCCGCTCCACTAAAGACCAACCACTTCCCCTAGACCTACCTGGTGTTTACCAGGTCCCTTGCAGTTGTAAACTGTCTTACTTTGGCCAAACAGGCAGGACAGCAAATATCAGAATTTCGGAACACAAGGACTACATCCGTTTTCACAAATACAGTCATTCTGGGCTTGCGGACCATGCTCTGGATACACGCCACAGAATACGGTGGAAGAAAGCTACAGTGATACACCGTAGCAAATACAAATTTGAAAGACTCTTTATGGAATCATCCTCAGCCCTAAGAAATTCTCCAAACCTCAACAAATTTGTTTGTATGCGACTGCCCCAAATTTGGGAGGCCTACATCAGCAGACCTTCAGCCCCACGGCCAAGAACGCCTACTTAGCCCGCTAGAGGGCACCATCAGGACTGTTAGGAGAACAATAGCTTCATCTCTTCATTCCCAGTTTCTGTGTTGTAGTGCCTACGTGCACGTAACTTTTTTTGTAAGTTCCTTTAGACGATGGCAACGTGACGTTGCCGAAATATCGGAAAATATTTATTAAAGTTTAATTTAATTTATATCCTTAACTACGTTGTTCAATTCCTTAAGTGTTTTAATAATGCATAACCAACGTATAAGCTTGTCTACAAGAATGTATATATGTCAGTGTGTTTTGCCCAGTGAATAGCATACCCTCTCCAACCTGCAGGCTGCTGATTTGAATCCTACTGTGAGTATGAATGCTATGTGAATCCCCTTTGGTGCAAGATGAATTCATGATACAAAGTGGGACCACTGCATTACTTATTGCAGGCTTGAAGTGGCTTATAAAAGTTCCATGTTTGATCTCTGGAGCAGGGTTTCTGGATTATATATAGTAATAAGACATAATAATTATGTTTTACAAGAACATGTGTAGTACACATAGTTTTATAATGGCTAACACATGTATAGGAGAATGAAATTTTTAGCTCCAGCATATTTCATCCTATTTAATAAAGACGTTTATAAGGGAGAGATGACAGTTGATAGCATTCAGAACATGCATCACAACTGAGTTAGCAAGTGAATGCATCTATTAGAGTTCAAAGAGAAAAAATGAGTAGTTTTGTAATTCAAATACAAGGTTACAAAAAAGAAATTAAGAACGGTTAACTGTGATTACTTCCCAGCACTTTGAGACTGGCATGCATTTAGAGCTGCTAAAATTTTGATAATATTGTAAAGTTTCACAAGCTTGAAGAAACAGATGATTACATTTCAGCTACTAGATTGAACAAGCTTGATTTGATTTCAAAGAACTCTCTGTAGTGTCAGTGGCCTGGTAAACAAGGCCAGACTTTTCAGATTCTAAGAATTTGAGTGTAGTTTTGATTAACTGGGATTCTAACAGATAGAACAACCTATCTGTACAAAATAACAATATCAACATGAACAACACTTGATAGACACCAGGCAAGAGGAGAGGTAGTAATTTATCTTTGACGGATGGCAGAAAACAAGGCATTTTCTGAGCTGGTTTGAAGGTGGTGTCATGCAATTTGCTCTTCTGATTAATTTATTTTATTAATTCTTCTCATGGAAGAATTAATAAAATAAAAATTGCCTTGACTGCTAATGGATATAATGAAACCACAATCCATAAATAAACTTATCTGGTTGAGAGATAAGTGTTATCTCTCAACCAGATTATAATCTAATGTAAAAAGGAGTTTTTTATATCTATGTTCAAAGGAACATGTGGAACAAATAGCATGGTTTCTTTCCAAATATAATGTATGTAATACTTTCACACCAACTCAGAACTGTCTACTTTTCTGCTATTCAGTAAAGATAAATACCACCTCACTACTTGCCTGGTATCTTTCAAGTGCTTTGATAATGTCAGTTTCATTATTTTGGGCAGACAGGCCATTCTTCTGAGATTAGAATCCAAGAATATCAGGACTAGAAAAGCCTTTGCTTACCATGCCATTGACATTAGATAGAATTCATTGGAATCAAACCAAGATTCTCCACTCCATTAGATTTAAATTTAGTGGTCTGTTTCTTGAAACTTGTAGCACCTTATGTCATATTTGAAATCTTAATCTTTCTGATTGCATGCCATTCTCAAAAGTTTTGGGAAGTAGTAAAAACTGTTTTTGTAATAATAAATAAGTTTGTTGAGAAGGATAAAAGAAAATAGTGTGAAAGGAAACGTGGTTAGTGTGTTGCCCAGGTATAACTGATGAAATGAGGTGGAGAGCAAAGATTGTGAATGATATGTTAGCAGAAATGTGTGAGGAGAAAGGATTGCAGTTTGTTAATCTGTGGAATGAATTTGAAGGACGAATTGAAGGGAAAATAAACACATCAAGTATTTAGATTTAAATAAATTAGAAACAGAACTACATTAAAGATTGCTAAAGTCCTCTCATGTTGAGATTTTCTTCTGGGCTTGTTCTGGTTGCTGTAAGGGAGGACCCCATCTGCAACCCTTATTAGCAACTGGAACAAGCCCGGAAGAAAATCTCAATACAAGAGGACTTTAAATATGTTTGATGTAGTTCTGTTTCTAAATTATTTATTTTTAAAAAATATTTTGTGTGTTTATTTTTTATTTATTTTAATTTAATTGTAATTTTTAATTTATTTTTATACTTATCTGTTTTTTAATGTAATTTTTTAATCTATTTAATTTTTTTTTTTAAATTTAGTTTTTCCACAAGAGGTCGGGCTACAATTATATGGGGTAAACAGATTATTATAGAGCAATACATAGTGAATATTTGAGTTTTAAGTCAGTTGTTAGAACTGAAGGAAGTATAGGACAATGATTTGATATAAAATTAGGCATAAGACCAGGATGCACACTATCTTTACTACCATTCATCATCTATAAGGATCACATTGTGAAAGAAAGTGGCATTAAAATTATATCAGAATTGAAGATATCAAACTTAGCTCTTTGCTTTATGCAAATGATGCTATATTCTTTAAACACATCCAGTGCATATCTCCAGATTCTCTGACTAAATTGGCCAGCCTGGTTGGCCAAGTAGTTAGCACTCTCCAGCCAAAAGGCTGCAGGTTCGAATCCCACCATGGGCATGGATGTTTGTCATTGTCTGTGAAAAATACTAGTAGTGGTGGTGGGCTGTAGATGGATTGAGTGGTGGAGACAGAGAGCTATAGAGTAGGTGCCCTCCCTCGATGAGTCTTTGGACTCCCTGGAGGTGTCAATAATAATAATAATAATAATAATAATAAGAGTAAAACTATGAAGAAAATAAAAAACATGCATTCTCAATGGAGAACCTGTTGAAGAAGTAAACTCTTTCAGCTATTTAGTTGCAGTTCTTAGATGGAAAATTAAATATGGAAATAGACAACAGAATAAGCAAAGATGTTGAAAGTTTATTTTTCACTTGGTTAGACAATATAATACATTTAGTTTAATCCTTTATCCAAGTGTGAGCAAACAAAGTTTGCACCTGAAAGTATCTTCAGGACTGGGGTAAGGTGGTACAACACCGGGAAACTCATTGCAAAGGTGGAGCAAGCTAACATCACTCCTATCTCGGTATCTCCCATAATGCAAAACACATCTCCTTGCGGATATGTATGAGCCAGGCCCCCACTGAAGAGACCTCAATAAAGGTCGAAACTAGTCTGGGTAGTGGCCCTTCCCTTAATGCATAACATTATACGTATCTGCAAGGAGATGTGTTTTGCATTATGGGAGATACTGAGATAGGAGTGATATTAACTTGCTCCACCTTTGCAACGAGTTGCCCGGTGTTGGTACCACCTTACCCCAGTCCTGAAGATACTTTCAGGTGCAAACTTTGTTTGCTCACACTTGGATAAAGGATTAAACTAAATTTATTATAGAATTAGGAAAGCTGGTATAGTGGGGAGCCATCTGAATAAATTTATATGGGGTAAGAGAGAAATTTGCCAAAACAGGAAACTAGCAGTATACAAGATAGTGCTCAAACCAGTTTTAAGTTATGGATCTCAGAGTTGGGTTAGAAATAAAGCACTTGATCAAAGACTAGAGACTGCAGATATGCAAGTTCTAAGAAAAATAAGGGAAGTGAACAGATAGCATCAATGGTAGTATCAAATTTAAAATGAAGATATTAGAAAGGACCTTGACATTATTAGTAATTAAGAACAGAGCTAATCTAAGTTGTGTGTTGAACAGAGCTAATCTAAGGTGGTATAGCTACTTACACAAAATGGGAAAGGAAAGGTTAGCAAAGTAGTGTTTGATGCTAAAATGGCAGGTAAGAGACCAGAGAGAAATCAAGATCTAGGTGGATTGATTCAGTCAGAAGTGCCTTAGAAGAGCAATATGTTAGATATGATAATATTAGAGTGCTGACAAATAGTAGACTAATTTGGAGGAAAGTTGTGGGACATGGTCAAGTGGGCAGCAGATATCTGGGTAACAAAATAACAGATCAAATATGCAATACTATTCTATTGATTTACTACACAGTAAATTTAAATACTTTTTTGAGAAACAAGTTAAAAGAATGGTATAAGCATAAAATTTGAAAAATCTCGCTTATAATTAAGTTTATTTTTATTGTGTAGAATTACGAAATTGTATGGAAGTTACATTGAAATTTCCCATGCAAAAAATGAGTCAGCTAGTTAATAAATATTTTCATTTATATCATAATGACAATATTAATTTTTGGTCATGAAAGTTATGCAATGTTGAGCCAAAGTATGAATGAATTATTTGTGGAATGCACATTTTTACTTTCTCCCCCTCTTTTTGCTCAAAATTTTGTTATTTTGGCTAGAAGGGATGGAAGTCCTGTTTTAAATTTTTTAATACCTAATAAGACTCTTGAAACATACACAAAATTATTTTATGATACATGAAATGTGGCCATTACTTGATCCTAAAAATATAAATGTTGATTATGAAATTGCCATTCATCGAGCTTTACGTATAGTATTTTCACAAGCTAACATAAATGATCACTTTTTTCATCTCGCACAAAATCTTTGTAAGCATTTAGTTTCATGCAAACTTTTAACCAGATACAATTCTGATGTACAATTCACTTTAAATTCAAAAAGATCACAGAACAAGATATTATTTATGCTATTTCTGAATTTGAGAATCATTTATCCAGTGAATTTGAACCATTTTAGAGTGGCTTACAAATACATACATAGGTTGTCTAAGGAATAATAGAACCAGGGCTCCACCGATTTTTCCCTCAAACGCTTGGTCTGTGTACAAAGAACAATAAATCGAAGTGATAGGACAAATAATTTCGAGGAAGCCTGTTAGCAAAAATTGCAATTGAGCTTTGGCAGCAGTACAAGTCACTTAAATTTATGGATTTTTATAAATGGACTACACAGAAATTCTAAAAAACATATGATGTTGATTATGAAAAAGTAGTAGCAGGTTTTCAACATCAGCACAAATGTAGACATTACGATGAAGCTGACCAAAGAATTTTGAACAAAAAAGTTATAAATTATAATAGGGAAAATATAATAGAATATTTAAGTGGTGTTGCATTTAACTATAATATGAATTGATAAATTTAAAATAAAAATTTTGTTTTGAATTTCATATACCTTTTTGTTCAAATGTATATATGTAATATGTGTAAATATGTTTGTTAATTGCAAAATAATATTAATAAATGAATTAAAAAACTACATTTTTTCTTTATTTTAATATTGTGCAATTATACCTTTTCATTTATAAATCATTTTCGGACCACTCTTTTTAACCATCTCTTTCTTAAATGATCCTACAAATTTTGATATATGATATAGTTCTTTGAAAATGAATTTTTTGAAAGTAAGTTTTTTGAATGAGCAGTTCTTCGAAAAAATACAATTTTTTAATTTATTGAAAATTAGAACATCGCAGGCAAATTCACGCAGGTAAGCTTAGGTCAGATTATGTTGTTAGGTCTGGATTATTTTTAATTTTTTTCAATTATGTGGAAATAACTCATAACTCATAGTTCATAACTTATAACTCATACCTCATAAGTCTTAATCATATTTACATGTTACTAATATTAAAAAAAAAAATCCACCAAATTGTATCCCTGCTAAACATGCAAAAATTTGTAAGTTTCTGTCACTTACATGATGGGCACCCAGTTGTCGCGTACCCAGAATTGTTGATAGGTTATTAATAATAATGTAAAGTACTGTTATTAGTCTGAACAACTCTTGAAGGTACATGTCAGGAAATTGATGATGATGTATTACATTAATAGTGCTGTATTGCAGGAAATGATGAAGCAAGTGTTTTGGAAATGATGTTGGACAGAGTTGTAGTTCAGAGCACATATTGCAAAAGTTGACAAAATAGCTTAAAGGATTACTTGGACATTGGTAAACATTGACAACAAGCAGGTAGGTTGTTGTTGTTGTCATTGTTAAGCTATAATGCAATGACATCTTGACTACAGTGCACAGATTTGGTCATCTATGTTCCTCTCTAACATCTAAGCTGCAGGTGGAGAGGATCTAGAGGTTAACTAGCTGGTGATAGGTTTGTGAAACACTCGCTATGAGAATAGATTATATGAATCAGAGTTTAGTTGACAGGCAGAAAAGAGAAGACATGTAAAACTTAAGTTAATAAAGGGATTCAATAAAATTAACACAGAAGAAATTTTCAATATATAAAAAATGTGTGAGAAATTTTAAAAAATCCTTGTACGTCATACAAGGGTGGTCTGAAAAGTTCGTGGCCTAACAATGAAAAATCGAATTTATAATTTCAAAATTATTTTTATTTTTCAACATAATCTCCTACAAAATATATTACATGTTCTTTTGAAATGCCTATAGTCTCAGCAATTTCATGCACTTTGATCAATGATTTCTGGACATCCTTCATGTGGACTCCAAGGCTGGTACGGCCACATTTAAACTCGGCAGCCCATTTCTTAGTTGTTAAAAACGAAGGAGAAGGGTGCCCATAAATTTTTATGAAACTTCAAATGAATTTCTTTTAGCATTAAATCTTCATTTACAAAGAATTTTATAACCACATGATACTCAATTTTATTCATTTCAAGGGATACAGACAACACTTTGGCTTCAGACAGCTGTATAAAACAAACTTGATAGAATGATTTGCAATTTCACATGGATACTTATGACAGATGTACCAACTTAATAAAAAAAAAAAAAAAATCTTTCCAGTAGTGTTGCCATCTATGGTTGAAGCCGAGAACTTTTCAGACCACCCTTGTATAAGTGTGTGATTAGTAAGGGTTGTGCACACTAGATTTTTTGCTTAGAGAGTGGTGACTGGAATGGATTTCCAGAGGTATTTCTGAGTGCTATGACAATGAATGAGTTCAAGAAGACGTATGATGGGTATTGATGAAATTATGGTCTATGTGATTCTCATGCAATGAGCATTTTGACTCCATGGAGATATTAATATAATAATGATAAGCCTGTGTTTTCAAGTTTTTTCCAAATATTTTATTCTGCATGTATTAGAGATAAAAGAGAACACATAGCTGACCCATGTTGTTGAATATAGATCTTGTGTTTCTGTTTAAAGTATGGAATGAAGATATTGCTTTAAAATGAGATGTTGATTGAAATAGTGTGACAACAAACTCCTTTCTAGATATACAGTAATCAGTAACATGTAGACATCATTGTTTATATGAAGCCCACCCATACTGATTCATATCTTCATTTCAGTTTGCTCTGTTACCACAAACAAAAGTTTCATATCCGTTTGTTAAAAAAAAAAAAAAAAAAAAGAGCTATCCATGTCCTATGAGAAGGCAGTGATAAAACTTCTGTGTTGACCCAAAGATGGTTGCTTACAGATTGTTATACACAGAGAAATCTGCATGCATCAGCATAGATATCAGATATAGTCTTCATCTTTTTATCATACATTGGCAAAACTTTGTAATCTAGTAATCTATAGCTTCTGTGCTACAATATATAAGCATCAGAATCTCCTTGAAGCAGTGCAGACACTTCAGTCTTAAGTCTTAAGATAATGAAGGTCATCAACCATCAGTTTTTACTCTGTTTAGAGCCCCGGCATTTAGTCAGTAACCATCAGTACAGATTCCACCACTTGAGATCCATGACAGATCTTTTAGCCTATATCACTCGCCATTCGACATATGCTGTGAAAGATTTGGAGAAGTGTGCTGTTGCTCCTGACATTTCTAGAGCCTTCAGTTATGTCTGACATCAAGACCAGCTGAGTAAATTTCGACCCTTTGGGCAAACTTCTACCCTGTGTCATTGGGGAGTCAGCTTTCTCTCTGTCACATTGACTGTATTATTACTGATAGATATCTTCATACTGGTTCAGTATATAAGACTATATAGAGGATTTGAAATAGAAGGTGCTTGCCAAAAAAAAAAAAAAAAGTTCTGGCAAAATGTTCTGGAGGCTATTGAAAAAGATTAGAGATGGAAGAGGACCTGTAAAAGAAATCAGACATGACATGATAAAGGTGACTTGAAAAGTGCAGATAAAAATATTCTAGACATCTGGAATAATTACTTTGAAAATTGAATGAAACAAGAAGTGAAAGAACAGTGATAGAAAATATTCAAGAAGAATGTTATCATGAGTATGTACACACTCATTAAATGAAACAAGAAGTGAAAGAACAGTGACAGAAAATATTCAAGATGAATGCTATTATGAGTATGTACATATTAATACTTAGGGTAGAAAAATCATTAAAAATCTGAAATGTAGACAGTCATCTGGATTGCATGATATTTGACCAGAAATGCCAACATATGTATTTTTGTGAACATTTCTGCAGCTGCCTGTTCTCAAATTCATTCCTCTCAATGATATTTCCCATTCCTCATCCTGTTAGCTTCTTTTCTCCATACCTTTCATAGTCATCCTTCTCCACATAGCCTGTAGTCTTCTAGCCTTCCTCTTTTCCTCCTGTTTGACCAATTCATAATTCCGAAGAGCCATCATTCTTTTCTTATTCTCTGACATAATCATATCATTTCATGGTGTGTACTTCCATTATCTCTGTGACAGGCTCTTCAGTTTCCATCTCTCTTCAAATATTCTCTAGATGATCCATACAAATGGCTTTCATACTTCATCTGAAGTAATCTATTTCCACAACTTCTTTCCTTTGGCTGTTAGCAAGGGAAGTCCAACACTCATATACATAAGTTATTGTGCTCTCTGTTATCACTATCTAATACAGCATATGGCAATATAATAGTTTTACAGTAGTGCATAGTTTTGAAGGTATGGTGAGGATTCAAGCCTGGATAATTGGAGTAGATCACTGATAGCATTCATCTGTAAAAAAAAAGGAAATAAAACTATGAGAATTGGAGAAATTTCTGTACTGAGTGCTTCCAGTAAGATTTATGCAAGTATACCTGAGAAGAGGCCAAGGAAAATTGTGAATGAAACTCGGAGAAAAGTTAGGTTCAGACCAAATAGAGGTTGTGAGATTAGATTTTAATTTTAAGATAAATAATTGAGAGATCACAGGAATATAACAAGGATCTGTATTTAAATTTTATAGAGCTGAAAAAGGCAGTATTTCAAATTGTCAAGAAAAAACAAATGATCTTCATAATGCTACAATTATATGTTGTAAACAGGGCATCATATCATCATTATGTCTATGTTTAAGTTCTAAGTTAGAAGTTAGAATTGAAGTAAGTATAGGAAGAGGATTTCATGTAAAATCAGGTGTAAGAGTAGGATACACTATCTTCACTGTTATTCATATATTTGGGATCACATTATGAAGAAAAGTGGCATTACCAATATTGGAGATGTTAATCTCAACTTGTTGGAAGTTTTTTCACTTGATTATATTATAAATTAAAGATACAAGAAATTATATACTTAGTTTAATCTTTTATCCAAGTGTAAGCAAACAAAGTTTGCCCCTGAAGTATTTTCAGGAAGCCATACCACCTTTACTCTTGGTAAAGGTGGTATGGCTTCACATCACTTGCCTTAGTATTCCATAATGCAAAGCACATCTCTTACAGACATGTATATTGCTATGCATTATGGTAGGGTCACTACCCAGACCAGTTTCGACCTTTATTGAGGTCTCTTCAGTGGGAGCCAGACCCAGAGGGGATACTAAAGTTGAAGTAATGCAGAAGTCTTATTTTCCTATACCAGTTTGCCAAAAGGTGTCACACCTTGTTATTACATTACTGGATTAGAGAAAGGTTGGAAGTTTTTTCACTTGGTTATACTATAAATTAAAGATACTAAGAAATTACTTCAACCTTGGTATATCGCCTCTGGGTCTGGCTCCCACTGAAGAGACCTCAATAAAGGTCGAAACCAGTTTGGGTAGTGACCCTTCCCATAATACATAGCAATATACATGTCTGCAAGGAGATGTGCTTTGCGTTATGGGAGATACTAAGGCAAGTGATGTGAAGTATACCACCTTTAAAATGAGTTGTCCCAGTCCTGAAAATACTTCAAGTGCAAGCTTTGTTTGCTTATACTTGAATAAAGGATTAAACCAAGTATATAATTTCTTCGTATCTTTAATTATTTTAATCTCAGCTTGTAGATAGCTTGTAGATAGATATACTCTTAAATAAGTCATGTTATACCTTTTAATAAATGCAGTAGAAATCTGCAGAATTCCTTAAGTAAATTGAATAATTACTATGTAACAAATTTAGTATTAAAGTCAGCAACAAAAAGACCAAGATTAGGAAAATAGGTAGGAATATCAAAAACAGAAGCTGCATCCCTGAATGAAAAATTATAGAGCAGGTAAAATGTGTCAGCTATTCATGCATACTTTTTTAGTGAAGATGACAAATTAAATAAAAAATGGATCATAGAATAAGCACATGACATGGAGAGATATTAGTCAAAACACTGAACTAGCTGTATATAGGACAGTGTTCAAGCCCATTTTAACTTAGGAATCTGAGAGCAGAGTTAGAAATAAAACAGTTGACCAAGGACCAGGGATCACAGATATGAGTTCTGGAAAAAAAATCAGAAGTGTAGGCAGATGGCATCAATAGTAGAATTGAAAATATTTAAAATTGAATATTTTAAATATTCAATTTTATATTAAATTTGAAAATATTAGGAAGGAACTCAGAATTCTTGACATTCAAGAATGTGTGAGCGAAGCTAATATAAGGATGATATGATCACTTAAAAAAGAATGGGAGAAGACAAGTTAACAAAGCAGGCGTTTGATGGCAGGAAAAAGACTCATTTGATACTTAAAAAAGTGCCTCACAAAACTGAAACATAAGACAGTATTGGAGTCCTGACTGATAACAGACCAATTTTGATAGTGAAATATCAATGTTTTTCTTTAAACAGTTTTAAAGGTAATTTTTCATGAGCATATATCCCAATAGTTCACTCTTGTAGACTTTGGTTTTGTTAATCCTCCACTGACCTTGATGTCTATAGACATCCAGCTAAATCTTGATACAATTCTGTAACACCTATTGCACAACATGGATAAGAAGTGCAATTTGGTCTCACTGTTTCATCCACTTTGGCCGGTAGGAGGTCAATATGAATTTGATGAAAAAACAAGATTAAAAATTATAATGTACTTCAGCAGGAAGAAAATGTATGTTTGTATTTTAATTTAGATTTGACAGTAGTCAGTGTAACACTGTTATCATATAAATGTGATACTCAAATGATTGAAACTTGTATAAAAAGTGATGTTTAAGTCCAAAATACTTATACTTCCATCTATACAGGTAGTCCTCGATTTACGATGGAGTTCCGTTCCAACGTATCTGTTGTAAGTCGATTCTGACATAAGTCGGGGACTTTTTAATTCTTGATTTGTTTGATTTCTGTTATAATATTTTCATAAATTAGGTTTCTATTTAACTTAAAATGGTTAAAAATTCTATAAATGCACATAAACATTTATAAATTATTTATTAGCACATATACATAAATACAAAATTAAGAAAGGAAAAAAATACATAAACACACATCAAAAATGGTGCACTTACTTTAATTTGAAATTCCTTTAAATATTAGTTAACATAAACAAAAAACTTATTAATGGTATCTTTAATTAAACAGGTGAGTAACTATAACTCGTAATCAGGAGTAGCCTTTTTAATCAGAAAATTGGTTAATGTTGTCTGTTGGGTTTTTTCCTTCACATATTTTGCAATAACATCTGACTGCTTCTTGAATTTGTTTTCAACTTTAGTGAAGTGATCAGTCTTGATCCATATTTTCGAGTAGCTGAAGTCCTTGATTTAGTTTAAAAAATACTTCAACTAATCCTTTTACAGTAAATTTTTTAACGATTTCTCTTCTTCATCTTCCTCATCATTCCTTTCTTCTTCTACAACTCTTTTGTTTTGAAAAATCAAGTCTTGATCAGTCAGTTCACCTTCTTTGTTGAAAGTTTATTTTTCACTTGGTTAGAGTATAATAAAATTAGTTTAATCCTTTATCCAAGTGTGAGCAAACAAAATTTGCGCCTGAAAGTATCTTCAGGACTGGGGTAAAGTGGTACAACACCAGGGCAACTCGTTGCAAAGGTGAAAAAAGCTACCAACACTCCTATCTCAGTATCTCCTATAATGCAAAACACATCTCCTTGCAGATATGTCTAATGTTATGCATTAAGGGAAGGGCCACTACCCAGACTAGTTTCGACCTTTATTGAGGTCTCTTCAGTGGGAGCCATGCCCAAGTGGAGATACCAGGCAGAAGCATTAGCAGGTCATCTCTACCTATAGGAATTGCCAAATGGTGTGCCACCCTTTTTTAATAAATTACTCTGGATTTAGAGAAAGATGTACCACCTTACCCCAGTCCTGAAGATACTTTCAGGCGCAAATTTTGTTTCCTCACACTTGGATAAAGGATTAAACTAATTTTATTATACTCTAACCAAATGAAAAATAAACTTTCAACATCTTTCTCTAAATCCAGAGTAATTTATTAAAAAAAGGTGGCACACCATTTGGCAATTCCTATAGGTAGAGATGACCTGCTAATGCTTCTGCCTGGTATCTCCACTTGGGCATGGCTCCCACTGAAGAGACCTCAATAAAGGTCGAAAATAGTCTGGGTAGTGGCCCTTCCCTTAATGCATAACATTAGACATATCCGCAAGGAGATGTGTTTTGCATTATAGGAGATACTGAGATAGGAGTGTTGGTATCTTTCTCCACCTTTGCAACGAGTTGACCTGGTGTTGTACCACCTTACCCCAGTCCTGAAGATACTTTCAGGCGCAAATTTTGTTTGCTCACACTTGGATAAAGGATTAAACTAATTTTATTATTACCTTCTTTGTGATCTGCTAATTCTTCTATATCGGTAATATTGATTTCTAGATCAGTTTTCTTGCAGTTTCAACGATTTCTTCACCAATTTGTATTAACATACTATACTCATTGTACTCTTTGAGTGTCTCCTGCTGTAGTAACTTCTTCCAAATTCCTCATATACATTATTCCTATACATCCATGAATTTGCTGGAAGTTTTTTTCGCTTGGCTATGCTACCACTTATATATTTGGTTTAATCCTGTATCCAAGTGTAAGCAAACAAAGTTTGCTCCTGAAGTATCACCACCTCTGGGTCTGGTTCCCACTGATGAGACCTCAATAAAGGTCGAACTTATACCATGAGTTGCCCCAGTCCTGAAAATACTTCAGGCACAAACTTTGTTTGCTTACACTTGGATAAAGGATTAAACCAAATATATAATTGGTACTTCCTTCCATGAAGTTCCAATGTTCTTGGATACATTGGTTAATATCGTAAGTTTCCCCAAAATCACATAATGTTATAGCATCGTTGTTCATTGCTGTTATTGCTTGAGAAAATGTAGTTTTCAGATATGTCTTGAATGTAGCAATCGAACCTTGATCCATAGGTTGAATCACAGCTGTTGTACTGAGCGGTAGATACATGACATATTTTCATTCAAATAGCCAATGCAAAGAGGATGTCCTGGAGCATTGTCAAGCAGCAATAGAATTTTAAAAGGAATGTTTTTTTTTTTCAAGACAGTAGGCACTTACTGCTGGAATTAAACAATTTAAGAACCAGTCTTAGAATAAAACAATTGTCATCCAAGCCTTAGAATTACTCCTGTGGTAAAATGGCAGCTTATTCTTGTCAATGTTTTTCAAAGTGCTGGTGTTTTTTGAACGGTAAACAAGAAATGGTTTTAATTTAAAACAAGCAGCATTTCCTTCAAAAAGAAGTTTAATCCTATCTTTAAATGCCTTAAAACCAATCTCATATGTAGCTACTCTGTGAATGTAAGTTCATTCTGACATTCTTTTCCAGAAGAGTCCAGTTTTATCTACATTAAAAATCTGCTCTAGCAAATAGCCTTCATCTTTTATCATCTCTTTCAGATTTTTCTTGAAAATTTCTGCCATTTCAAAATCAGAACTAGCAGCTTCTCCCATTATTCCTATGTTATGCAAGTTAAACTGGCTTTTGAATCGATAAAACCAACCTTTACTAGCATTAAATGTATGCTCGCTGTATTTATCTTCTTGTTGTTTCCTTAAATTGTCAAATAGGCTGCGTGCTTTTGTTTGAATCATAAACAAATCTAAAGGAATATTCTTGTTGATTTGATCATCTGTCCATATCGTTAAAAGCTTCTCCATTTCATTAATTGGCCCTTCTCTTGTTTTCGTTAAAAGTATGCATTTAACTGCCCCTTTAGCTTCCTCCATTATTCTTGATTTATCTTTTATATAATTGTTGAAACAGTTGAATGCGATAGTTTTTCTTCTCATGCTATTTCACTGACTTTCTTTCCTTTGTCATATGCTTTAATGACCTTCATTTTAACATCTAAACTTAAAGCTTTTCTCGCCTTTTTTTTTATGTTGGAATTTTCATCAATAATATTACTTCTCTTACTGGACATGATAGGGTTACGATGAGATACAAAAATTGCAATGAGAGAAACGAACACTTCGACTGCTGATTAGCAACTAACGTGCCAAAGGCTGTGATAAGTTAGAAATGGGTGAATCATAGCATCGGCTATTGCATATTGGTGATAGGTTTTGCTTGTCAACTGATGGTGACGCTGCGATGCATATACAAAAGCAATGTGATATATGTATGTATATGCTGGCAGCAAAGTTAAATTAGAATTTTTAATAATCATTTTTGGCCGTCATAAGTGTGAATCGTTATAAGTTGAGGACTACCTATAATTATATATTAAAATTAGTTTTTATTTCAAGTTGTTTTCCTTTTTTTTTTTACTAAAATAATAGTGTTAATATGGGTTTAATAAAAACACAAGATTAAAAATATAATGGTGTACTTCAGCAGAAAGAAAATGTCTTCCTGCTGAAGAAATTAAATGTGTACATTATTTAATCTCATCATGAAGATGAGATTAAATAGTGTGGCAAGTTGTGTATGGTATAGTGTGCATTCCTGCAATATGTCTTTGAACTCCTTGAAAGTGTCATGTGTAATAATCATATATTATTAGAGTCAAGTTAGGAACTGATTAAAAGGCATTTTAATATTTGCACTCTTAAAAATTAATATATATATATTATTTATTTTTATTTTTTTATTTTTTGGACAGATTTTTTTTGGAAGCACCCAAATGGAACTTCTGCTGTCGATTGGGGGTGCCATACTTTTTTCATTTTTTATCATTTATGACACACACATGATTATGAATCGGCTTTCTCCAGAAGAATACATAATTGCCACAATTGATTTATACTTGGATATCATTAATCTGTTTCTCTACATTCTTCGCCTGCTGGGAAATGCCAGAAAACAATAGTATAATTGGTTGTATATCATAAGTTTTCTGTAATATATTGTTTGGAAGTGCCCTAGTCCTTCTTTCATCTTTTGCTTTTCAGATTTTTTTTTTTTTTATTTGGTGCCTGTAATATGAGATGTATTATAAAATTAGTTTTGCTTACACACACAATCTTTTTTTTTTGAGGTATGCAACAAGTCTTGTATGCCTTTATGTATTTATATAAGAAAGAATATTGTGTAAAATCAGATTAACATTAATGTAGCCCTGAATTAATAAAAACTTCTATTTGTGGGTAATATTTGTGGTATATTCAATATCTCAATAACACTTAAATTTTCATTGAATGTATCTGTCACTGTGATTTCTTGGGATGTATCCTCAGTGAGTATACAGGATTCTGTAATAGCTTAACGCAAAATGTTAATCATATCTATAATATATTTATTGCCAACAAATATCGCATATTACAGATGGTGGCATGCGATGATGAATATGCTTATACAATAAATTATTTCACAGAATGAAAAAAAAAAAAACTGTTTTGTCCTTTTTTGTAATTCTTCCGCTATTTGGTGACATTTCATCCATTATGGATGGTTTTTAAGACTTGATGAGAACTCATTCTGTTCTACAAGAACAGAATGAATTCTTCTGCAAGTTGTCATTTAATGAAAAGTAGCAAGAATTTTGGACATTGTTTTTCAAATTATCTTTAATATGTAATAGTCTTAGCATTTTGGAATGTAATTAATCTAGTCCAGCTGGATTAATTATGTACCAAAATGCTCAGGAGCTTGGAAAAACCAATCTTAAATATGGGCTTAAAAATAACATCATACTCAGTAACTCAAAGGACATATGCACAGTAACTCAAAGGCATTGAGTAGTGGCATGTTGCATATATTGAAATGTTATCTTAACCTTTATAGTGTGAATTATTGCAGATTGATAAAGTAAATTCTGTTATAAACAGCAAATTCTTTGATGGCTCTTCATTATCTTAAGGGAGCAAGTAGGTGGCACTATTTTAGAGTTTTCAACTTTTATTGAAAATTGTTAGGCAGACAGTGAATTCGCATTTAAAGTGTATTATATGCTACATCCTTTAAAATACTATGAAATACATTTTAACATGATCTCTAAAATCCAAGGTTTCTCACTTTATCTTTTATATTTATCAGTAAGAACGTCAAGCGGGAAATGCTGAAATTTATTAACAGTAAAAACATACTGGATTAAGCCATCTTTAATAACATTGATAATGTGTAATGAATAATCATTTTAATTAACAGGCACTATGTACTTGAATTCCTTGTTTTCTCTTTCTTTTGCTAGTTTTGAATGGTATCTTCAATAGCTTCTTTCCAGGAAAGGAAAAAGTTCCTGTTGATAATATCACTGCAGAGTGCCATATTCCTAAAGGGGAAAAAAAATAATGATCTAGTTGTTGAAAGTTTTTCCACTTGGTTATACTATAAATTAAAGATACCAAGAAATTATATACTTGGTTTAATCCTTTATCCAAGTGTAAGCAAACAAGTTTGCATATGAACTATTTTCAGGACTGGGATAACTTGTATAAAGAAGCTAATGACTTCACATCACTTGCCTTAGTATGTGCTTTGCATTATGGAATACTAAGGCAAGTGATGTAAAGTCATTAGCTTCTTTATATGAGTTGCCCCAGTCCTGAAAATAGTTCAGATGCAAACTTGTTTGCTTACTCTTGGATAAAGGATTAAACCAAATATATAATTTCTTGGTATCTTTAATTTAAAAAACAATGATCTAGTTTTTGCAACATCATAAACAGTTACATTAACCTTATGAATGCCCTGTAAACTTATTTTAGAGGGCATTCATAAATTTTGCCTTCAGTTGTGAAAATATTGTACATATACGACTATTTTCATTACAAGTTTTACAAATCAGTAACAATTATTAATTATGCATTCATTAGAAAGAAAATGCCCATCTGTTCAGCTTGTGTAAGAGTTGAGGATAATATGAGCATGTTCTAAAGAAAATGTTCATATTATAACATCCATGAGCGAGTACATGGAAGTTTTTCTGAAGATTAATACACTCTTGTGCATAGGATGACAGAAAAAAATTATACCTCTAAAAATCATGCCTGTAAAAACATACCAAAAATTATCTTCTCACTAGATGGTTGATAATTTCAGGTAAAGAAACAATATGCATGCAGAAAGGAATAATCTTAATGTAGGAATGTTCTAATACACCAATGGATTTATGAAGAAGAGCTACATTGAAGTTATTCAAAGAATCATGATGCAGCAGGATTTTCTTCTTTGCAATTTGGCTTTTTAATCCTACAAACTAGTCTTGGGTGGGGGAGCATGGCAAGATCTTTTCAGTTGAAAAGATTTTGCTAGATCTTTTCAGTTGAAAAGATTTTGCTAGATCTTTTCAACTGAAAAGAATGAAACGTAAGATTGTTTATCATTTCACAAAGAAGAATAAAACTCATGCAGTTATATCATAATTTCACTGGCTTCAGCCTCATTTCTTTCAGCTGTTCCACTGGCCTTGGTAACACATAGGATTGTAGACATAATATAAATTTCATGGCGTTTACTTCTTATTTCATATATCTCCATCTAAACTAATATTCTGTCTTCTTATTCCATGGAACTAAAAATAATTTGTACCTGTCATAAAACTTGCTCATCCTGTAGTCATTCTTCAGTCATATCAGTTTTGTTAATCATCTTTAAATATGAGGATCTGTCTCCTTCAGCTCAAACCTTTGAAGCACTTTAAAAACATAAATCTGTCCATCCAGAGAAATTTTTATCCTGAGCACTACATTGATTCTGAAAATGTGCCTCAATTTTTATTGTTGGTTATTCTTTGTAATGTGGAATTACCTTTCCACAAAATCTGGACTCAGTAAGTATTTCACCTTCTATTAGTATCTAAATCAAAAACATCCTTTCATCAATTAAATCTGCAGTCTGTTTTATGCAGGATCAAGGGTTGTGTTTGTCACATAGTTCATGAGATTCAGTTTGCACTCTTACATACACTGGTATCTAAAACCTAAGCACAAACACCTATTTCTGAAGATGACAATCAGAAATTCAGACATATCAGCGTGGCAATTTGTTTAACTGATGATTTCGATTAGAAAGGAGGTGGAGATTGCAAAGGAGCAGTTTGGCTTCATGCCTAGTTGATTGACAACTGATACTATCTTTGGGTTACAGCAGATGATGGAAAAGTTTTGAGAGAAACAATGGGAGCTACATCTGGTATTTATTGATCTAGAAAAAGCGTACAATAGAGTGCCAAGACAAGAGGGCTGAGGGAAAAGAAGGTACTGGAGAAATATGTCAGGTTGGTGCAGGAGATGTACAGAAATGTGAAGACAAACGTTCGGACCTGCCTGGGGGAGAGAAAGTTTTCAAGTGAGAGTTGGTTTGCATCAAGGGTCAGCATTAAGTCCTTTCTTGTTTAATTTTGTGATGGAGGTGGTGATAGAAGAGGCAAGAGAAGACACGGCTTGGACAGTGTTGTATGCGGATGACATCGGACTGTGTGCAGAATGAAGAGAAGTGACAGGTGAACTGGAATGGAGGAAAGTATCGGAAGAGAGACAGGTATGAGGCTGAGCAGAAGTAAGTCAGAGTACATTTGTTGTAAAGTGGATGACATCCAAGAGACAGATCTGGAAGGAAATGGGATGCTGGATGGAGGAACTGGAGAGAGATGGTTGGAGTGCTATGTGATAAGAGGGTGGCAGTCAGTTTAAAGGGAAAAATATACGGGACAGTGGTGAGACCAACTGTGACATATGCTATGGAAACTGTGCTCCTGAGGAAAAATAACAGCAGGATAGAGGTAGCAGAGATGAGAATGCTTAGGTGGATGTTTGGTCGTGTGACGAGGAGGGAGGACGAGTATATGGGAAGAAAGGTCGTGCAGGGGAGGAGGAAGCGCAGGCGGCCAAAGAAGAGATGGAGAGTTGGTGGAAGAGGACCTGAGGAAGAACTTGGATGTGGTTGCAGCCCAGGACAGAAGGTTGTGGAGCAGACTCATTAAGAACAGCGACCCTACTTGAGTGGGATAAGCTAGAGGAGGAAGAATGATTTCGATTAGAAAGCGGGTACGCATTCAAAATATCAAGTCGCATGCAAATGGATCACATGGTAGCACTGAACAGGATAAAAAGCAAAAGGCTGCGCTAAGTGAATTGTGTTTGAAAGAAGCTCTCTTCGTAAAGGAATAAAGGTGTAAATTTGAATGTCTTGTAATGTATCAAAGACATCATCTAGATGATTTCACACAAGGAATAATTATTGGAAAGCTTGAATGGCACAGAATTACATTACCAGAGTTTGGAATCTCACGTAGCAATGTATCAAAGCTCTGGGTAGCGTTTCAAACCAATAGAATGTGTTCCATACATTTGATGAGACGTCGCCCTCACTCTATCACTGAGCATGAAGGCAGATTTTTGGTTATAACAGCAAAACATAATCGACGCACCACAGCAGGTCAGCTTGCAAGATGGCTCCATTCAAGCAGAGGTACATAGATATCTCGACAAACTGTTGCAAGACGTTTGTTACAAGTAGGCCTATACACTCAAAGGCCTGTAGTCTGCGATCCTTTATGCACAGCTCATCGTAGACCATGTTTTCAGTAGTGTTATATTGTAAAAATTGGACACTAATGGGCTAATGTACTCTTTACAGATGAGAATCGTTTTAGTCTTTCCTCTGATTGTAGACGACACTTGATCTGGCGTGAGAGTGGTACTAACTACCATCGCGAGTATGTATTTGAAAGAAACAGATAGGGCATTGTGGGGAGGCATTACGCTTAATGGCTGTACAGAGTTACAAGTGCTGGAAAAAGGGCGTATGACTATTGAATGATATCGAAACGAAGTCCTCCATCGTCATGCACGATTGTTCCATGGTGCTGTAGGCGAAGAAGTTATGACACCTCCAAGGGCTCATCGAGGGAGGGCACCACTCTACAACTCTCCACCACTCAGTCCACCAACTACGACGAATCGCAAGTACCATCATCATCTACAACAGTGCAACCTACCGTCCACCACTAGTATTTTCACAGACAATCGCAAACAACCATGCCCACGGCTGACAATGCCACACCACATCGTACCCATGCAGCGAGGATGCTTCTGGAGATCGAGGATATTAATTGAATCAAGTGGCTAGCACGCTCAACAGATTTCAACTCCATAGAACATGTTTGGGACGCCAATAGGATGCATTACTGCTTGAAATTCCTCTCCAGAAAACAAGGCCCTACTCCGAAGGAGGAGTAGGCCAGTTTGCCTCAAGAACTCCTGAATCATTATTGCCAAGCATGGCAAAGTTGTGAGAGCTGCTTTGCAGTTTGGGGTGGACTTATTCCTTAAGTATGTCCATAGGAAAGTTGTAATTTTTGCCAAAAACGTATTACATTTTAACTTGTATGAAATTTATAAAACATTTTTTGTGTAATATAATTTATTAGTATGCTGGCAATATGTATATGGCAGTTTATGTCCACATTTGGCTGTAGTCATGAAATTTTTTTCATATACAGATAAAAATGCAGTTCGTCCTTAGATTTTGGATACCAGTATGTGTATATATATATATATATATATATATATATATATATATATATATATATATATATATATATATATATATATATATATATATATATATAGCTGCTGCCAAAGATGTGTGTGATTTATAGACTC
This sequence comes from Typopeltis vanoorti, assembly GCF_054136105.1. Classification (NCBI taxonomy): domain Eukaryota; kingdom Metazoa; phylum Arthropoda; class Arachnida; order Uropygi; family Thelyphonidae; genus Typopeltis; species Typopeltis vanoorti. The sequence goes on from NC_143559.1 coordinate 138,130,420, forward strand.
GGAATTCTTTACAGGCCATCTCCTCTCATGCGTATAATCCACATACACTGTTTCGTAAAGTTTATCTTTTGTTATGCAAAATGAAGGACCTTAATTTTGAAGTTGAGTTTTGCTGGATTCCCAGCCATATTGGAATTAAGGGGAATAAGACCGCAGTTGCAGCTGCTGGATCAGCTCATACTTTTTGCACGTACTGTTTGACAGTACCATATGCAGGAAATTTATAAGATCAAAGCCAATTGCGCAATGGCAGTCATCGTGGCAGGAAGCATTGACAAAGTGCACGAGTTTAAGCCTGAAATTAAGCAATTAAGAAACAAGAGAGAGAAAGTTTTCTTGGTAGACTACATAAAACACGGTCATCTTACACATTCTTATTTATTGAGGGGTGGTGAGCCACCTGCATGTGAGTATTACTGGTAGAGTATTGCCACTTCACTTGAGAAAAAAATGAATTTTTTACTGCTATGGCTGAGCCATATACATTCAGGCAGAACTTATCAGATTCAGGCAAACTGCATGAAGTTTTTAACTTTTTAAAAATAATTAATCTATACAAGCACATTTGATTATGTATTCTCTTTATAGCAATGGGCAGCAATGCTCATTTCATATCAAAATGGATAGTAATGGCCTTTGGGATTTGATTGATTCATTTACAAAGAAAATTGGGATTTTGTAACATACTCCATGATTTTTTTGGTACGTCACTTTGAAGCATGAATGCAAACTATAGAAAAGTTTTTAGTTCCTGTAAACTTTTTGAAAGAGGCAAAAAACATTAAATTTACATGCACTGCATTTTAATTATCAAAAAATAAAATTCAGGTCCGACTTGAATTTTGTTAAAATTATTATGAACTTCTTCAATAAGAACATTGAAGTGAGTTCATAATTTTGTTGAATCTGAGTCTAAGGCTTCTTGAAACCAGTGGCCTTGGAAGGTCACAAGGATTAGTGAAATTATCGATAATTTTAAGTATGGTAAAATATATTTAAATGAAATCTTGAGAAAATATTAAACATTGTCGTACACAGTAGTCAAGGTATATAACCAGGAAACACTATCAATTTGGATTGAAGGACTTTTTGCTTTTCTAATCGGCCTACTCAAAAGTGTTTAAGCATACCTAGAACTAATAGTAAACAACTTACACGGTGATGTAGATATTTTGGTGCATTGGGAAATGTGAATTAATTGGGAAGAAGCTGATACATTATTTGGGTTTTAAAAAAAAGGTTAGGACAGAAGTTATAACAAATGTGGATAATTTTCTCTATTCGGAGGTCTTTAACGGAAAAGCATGGACAGTCAAGCTAGTGACTCCTACCCAAATGCTATATATATCTACCTACTACTACTAACTGATACTCTTATTACAATACTCATTAGGACTAGAATTGCCAATTCTAGTCCTAATGGTATACTATTATGCCATTAGGATATACCTAAAAAATGGCATAACGGTATATCTACCTACTACTACTAACTGATACTCTTATTACAATACTCATTAGGACTAGAATTGCCAATTCTAGTCCTAATGGTATACTATTATGCCATTAGGATATACCTAAAAAATGGCATAACGGTATATCTACCTACTACTACTAACTGATACTCTTATTACAATACTCATTAGGACTAGAATTGCCAATTCTAGTCCTAATGGTATACTATTATGCCATTAGGATATACCTAAAAAATGGCATAACGGTATATCTACCTACTACTACTAACTGATACTCTTATTACAATACTCATTAGGACTAGAATTGCCAATTCTAGTCCTAATGGTATACTATTATGCCATTAGGATATACCTAAAAAATGGCATAACGGTATATCTACCTACTACTACTAACTGATACTCTTATTACAATACTCATTAGGACTAGAATTGCCAATTCTAGTCCTAATGGTATACTATTATGCCATTAGGATATACCTAAAAAATGGCATAACGGTATATCTACCTACTACTACTAACTGATACTCTTATTACAATACTCATTAGGACTAGAATTGCCAATTCTAGTCCTAATGGTATACTATTATGCCATTAGGATATACCTAAAAAATGGCATAACGGTATACCATTATGCCATTTTCATTCAACCAGGAGTATTCAGTAAAGCGAGCCAGTTCAGTTGGAACCATTAAATTTATTACTAACTGGATTTAATGGCTCCAGTTAATTCAAATTTAAAGGATGTCGAAAATAATGGAAAACAGTGTCTTTTTTTCTTGTTCTCCCCAGTACCTACAAAAATAGCCTCTAACCCCCCCCCCAGCACTACTTCATTGTAGGTCGATTATGCTGAATTTTTCAAGGCGTTCAATGACTTAAACGAATATATTCAAAACAATTTGACAACGCGATCTGTACTGCACAGGTACTTACAGAGCAAGGCTCTGGATTGGTTTGGGTTTGGATTTACAGCCGCAGCAAACGTGGCTAAGAGGCCAGTGTATGTTACATCTGTAATTGCATGTTTTCTCTGGCCGATTTGTCTATTTTGTAGGAGATAAAAAATATCTCGAAGGGAAAATCTTGCCACCTCTATCTATATGAGAGCTTGATAATTGGAGGAGGAGAAGAATTGCGACGCTTGTCTCAATATGAATTACTTAATAACGCGCGCTGTAACAGGTGACTTAGTCACCACCATTGTCCACGATACTTGACAGAGATAAGTACAAAAGAATTCGAAGACAATGATGATAATAACAATGAGAGATTTAAATGGCAAATGTAAATTTGAAGGTCGACCTCACCACATTCAGCAAAAATCTATTAGTGCCGATATCCCATTTGTAAATTGCTCAGTTAAAATAAATACTTAAAAAAAAAAAAATGCTTCTTCCCTAGTTAAAAACATAATGTTACTTAAAACCAGGAATTAAATTCCTAGGAAAACATATCTTGAACCACAAAAGAAATGAAATTTTACAGCTTCTGAATACAGTCAGTGGACAAAACATTAGAGATAGGGGTGATGGCTAGTTGACACTGGCATTACCCGCGCAGAGCGTAACGTACCCAAACAGAACGCAGACGTAAAGAGCCAGGCACCGGGGCTTCCCAACGGTGTATCGCAAGCGATGAACATTGATAAATGTGGAGACTTTGATCGTGGACGTATTATCGGCGCAAGACAGATGGTCATTCTATCGCCCAAGTGGTGTAAACCTAGGGCCAGTGACGTAACGAGGATATGAAGCGCCTGTGGCAAGTGCCTAACTTGCGCCCCCCAACCCAAAAATGACAAAAATGTTATACGTTTTGCGCCTCAAAACTAGTTGCGCCCGTGGCGGGCGCCTCTTTCGCCACGCCCTCGCTACGGCACTGCCTAGGATTCTCGAGAGCAACCGTATCAAGGGTCTACTACCCTTTGAATGTAAAATTGAAGGTCTATCCTTCAGCAAAAATCTATTAGTACCGATATCCCATTTGTAAATTGCTCAGTTACAATATTTTTTTTTAAATGCTTCTTCCCAAGTTAAAAACATTATAATGGGACTTAAAATCAGAAATTAAAATTGCAACGGACGTACCAGCGCCCACCGAGCAAGTGTTGGCCGACCACACGCCATTGATGACCGGGGTCGACGTAGATTGGCCAGGCTCGTAGGACTGACGGCAGGTCAACGGCGGCACAAATCACATTCAGTTTCAATGTCGAAAGTCCAAGCAGTGTCAGTGAACGGTACCGCGTATCCTGCATACAATCAGCTACGGGAGCTGACGCCCTAATCGTGTGCCACCGTTAACAGTTCGCCATCAGGCATTGTGCCTCGCATTTTGTCGGGATCATCAAAACTGGGCCTCTGCAGAGTGGACCAGAATCGTGTGGTCTGATGAAACCCGTTATCAGTTGTACCAAGGAGGGTGCGGGTGTAGCGTCGACTGCTTGAGACCATGGTCCGTCGTGCTAGGTCGACTCTGTTCAAGGAGACGGTGGTTCTGTGATGGTTTGGGGGAGCCTTCTCGTGTGACACATTACGTCTTTTAATGTATCTGGACAATGCGCTGCCCTACTGGGCCACAACCATCTAGGCATGTTTCGAGGAATACTTATCTGAGTTTGGGACCATCCATTGGCCCCAAGATCACCGGATTTAAATCCTATCGAATCTTTCTGGGATGCCGTAGAGCGAGACATCAGATCCATGTATCCAGGACCGACGTCTAGGGCGCATTTGTGGACAATGCTGGATCAGGCATGGCTGGAATTACCTCTGTCATCTGTGAAGGCAATTCCTTGGAGAGGAGGACCGACACGCTATTATGTAGGTATCTTTAATGTTTTGTCCATTGAGTGTAGAGAAGTAAAAATAAATCTAAATCAAATGAGCAGCAGTAGACTTCCAAATTTATTGTGCGAATATAAAATGTTAATGAAAAAGAAGAATTGGAGAACAAAAAATAAAAATAAATAAATAAAATAATAATAATAATAATAATAATAAATAGAGTGGAACAAACCAATCGGTCTAAATCAATGATAACAGAAGAAGAAGAAGAACTTGTCCTAACTGTGAGCTCCAACGGTCTAAATATCTCGGCAGTATACAGTGGTGTGAAATATATTTATCAGATCCATTAATTTATATATTTTTTTGTAATTTTCTGTAATATCGTGAAAGAATCAGAAGTGCTACTGATCTAGAAATTTTGCAATTGCTAGCAATAATTTTGTTTTGTTAATTTTGCCTATTTACAAGGCCTTTTAAAATCCCACCCAGGAGTCCGAATCTGCAGATTCTAGTCCAGGTGGGATCTTAAAAGGCCTTGTAAATAGGCAAAATGATTTCCTTACATGTCGATGGGTATTTCAGCATCGTAATTACCATCTGAATTATATTTGCAATTTTTGTTTGTGACTTTTGAATTTCAAATCCCTATCTGCCATAACTCCAATATCCCTACCCTCATCAGTTTCTTGTAGCGTAATCCCACCAATATAATATGCTGCTTGAAATCTCATCACACCAACTTGTATAACTTTACAGTTACCAACATTGAACTGACAGCTACCATTATCATTTGCTCACTTCTACAGTCTACTCAAATCATTCTGTAAGTGCTGGATATATAGCATCCCTGATTGCCTGTCTATCTTCGCATCGTCAGTGAACAATTGTACATCTCCTATTTGACCATTTCAAATGTCATTAATGTATAGAATGATACATTGTATAGGGCTGAAGAAAGAACCCTGAGGTACACCACTGGTCACCTTAAATCTGGCATATTAACACCCACCATACATCATTATTTCATATCTGGCTGTCAACCATTCATTTATCAAAGTCAAGAGTTTATATTCCAAAGCCATATTCTCCAGTTTACGCAACGATCTTTACAAGTAGTATCCTATCAAATGCCTTAGAAAAATCCAACATTATCATAGTGTATCCATTCCCTTAATTCAACTGGGCCGTACTGTTTGTTATAAAATATGAGCAAATTGCTAAAACATCACCTTCTTTTATTAAACCTATGTTGTTCCTTGCAGAGTATAGCTTGTCTACCCATTATGTATGCGAGTTCTTACCAACTTCTCTAAAATCTTCACCCCACTCCAAATATACTGATAGGTCGGTAGTTAGATATTTAGGTTTCTGCATCACCCTTCTACAATGGAATTATTATACATTCTTTCCATTCCTGTGGGATCTTTCCTGAGCTAAGACTTTAAAAGACGTGCTGATATTCCATTTCTCCATACTGACTAAGTTTATCTAGGTTATGTAATAGCTTTTCAACCTCATTTTCATGAACCTCTATCTCTTCTAAAGTAGTAGCGCTGTTCCCCATGTTACATACACCTGGTTCATATATCTTAGGAAAGTGTTACTCATTAATAGAACAATCTTATCAGCTTCTGACACAAAAGTACCAACTACATTCAGTAAACATCCACATTCATTCTTTCTTTTATTTGCTGCATAAAGATAAAATTCAAAAATTTGGATTGCTGTTCACCTATTTCTTTTCGTACTCCGATTTAATTTTCGCACAATTCTCTTAACTTACCTGGACTGCGCTTTGTATATTTCATAACTACTCTCACTCTTAGATACTCACTTAGCTACTCACTGATGAGACCTCAAAAAAGGTTGAAACCGGTCTGGGTAGTGACCTCTCCTCATAATGTAAAACAGTACTACATCTCTTAAGAGCTGTGTGTTTTACATTATGAGAAAATATCAAGAACAGTGAGGGAGCTTACTCCACCTTTGCAACGAGTTGCCGTGGTGTGGCACTACCAAGTGGTCACTTACGCTTGGATACGCTGATACGCTGACAGTTCGTCGGCAAAGAAACGTTACAGATCGTGGTTTCGCTTACTGGCTGAAAAACAATAAGGGATTTTTATCCCCTTAACTTACTCTCACTCTTATTTTCAAGATATCCCTTTTACATCAACATCTTGTCGATCTAAAGTCGCACATACTATTTGTTCTTTGAACTCTAGGGACACATTCAGATACTGCCTCTTTTATGCACTTTTTCAACGATTCTCATGCATTGCTGATATCTTTCCCATTCCTTATCTGATACCATGAAACTTGGCAGTTATGATCTGAATTGTTCATAATTTTCACCTTTGTAGTTCAGTAGTTCCAGCTGTCCTAATCGCGATTCATATAATTAGTTATTTCCGAGGAAAGTTCTGCATGATTACTATCATCAACTGGTAATAAAGTAGTCATTCTTAACTGAGACCTCTTTTTATGCAAATAACATCCTTTGAACCTCGAGTCGTTTCTTCTTTCGCGTGATTCTTGAGGAAGTGGTCCAGTACCAACTGAATAAATTCTTCTTCATTGTTATCGTGAGATTTCTCTTTTATCCAATTAGTGCTTGGATAATTTGTCACCCATAATAATTACTCGCTTAATACCTATCAGGGTAATCAGACTATGCATTTCATCTCTGATGCGCAGGCAAACAAGATAAAATATGTGGTGTGGTGTTGATACAGACCGGGTGATTATATTTTATCTTGTTTGCGTGCACTTCAGAGATCGCCTCAAACTCACTGCTACATGGGACATTCTTACTATTACTACTTTGATGAGTTTCTATCCTAACTGGATTTAAATCGCCTGATATCATTAGTGTACTCCCCTGCCTCCTGTGCTATCTCTTCTGTCATTTCTAAAAATACTATAGTCTTCTAGTATATTTGGTTTAACCAAATTATACAAATTTAAAAACTAAAGATTTTATTTTCATGCCCCATTTTCCATAATTCTTGCTTGTTTCTCTGATCTTCCAGTTAGTGTGGTGCATAACATTCCTCTTCTGAATTGACAAAATGCATTTGTGATTATCTCATAGTATGGTTTATCAATGACAAGAATAATTAAAAAAAAAACCATAGCGATAAACAGCTCACTTCAAATGAACCAAAAGCACTTAATCTCGTAATGTACTGGTGTTTGATTCTTTTATTTGTGGTATTGATTTTTTTTATCATCTTTTGTAACCGCTACCAGTCATTTCTTATCATCTTTTGTAATGACTATCAGTCATTTCTTATCATCTTTTATAATTTATCAATATACAAACAACATAGGTTAACAGTGTTTTAGCCACCTGCCTCAATCTTCATAAAAAAAATCCCAAGAAACCAAATCTCAGCACCGGAGACATGGAGCTGTCGAAAACCTTATAAAGAAGAATAATTTCTTTTCGGTCCCTACTTGCGAGTGTTTTTCAACTTTCAAGTGATCATTTGTAATGTTTTACCAAATTTTGTAATATCCTTTGAATTTCAACTCCAGTTCATTATCCCCCCAAATTCCTAGTTGCATCAATTTCTTGCGATGAACTTCCATCAATATGACACACAGCTTAAGATTGATTTCTTCAGTTCAGAGCGGATAACTTCATACTTTTCCACGTTAAACTAGAAACCACTATGCTTTTTCCCATAATGTCAGTTTATTCGAGTCATTCTGCAAGATCTCTGCATCACCTTTATTAAATATTCCCTCCCTGGTGTAGCATCACGGAGAACAACAGGATTATGTTTGAAAGCATATCCAATGCAAAAATTAAATTTATTTTTGTGTCTGTCTGTCATCCACTCTCTTATCCGAATCAGCAGGTCGATATCCATGAGCTGTTTTGCTCCATTAACAGGTTTAGCAGATTACTATGGGAAATCATGTCAAATGTCCTTGAAGTTCAAGAGTACCATATTGTAGAGATTTCCTTAATCTAACTAAAAATGAAACGAAAGAAGATTAATGAACGCTTGGTTATATATGTCGTAGAAGACTCTTCCATAGAAATTTCCGATGGAAATTATTCTTAGGAAAAATTAAAGTGTCAAAAAACTACTTACTGTTTACCTGGATCCTCGAAGACCTGTGGTTTGACAGTCTTCATGTTGGTGTTTTCACACAGGATTTGGGCCAGAGTGGTCTGCTTCAGCTGATGAAGCTGGTCTGCAAACGACGCACAATAAGCATTAATAATGATAAGAATTATGTCAAAATGATTAGCGATCTACAAAAAAAAAAAAAAAAAAAAAATACTAATATTAACTCCTTTTGTTCCCGAAAGGAAATAAATCCCAATTACTGCTATCATTGTTGTCTTCATCATTTCCTGATGTTTCACGCTTCATAATGAAATGTATTCTTCTTTTTTATGGACGCCTTCATCCACGGATTTTTCATCCTTTATGTCAGTATGACCAGCGATGTACAAAAAATATTCAGTCACTTATGGGTAAACATAAGAATACAAAATTACTTTTAAAGTTAGAATACACTTTTCATTATTAGTTTCCTCTCAGCAATTTTCTTCCTTATCTGTTATTTTCCAGGTCTCTGATTCGAGCTATTCTTGTTTTTCTACTTCTCTGAACTACTCCTTTTTACATCAACCCATCTACATTTGACTCTTATCTGGGCACTATTCTTGCCCTTTTAATTTGAACATCTGTTTTTGCAAATCTTTCGTCTCCTTTACGAGTGATCATATCATCATACAGTTGATCAGCATTGCTTTTACAGCATCTTAATTTTTATAATGACTTTCACCATTGGTACAATCTAGTTACTTCCCAACTTGAACTCAGAACCCTTATATCTGTGGCTTTAACACGATTATTTATTGAACAACTAGTTTAGTTGACTCAAGTAATTAGCTTCTCCGTTTTCCATTCTTCAGGTTTGATTCCGATTCCCACAGTGGTCGGATGTCTATGAATGTGTTTAGGTTGAATATGATTTTCATTTCCTGATGTGACACCTACAACCCTGCTCATTGGAAACTTGGAGTGACATGAAAAAAGCTCCAGGTTTAGTTTCTAGAATAGAGTTCCCAGATCATGTACCTAGCTCAACTCATAGTATTAATGTACTATAGGTTTAACACACTTCCTGTAAATCGTTTACTATAAAAAAAGGAAGAAACAAAGAAACGAGTACCATAAGCGGCAAGACTAAAAGCTTTGCAATGCCATCTAAACTTATCTTCCTAAATGCAGCACATCTTTAAATAAAAATTGAATGTCAGGATGGATATCAGGAGATTGTTGAGGAGAGTGAAAACAGTGTGATAGAAAGAGTAGTTTCGTGTTGTCAAAGTATGACAATGATGAGTTGAAGCGGAGTGCATGGATCTTTCTTAAATGGAATCTTAGTGGGAATGGGTAAAGAGAAAGAAGTGCAGTTTGTGAATATGTAGGATGAGTTTGAAGAACGAATGGAACTGCATAAGAATGACGGATTACATCTTAATGGTTTGGTAGTGAGTCATTTGGAAAGGTTGCTGTTGGAAGAGATGCAAACAAGGTATCAGCGGAAGCCACGCTACCGGCCAAGACGTTTATATACGTCCAAGTTACCATGGATGCGAAATGCATATTAAAATTGTAATACCTTTGATATTACATTGAATTATATGATGGATACGAAGTGTATGAGGATGGGTATTTGATCCAAATTGGCCGGTAAGGTGATTAAAAATGACGCAAATGAGCAGGAGGACGGATCAGGTGACACTTCTGCAGTTGCAAATGAAGAGGAGAATGTGAGGAAAGGAATGCAAGTTGGACAGGGAAACGAGGTGAGTCAGGGAGACAACGTAAGGAGAGAGTGAATTCTGAAAGCGATGATGAATGTATGTGTGTGAATCGTAGGCATATGAATGCAATAGCCTGGAATATGATTCTGAAAGGGTATATGAGACAAAGGTGAGTAGATGAGCAAATGAAGAGAAGTCACGGACGGGGATAAGCAGCATGAGTATGACTGGTTAAAGACCAAAAAATGAATTTTATGCTTTTTTACGAATGACAGGAATAATAGAAATAAGGGAGATGAAACAGTTGCCTTGATTGAGTTTATGGGCATCAAAATAGTTGGAATAAGAGAAACAAGTTTGGATGAGAATGACATATTGATGGGGATAGAAATGGAGGAATATGTGATGTTTTTTTTTTTTTTTTGATATACGAGAAGCAAGAAGGGAGTGGGAAGCGCTGCTGATGACAGCAGAGGAATTATGTTCGCAGAAGGTTAAGAAACAAGGGGAGGGGAAGGTGGCAGTGGTTTTAAAGCAGTATGGTGCGAAGTGGAGGTTCATAGAATGAAATATTTGGTGGGGTGTTGATACAGGACAGGGAATGTGGAGGGTGGAGACAAAGGAGTGTATTGGAAACTTGGCATAGTGAGCAAGCAAAGGGTGATCATTATGGATGATTTCAATTATGGCAATATTGATCGGAATGAAGAGCTAATGCAATTAGGGAAATCTTAAGAGGCAATTTGTAGCCATATTGGAAAGAGGAGGTGAGCAAGAAAAAGAAGATAAATGCTGCGTGGGTTCCGATTAACAGCTGTTTAACAGCAACATTATCTGAGTGTATTCCAAAGGTGATAAAGCCTGAACAAGGTAGGGGTAAGATACATCAAAGAAGAGATTAATCGGGAAATCTGGAAGACGGCACTGTGGAGGAAGCACAAGATGAATTCGTTAAGGATTAGTTGCATGAAGAGGAGCGGGTCAGGAAGGTGACTCGGTTGGTAAAGACTGAAGAGTGCAGTACAAGAAGAAATTAGCCAGGAAAGTTAAGAAAAATCCTAGGGAGTTCTTTCGATGTGTGGCAAGCAGAAGAAAAAAATGTCTGTGGGAGGATGATGCTAGTTGAGGACACTGGAAGATTAATAAATAATGCGCAGGGTGTAGTTGAGATATTCAGTGATCAGTTTATCAGTGTATTTAATCTCGTGCAGGCTAGCGACATCATGAGAATTTATCGCCACTTGTCTCGAAGGAATGCTCTGGGGAATAATTAAAGGCACCTTTGGCACACATCTCTTTAATAGGAGTTGCAACAGGGTGAGATCTAAAGGTATAGAAGGTGGGAAAAATTATTATCCACTTCACAAAGGGATGGATAAGACTGAGGCTACAAATTATAGGCCAATGCGTTTGTATTGCTAAGGTGTTAGAGAAGATGGGGCAGATTATGATTCAGAAATTGGTTGACAATAGCAGTATCCTTATGATGGTCATTATGGGAGGTCATGTTTAAGCAATCCCCTTACGTACCACAACGAGACAACAAATTCATTTGGTAAAGGAGATGCATATATGCAGTAGTGTATTTGAATTTTTTTTCAAAGGCCTTTGATAGACTACCACATGACAAGCTTGTAGTTAAATTGAAACAGATGGGACTAGATAAGAGACTAATGAGTTAAATAGCTGACTGGCTGTCAGACAGATATCAGCAGGTTGTGTATGGAGGAGCGGTATCCCAAAAGAAGAAAGTTACTTGTGGACTCCCACAGGGAACCATTTTGGAACCATTATTGTTTAGCATACATTAATGATATTAAAAACGGAGATATAGCTATTTGCTGATGATCGAAGTTGGGAAGAACTACGAGAAGTAGAGCAGATGTTGTTGCCTTTTTTATGTTGAGTCAATACACGAGAGATTGGTTAATCAACTTATAGTACATTAGTACCGTGCATGAGTAGTGGGTTGGAAAGGAGAAACTTATTTACATTTGATTTAAAAGCTTGTATGTTGTATTCCTTGTTAAATAAGTCAGAAGAAAGATTGTTCCACAATACAGCAGTAGCAGGGATGAAGGAGGAGGAAAAGAAACTTGTTCTGTGGGTTTCAAGTTGTATTGTGAAGGGATGTTGAGCAGCAGATACACGTGTTCCAACGGGCTTAGTACTGAGTGTGAATTGTTGATGCTATTTAAGATAAGCATTTGCCATGGAACTATTTATAGAATACACAAGTTGCAGAAACCAAACGTCTACGAAAGTGAGGGGAATGAATTGGTAAGAGATGGATCATCAATAAGTCTAATTGCTCTCTTCGGTATTGAATCAAGCATTTTGAAGGAGCACTTAGGAGGACCCACTCCAAATGTGAGAGCAGTATTCAATAGCTAGGCGGATTTGTGATTTGTATAAGGTTAACAGCTGTTCAGAGGTGAAGTAACGTCTCGAGCGAAAGAGAAATCCTATTTTTGTTCTAGCTGAGGATGCGATTGTTGTGATGTGTTGACCAGGAGAGGCTTGATATTAGGATAATTCCAAGAAGAGGAATTTCCTCTTGTCTGGAAATTTGGATGTTGTCAAAAATAATACTGGGAGAAAATGGTTCTTTTTTATGAGAAACAAGACAGTACTGGGTTTTATTTGCATTGAAATTGACTAGTTATCTGAATCCCATTGGAGGATGGCTTGGAGGTCTGAATTAAGGGCAGTGGCGGTTGCTGATCTGTAGGTTAAGGTGAGTTGTGTGGAGTAAGGTTTATCAAATGAAAGGAAGGAGTGAAATGTGCTATCATCTGCAAAACTGTGCATTGGGTTAGAGGTTAGCTGGAGTAGGTCATTGATATATAGCAGGAAGAGGGTTGGTGAGAGGACAGAACCTTGTGGAAGCATGGCATTAGTTGAATAGTGAGAGGAAAGGAGCCATCTACTATCACACATAGTGTGCATCCATACAGAAAGCTGGCACTCCAACTGAAGAAGTCCTGAGGACTTGCAGGATGATTCGAATAGATTTGAGTGGGCAAAAGAGTGGATCTCTCCATTTATTATTATTATTATTATTATTATTATTATTATTATTATTATTATTATTATTAATCGAAATCAGAACATACTTCCACCAAAACGCAATTCTAATCAACGGCACCAAAACACAGATATTGATAATACACAACCCAAGAATTATACGCTACGCATCACTATCGATATATTGTCACACATACCGCTGCATTAACAACAAAAATACCTGCCAATGTTCCGAAATCAAACCTGTAACACACGCAAAATACCTCGGTCTCTATATAGATTCCCACCTTAAATGGACAAAACATATAGAATACCTACACGCCAAACTCCGGATCATCGCAGCAAAACTCTTCCAAGTTAAAGACATTATTCCACCCAACACAAAAAAACTTCTATATCACGGTATCTGCGAATCCCTACTCAGATACGGAATAACAGTCTATACAAATACATCAAATAGCCACCTAACAAAATTAGAAACACTACAGGAAAATCGTGTCAACAGTGATCTGGACACCTTACACGCAACAACCAATATCCGACAAGCACATGGCGATACACAGAATTCTGAGCATTAAAAACCTGAAACGCTACATGACATTAACAAGGAATTACTTCAACATCATCTATCGAAACAACAGAGATACATATTGTATAACACGACCTACAACAGCTCTCTACATACCCACACCCTTCAACAACTCATACGGTTCTTTTGTGAGATCACATCAGATACCCACGCAACTCAACAACCTACCAAGAAAGTTAAAACAGTAGATAACTACAGAACATTAAAAAACGAACTCTGGAAAATATACCAACAAAGTTAAGAAATCATTAACACTAATATACACATCACAAATCACTAGCATCCAAGACCTACATCCCATACATAAACAGTAGCAACAACACAAATAGTGAAGGCCAAATCCCACTCTCTTCATTAAAGCTAACCCAAGCTTCGAAGTAGGTGGGATTAACTTGCCTCACTCATCTATAAGTAATCTTTATAAGCAAATGCAGAAATTTGTATGTATAATCATTCTTTCTCAAACTTAAAAAAAAAAAAAAAACTTAAAAAAAATAATAAATAAAATAAAAAAATAAAAAATTATACAAAAAATTCTGTATAATCTTCATTGTTATTAGAAGAACATGTGTTGTAAATACATAATATAAAGGCAAAAAAGTATTATTAAAATTTTTAATTGAAATCCAATGTAAGGAATTGCAGCACTTACTGCTGAACGCTGTAAAATTATAAGATGCAATGTCACACAAGATGTTTATTCTATGTATAAATATTTTAGCAATCAATAAAATATATTATTATATTATAAAAAAATAAAAATAAATAAAAAATTATTATTATTATTATTACAGATTAGAACGGCAAAAATAAACTATTACAGCAACAAATTAACAACAGCTCAGAATGACATAAAGGAAACCCGGAACCTGATTAATGAAATGCTGGACAATACACACAGAACCAGTGCCTCCGAAACAATAAAACACAGCTTTGCCTGCGACCCCAAATCCCTCAAACAGTTGGCAAACAATTTTAATCAGCACTTCGTGAGCTCTGTCCAAAAGCTACAAGAAACAACCTTCCCTCACACAAACAAACATTCTCCACTAGGTCCACGAGCAACCCAGTCGATGTGGTTCCCCACAGTAACAAAAGAAGAACTATCACTGGCAATTCAACAAATTAACCCTAACAAAGGACTAGGGATAGACGGAATCAGACCAAAAGACATCAAGAAACACACGACCAACCTACTTCCAGTTATACAAAAACTGTTAAATAAAATCTTCGAAACGGGACACATACCTGAAACACTGAAGACTGCATCACACTCATACACAAACAGGGGAAAAGAAACATTATAAGTAATTACAGACCCATCGCCACGCTGTCTGTAATCAACTAAATCATGGAGCGCATCGTGCATCAGAAACTCTCCACATACGTTGAAAAATTTCAAATCATACCCAAAACACAATATGGCTTTCAAAAAAATAAAGGCACGGCAACACTCATGGAAGATTTCACAGATCTAATAAACGCTGCATTGGATAAAAACAGAATAACATTAGTGGTATTCATTGACCTAACAAAAGCATTTGACACACTAACACACAAAACCTTGTTAACGAAACTAACCCATATCGGAATGGAGGTCGTCTACTCCAGTGGTTTAAAGCATACATGAAAAATAGAAAACACATCATACGTATAGGATCAGCATACAGCAAAGAGGTACATGTAACCTGTGGAGTACCGCAAGGAGCTGTCCTATCTCCCATTCTATTTAACATATATACACACACGACATAAGCCAACTCCCCCTAAAAAGTAAAATCTTCCAGTATGCAGACGACACGGCCATAGTATCCATTCACAACAATGCAAATATCGCTTACACAAATATGCAACACGACATCAATCAAATCACTAACTGGTTAACCGAACGGCATATATATAAACCCTGAAAAAACAAAGCTAATGGTATTCAAACCCCCCCAGCCCCTGCCCATAGAAACTAAATATCTCACTATCCAACATTCATCCTCCTATACACAAAGCACAGAACCTAAAATCACACAGGTGAAAACAACACGCTACCTCGGACTTCACTTCGATGCTGATCAAAGTTAGAATAGCCCTACAAACTACCAAGCTTAGGATAATAGCAAGCAAACTATACAGATTAAAAGACATTGCCCCAACCCACATAAAAATACTAATCTATAAAGCATTATGTGAAAATATTTTAAGATATGCAATCACATCATACGCATTCTGCGCAGACTACAGACTTAACAAGCTACAATGGTTGCAAGATAAAATAGTAAAACTGATATTCTGGGAACAACCCACTTTTATGCAGGATGCTCGGACAAAACACAAAATATTTAAGGTGAAACACTTATGCCACTATACAGTCATGTTAAAACATTACTATAAGCCAACCTATAGAGTAATCAGAACAACATATCAAATAACAAGACCACAGTCAACAAACTATATAACATATAAGTACAACAATCACAATGGCAAAGCCACCCGAAATTTCTACGTACCTGACATGATAAACAAACTGCCATTCGAAGACAGGAATCTAGGGAGAGAGCTGAAACAGGCGCTATATAAATATTATAGCAAGAATGAAAATTAGAGCAATTCTTGTTTCTCTCTCCTCCTCCCCCAACACACGCACACACACAAACCTATGACAAAGCCCCTCTCAAAAACTATCACTACAAGAACACAAAGAAACAAACACATCATGTCTAAATCCAACCCTATTTGCACACACACACACACACACACAAAAAAAGTAAAACTGCAATAGCAGTCGAAGTCTTCCAAGCACGTACCAACAAACAGTAAAATCAACACCTGGCTTGTGACCAGTATAGGAACATAGCCATGAAACCACCACCATCTATTGTCTTCCTCAGATAAGCTCTGCTAAGCTTCGAGGAAGAAAATTATTAACTTGCAAGTATCTGTTATTCACAATTGTAATTAGTTATAATTAGTTATATATATATATATATATATATATACAGGGTGTTCGGGATAAATTTGACAGTTTCGTAAGGAAAAAGAAAATCTTCTTTGTATCTATTAAATTTAATGAATTGACAAAAAAACATTACAGGCAGAGTTAATTACAATACTATCAACAAGATTTACTCAAAATAACCACCATTAGCATCGATCACAGCTTCAATTCTGCTTCGGAACCTCGAACAAGCTGATGCTACAGTCTCCCTGGGAAGGGCCGCAAAAACTGTTTTAATTTTATCCATTAACTGGGCTTTTGTATTACTGGAAGTGCGATTGGAGGCCAAACATTTGGACTGGTGAAGTCGTAGAAATTTTCAGACAACCATTTTTGACTTTTCCCAGAGGTGTGGCAAGGGGCCGAATCCTGCTGCCATACATACGGCCTACCATTGGCTACCCTTGTTATCCAGGGCTTGACTACAGTTAGCAACTCCACGAATAAAGCCCGAATTCCAATGCCAGGGTTCTTCAACACCTGTTCCTGCAGATTTGCGAGGAATTCTGCTGTACGAACGCAATCAGATCGTCTGCTAGGGATCTTTCTTCTTGCTACATCCTCGTAGTCACCATTGCAAGTCTCTAGTTCATGCCTGATTGTTTTTACTGTATTCAGGGAGCATTGGGCAGCAGTCGTAATATCCTTATTTTGATGGCGGGCACGAATCATCATGATACAAGTTATTCTCTTCCATGATTCAGGTGGGTTCCAGCTATCCATCCTTTCTGACATCTTGTATATGAATGAAGAAGGGTCCAAACTTTTAAATGAAGAGAAGTGTGTGTTAATACATGTAACTTACGGAAAAATATAATTAATTATAAATATGTCAAATTTATCCCGAACACCCTGTATATATATATATATATATATATATAATTATTACAGCATCTATGTATGCAATTTATCTGAGACATAAAAATAAAAAATAAATAAATTATTATTATTATTATTATTATTATTATTATTATTATTATTATTATTATTATTATTATTATTATTATGTATATTCTATATTCAAAAATTCTGTATAATCTTTCAATAAAGATTAGAAGAACATGTGTTGTAAATACATAATACAGAGGCAAAAAAGTATTTTTTAAAAATTTTAATTGAAATCCAAGTTGGAATGTCACTCAAGATGTTTATTGTATGAATAAATATTTTAGCAGATCAATAAAAATATTATCATTTAAAAAAAAAAAAATTAGGAATTCAGAAGTATTACATTGGACGAAATCATTCCAATAATAATAATTCCAAGTTAACAACAGCAACAGAAAAAGTGGATGAAAATAAATGCAGTTTAAAGGAAAAAACTTATATTATTATTATTATTTTATTAATATTATTATTTTAATATAATAATATTTAAAAAAATTATTTTATTTTATTTTTTATTTTATTTTATTATATATATATATATATATATATATATATATATATATATATATATATATATATATATATGTTGCTCTCCAGCTAATTTTGTAACCTAATAAATAACAATAATTGGACTCTAGCTTTGATATAGTAAGGGTGTTGTTTTTTTTTAACCAGAGGTTAGGCCAATAATTGTTGTAAGGGTTGGTCAGTAACTTCAGCAAACCATGTAGATTGTAGTGCAGCTTGTTTCTATGTATATACAGTATGTGTATGCTTCAGAATGATGACCTTAATATATGAAGGTCGAAACGTCGAGTGTTCATTTTGGTTTATATTAAACTAAAGTTTTTTATTTATTTATTTATTTATTTTTTTTTTTTTATATTTAAATATTTTTTTATTTTTTTACTCTAAAAAAATAAATAAATTATTATCTGAAACATCCAGGGTATCAAGGACTTATAGGAAGCTATAAATCACCCAAACCAGCTGTAATACCTTCTCTTAAATTCATTCACACTAGATGCATTGACTAACCCTAAGGACAAACTATTCCACTCACTTGCTCTCTGGGAGAAAAACCTAGCTCTTACACCTTTCTTGACTTCAAATAAATTTAACTTACATGGATGCCGCCGTGTTTTCTCCCCGCCTTCCATATAACGAAAAATTTCATCAGTTGATATCCTATAACACCCATTCAAAAGTGTATAGACCTCTATCATATCATACCCCCCCCCCCTCTTTCACCTGTTGGTGGATTGCACTCTGGTGTGCAATCCACCTACACGCAATCTGTCCTCAAAATCTAAATCCCATAATCCGGATATAATCTTTGTAACTCTTCTTTGTACCCTTTCCACAGTTTCTTTATCCCCTTGGAACCCGGGAGACCAAATTTGCTTACAATAATCCAGTGTGGTCTTATCAAAGCCTTATAAAGAGGAAAAATGACTTCCTTATCCTCACATGTCAAGGTTCGCTTCAACATCAAAATTACACTCTGAGTTGTATTTGCAACCTTTGCTATGTGACCTCTGAACTTCAAATTCCTATCGGCCAAGATCCTTGCCTCCTCAGTTTCTTGTAACATAATTCCGCTAACATAATCTGCCACTGGAATTTTACACTTACCAACATTAAACTAATAGCCATTTTCATTTTCCCAATTATCTAGCTTATTCAAATAATTTTTAGTGATGAATATCAGTAATATTCCTGATTGCCTTGCCTATTTCGCATCATCGGCAAACAATTGCAAATCTGATGATAGACCTTGCTTGAAGTCATTAATGTATAGACTGAACAATAATGGCCCAAGGACTGAACCCTGAGGTACACCACTGGTTACCTGAAATCTGGCAGATTCACACCCACTCTATACCACTTTTTGATGTCCATCTGTCAACCATCCCCTGATCCAAGTCAAGAGTTTATATTCCAATCCCATATTCTCCAGTTTGTGCAACAGCCTTTCGTGTAGTATCCTATCAAATGCCTTAGAAAATCCCAACCTTATCATAGTGTATTCATTCCCTTTATCCAACTCGGCCGTGACATTTTTATAAAATATGAGCAAATTGCTAAAACACAACCTTCCTTTAGTAAACCCATGCTATTTCCTGCATAGTATAGAATGCTTGTCTACCCATTTCTATATGCGAGATCTTACCAACTTCTCTCTAAAATCTTCACTACCACACCAGAGATACTGATCGGTCGGTAGTTAGACGCAACAGTTTTTGCACCACCCTTGTGCAATGGAACTATCATACATTCCTTCCATTCCTGTGGTATCATTCCTGAGCTGAGACTCAAGTTATACAAATGTGTGAAAGGCCTAGCCAATTCAGCTGAACATTCCTTTAGAAAACAGGCTGATATTCCATCTGTCCCTATAGTATCCTATAATATAGTATCCCTAT
Source organism: Typopeltis vanoorti (assembly GCF_054136105.1). Taxonomy (NCBI): domain Eukaryota; kingdom Metazoa; phylum Arthropoda; class Arachnida; order Uropygi; family Thelyphonidae; genus Typopeltis; species Typopeltis vanoorti. The sequence goes on from NC_143559.1 coordinate 138,150,397, forward strand.
AGACAGACTCATATTCAAGTTATGTAACAGCATTTCAACCTCATTTTCATGAACCTCTAATCATGTTACATTGAATAATTTTCATGTTACATTGAATGGAGATTCAATGTAACAGTAGCACTGTGCACCACGTTACATACACCTCGTTGATATATCTTAGCAAACTGAGCACTCATTAACTGAACACTCTCCTTAGCTTCTGACACTCGAGTACCGTTTGCATTATTCTAAATTATTCTTCCACATTTATTATTCCTTTTGCTTGCAGCTTAACGATGAAATTCTTTTGGATTGCCTTAACTTGCATGGCCAATTTCTTTTCATACTCCGATTTAGGTTTCCTCACAATACTCATTACTTTTCTGGCCTGAGGTTTATATATTTCATAACCATGGCCGTTCCGTGGGTTTGCGCCACCTGAGTGCAAAATTTTTGTGCCTCCCCTTTCCATTAAAAATTAAAATATCCCAAAGTACAATAACACGTTACGAATCATTTCATTATACTGCACATTAAGAGGAATGCATAGTAAAATAAAAATTATTTTAAAAAAAACCTTATTTATATAGGTTAAGTAAGAAGAAAAAATTGTGCCGTTCGAGTTCATTGCACCCTTTGCACCCCGGTATGGAACGGACCTGTTCATAACTCCTCTCACTGTTTTTCTCACGATATTCTTTCCACATCATCTTCTTCTTGCGGATCTCTTGCTTAATAAGGTTGGACATCCATTTCGCTCCCAGCCTATTTATTCTTCGAACACTAGCGATACATTCAGATACCCCCTCATTCAAGCACTTTTTGAAAGATTCCCATGCATTGCTGACATTTTTCCCACTCAGTAACTGACACCATTGGACCAAAGATAGTATTCTCCTAAGTCGATCATAATTTCTAGCTTTGTAGTACAGCATGTAATCTGTTTTAACCGGAGCATAAATACAATTAGATACTTCCGAAGAAAGTACAGCATGATCACTGTTACCAATTGGCGGGTAAAATAGCCATATTCTTGACAGTAACCCCTTCTGACGCTATGAGCAAATCCAACACTCTTTGACCTCGAGTTCCTTCTTTCACATGCTGCTTGAGAAAGTTGTCTCGCAACAGTTCAATAAATTCTTCTTCTTTCTTATAATAATATTTCTCTTCTACTCAATCAATGTTTAGAAAATTAAAGTCACCCATAATGATCATTTGTCTGGTATCCATAAGACTAAATTGGCGATGCATTTCTTCGTCCCTTGCAACTGAACTGAGAGGTGTGCAGCAACACCCCACCATGTATTTCATTCTGTCAGCCTTCACTTCACACCAGATAGACTAAAACTCACCGCTACATGGGACGGACATTGTTACCACCATTGTTTTTTGTGTTTCTACCCTAACTGGACTTAAGTAATCTGATATCATTAGTAGCACTCCTCCTCCTCTCCTATATCTTCTATTATTCCTAAAAATAGTATACCCATTACACTCTATTCCACTTACCATATCTGATTCTGATAGCCAGATCACTAATGCCAACAATTTAGGCTACAATATTCAATAAAGCAACGAACTCAATCCATTTGTGTATAGATATTTGGTCTTGTTCTAGAATTTTATCTTTTCCCTACCCAGACATAGTTAAAAGGTCCGAACCCAAAGCATAATTTTTCATCCCTTCGCCACATGCATAACCACGTTCGAAGACATTCATATCTTTATCAAGTTTGCATACCATAGCTGAACTTTCACATACATTACTTCCATTCCTCCCTTGATGATCTAGTTTTCTTGACTCTCTGCATTAGGTCTCATACCGAGAAGTAATTTCTCCAGGCTCCTGATGCCACTTGATTTCAAGACCTTGCAAAGTGTAAGGTCTTGAAATTTACAAAGTAAAGTTGGAACGTAGAGTACACAATTAATGGAGAAATTTGAAGGCGGTTGAAAATTAGAAATTTGAGAATGATAGTGACAGAGACTTGTTTGGGGTTACATTGCTAAAATTGTAAGGAATATAGGACTACTATATGCAGATTTGGTTGCCTGGTTTTTCATGCAGATGTTTTTGAGAGGGTCGAGATAAGGTTCACTAAGTTAGTGCTCAGGTCTGTGGAATGTCAGATAAGAGGAGAGATTGAGGCAATGCAACTTGTAGAGCCTTATGAATAGGAGAGGGGATATGATATAGACATAAGTTGGTGAGGGGTAGTTACCAGATTAATTTGGGGAGGATTTTTCATAGAGTAGCGGAAGGCAAGGAGAGAACTAGGGGACGCCTATGGAAGTTGTACAAGGAAGATGTGATCAGTGAAGGGAGAAGCAAATTCTTTGCATGGAGTGTGATTGGCGAGTGGAACGCATTGCCTGAAAGTGTGGAAAGGGGGAACTGTGAATGGGTTTAAAGCAAGGTTCGATGATATTTTGCATGAGAAATATAGGCATTCCTTGATGAGTCTGACTCCCTGGAGATCACATGTTGTTAATCACATAGCCAAGAAAAATGGAAGATGTGGTCTTTTACAAGTCAAGCAAACAGCAGAAAAAGAAAAGCGAGCGTTCAATAATGATCAAGAAACGAAAAGAAAAATGTAATTGAAGCTTATAAAGAAAACGTAGTGAATGTAGTAGTTTCAAAAATGCAGTACAAGGAGAAAGAAATGGCAAAAAGATCAGAAGGTTGGGAAAATAAAATGCTCCGTGATTGATAATTGAAAGATATTGAAGGAAAAGTTGAAGGTCTCTCTTAGCTTGGTAATATCTTCAACAAAGCAACATTAAGAAAGAGACACAAGGTCTGATACTTGCTGCTCAAGAACATGCAATAAAGGCGAAGATTGAAATGATTCTTAACGATGGGAAGTGGCGAATCTCCATAGATAAATAAGAGACAGTGGACCGTCTAATTTGTTCTTGCAGCAAGACTGCCTCATGCAGACTATAAAAAAAGGCGTGATCTGGTAACAAAAGTTGTACACTGAAGCTTGTGCAGGAAATATGAATTTCCAACTTGCAAAATCTATTGGAACACACAATTGGAAAAGTTCTTGAAAATGAAAATGCAAAGATATTGCGGGACTTCAAAATCCAGACAGAATTTTTAAAATTAGACATCTTGAACCTCATATGTCAGACATCACTGTAGTCGAACGGCATGTGTGGTTCATTGATGTGGCAATACTAGAAGATAGTTAAGTAGAAGAAAAGGCTCATGAAAAACTGACCAAGTATAGGGAGCTGAAGATTGAAATTCGACGACTTTGGAGCAATAAAGCAACAGTTCCAATTGTCACAGACGCTTAGGAGCAATATCAAGAACATTTATGAATCTTTACTCTCTTAGGGGAGAATTCAGAAATGAGAAAGTGGAAGCAACCTTTAAGAGAGGATTAAGACTATTTATTGGACCCATAAATGATAATGAAATATTGCTTACTTTTATCTACATAAGTTCAGACTAGCTTGTTCAATGTAAATGCATATATTATTATTACATAAATATTCTCATTTACAAAACAAATATACAGAATACCCTCAGGGGCTCACTTAAGTGAGTACGGGCGTAGTAGCAAACCCGAGCTACCTGATGCTGGAACATGCCTTACTTCATATAATACACATCTGTTATATTATCTGCAGACTGGTTTCCTCTCTTCCTTCCTTGCTTCTTTCTTCTCTTCTTGCTCCTTATTCCCCCCCCCCCAATGCTATTAGAATATTCGAGGGCTAGGGGTGAATCTTTCTTATTTTGCTGTGTCATTTCATCTTATGCACTATTGTGAGGCACCAACCCGTCTGGCCAGCGTGGTGCAATAAGGCCAAATACCTTCCCATGAGGACAATGCAAATGATGAATAAAGTAGGAAAATGACATACTGGCTCGTCCGTCGCCCAACATAAAAAAGGACTCATCCTGGACTTAGGCAGAGGATCTAGGTCGAAAAATATGCTACAGTCTCCACTAGCTACAGTGAGTCCACCTACAGTGCACAATGATAGAAGGATATTAGTAGGAACATATAACTGCAGATCTCTACGGGATGATGATTGGAAGAATTGATGAAGGAATTGGACCATATAAAATGGGACACTGTGGGCCTTTCAGAGATAAGGAAAGAAGAAACTCTCATGCGATTAAAAGATGGACATCTACTCTGCCACTGTGAATGTGACAGAAACTCAACTGGCGGTGTAGGATTCCTAACAAATAAAACAATCAAAGACAAAATCCTGTTTGTTAATAAAATAACATCAAGAATAGCTGAACTAAGTCTCTTCATAAATAAAAGATACCAACCGAAAATTATACATATATACGCACCAACTCCGGATCATCCAGATGAAGAGATGGAAGATTTCTATGAAACATTAGTATCCACATTAAATAATTATAAAGAATTTTACATGATTATAATGGGTGACTTTAATGCCAAGATTGGAAGTAGAGATGACGATCTGAAGGTAAATTTGGATTTGGACAGAGGAATGAAAGAGGAGAGAGACATTGAATTCACAGAGAAAAATAACTTCTTTATTATGAACAGCTTTTTTAAGAAGAAAATCAACCGAAAATGGACTTGGAGAAGCCCATGGACAAATTTACAATGAAATAGACTTCATCCTCTCCAACAAAAGATATATAATAAATAATACCGAAGTGCTTAATATATTTAACACAGGAAGTGACCACAGACTAGTAAGGGCAGGAATATGGATCAACAAAAATTGGGAACGGAATAAGTTCATAAGAAAAAAGTCCAATTTAGTGAATCTACAAAACCTCTACCACAATAAAAGCTGCTATAGAGAATCACTCAAAAATGAACTAAAAAAAGTTAAACCCTGCTACTGCCATCGATGATGCTAATGAAATCTTAACAAAATCTATCTTGAATTGTGCACTGGAAATAGGAGGTGTAAAAAGGCACCAAAGAGAGAAAAAAACTAAGACAGGAAACCTTAGATCTGATGAAGAAAAGAAGAGATATGAAAAAATAACACCAATAAAATAGAATATGCAGAAATTTGTAAAACTATACGTAAAAGGATGAAACATGAAATTAGATCGTATAATACTAGTAAAATTAAAGAAACAATAGAAAACAATAGCAATATAAAGATCCTAAGACGAACATTATCAGTTAGTTAGGGATTGATAATGGAACAAAGGAAATAGCTGCTGTAAGAGGAAAAAATATGGTAAACGTATAAAAAATAGAGATGCAATAATCAAAAGAATTCAGGAATTTTATACTGAACTCAAACTCATCTGAACTGAAGACAAAGACCGAGACATCCAAGAATCATCTATGGATAACTCGAATGAGGAAGAACACGATGCCCCTGAGATCTTACAAGGTGAAGTGGAAATGGCACTGCGGGAAATGAAGAATGGAAAGGTCCCAAGAGAAGATAGAATTATGGTAGACTTCTTAAAACTAGAAGGAAACCTATCATGAAACAGCTGACTAAACTCTTTAATAAATGCCTAAAACAGAGAAAAATTCCAAAACATTTGAACAATTCACTTCTAATATTAATTTTGGAAAAGGTCAATCAGGAAGAAATTAAAAACTACAGACCTATAAGCCTACTCCCCACCATATATAAAGTCTTCACGAAAATTATAAATAATAGAATCAAATCTAAACTTGAGGGAATGGAAACCTGTGAACAAGCTGGATTTAGGAAGAATTACAATACTTGGACCATATTCACACATTAAGATATTAACCCTTATATAGACTACGAAAAAGCATATGATTCAGTTAAAACATCTGCAACACTAAAAGCAATTGAAACCCAGGGAACTGAGAAACCACGTATTGAAACACTAAAACATATTTACAATAATGCAATTCCTGTAATTAAATTATATAAAAATGGTGAAAAGTTCAAATACAAAAAGGCATCCAGCAAGGCGACACCATATCTCCCAAATTATTTACAGCTGCACTAGAGGAAGTCTTTAGAAGCCTTGATTGGGAAACAAAAGAAATAAACATAAATGGAGAAAGGCTGCATCATATGAAATTTGCAGATGATATTGTCCTAATAGCAGAAAATCTTGAAGATCCGGAAGAAACGCTAAATCAGCTAAATGAAGCCTCCAAAGTAATTGGATTAAAAATAAATAGAGAAAAACAAAAATAATGATGAATAAATACATAAACCATAGAACTGTCAAAGCTGAAAACCATGAAATAGAACAAGTTACTTCACATGTATATTTGGGCCAATTGTTATCGCACTTTGAGGATTGTCAAAGAAAAGAGATTGAACGAAGAATTCACCTTAGATGGATGGCTTATGGGAAAATGAGAGACATGTTCAGAAGTGCATCCCTGTAAGTCTAAAAAGGAAAGCTTTTGACCAGTGAATACTTCCTGTCTTAACATAGGGAGGAGAAACATGAACTTTAACAGAAGACCTAAACCAAAAGCTTATTTTTAGCAAACTTCAGAGAAGTATGCTAAAAATAACATTAAGAGATAGGAAGAAGAAATACCTGGATAAGAGCTCAAACAGGTGTGTCATGAATATTGTAAAATACATTAAACAGGCTAAGTGGAGATGAGCTGGCCATTTTTCCATCTGCAGCGACGGGAAATAGACCAGAAAAACAACAGAGTGGAGACCAATGGATGGAACAAGACAAAGAGAAAGCCCGAGAAGAAGGTGGAGAGATGAACTGGAACAAATTGCAGGAGTGAGGTGGATGGGAGAGGCAGAAAACCGAGTGGTCTGGAAAATCACGGGGGGGGGCCCTTCGTCCAACAGTGGGCAGAACCAAAAGGTTGAAGAAGAAGAGAAGAAGAATAAGATATACAGAATACAGAATTTTTAAACAGTAATACTGTATTAGAATATTATCAAAATTTCACTGTACTCTCTCTCTCTCTCTCTCTCTCTCTCTCTCACACACACACACACACAATATAGTGAAACGAAAATGCATGTAATCTCTTATGTCTCATCACTATACGTGTGCCTAATATAAACAGCAAATATGAATCAAGATTTCAAGTCGCTTCTTCGGCCTTTACATAAGCTGGAATTGGGCTAATTTTCCATAACTGAAAGATTATGTTGTTCTGTTTCTTGTTTCTTGCTTCCTTGTTCCTTGTAGTTATAAACTCTGTTAATTGAGTATTCACACACACCGGCCACTAAATTAGAAACTTTTATTCAATACCGTGTTAGCCGTCCGTTAGCGACTGTCAATCCCAATCCCCTTCGATTCCCTGTGCATAGTTTGTTGAGATGTGGGTCTGGAATAGTCTTCATTAAATCTTTCGGTCAATTGATGCACACGCGAAGTTCTGTTTGTCCGAGAGACGACGAGCCTTCTGAGAAGACGGAGATCTTGTTCCTGACAGACTTGGGATTAGGACCACAGTTACGTATTAGACAAGCAAGTGGGTTATTTTCCCACTGATTAAACACCCGGGATATCTCACCTTTTGAGTAACCATTCAGGTCCATTGTTTTCAAAATCACGCCTCCAGTGAGACAGGCAATCCCAATAAACTCTTTATGGAATTCGGAAAGATCCTTTGTTAAGTAGTCATTTTGAAATGCCTATTTGAGAAGTATTCTTAAATAGGCATTTAAGTATTCTGCATATACGCTGCATAAGTGACGTTTACGTACATCTGAATTCAGAAGCCGGGAGGTGTACCAAATAATAATAATAATAATAAAATCACCATCATTAATTGCTGATTGTACCTTTGGTTGTTAAATGAGTCAGTGTAGATTTGTGGTGCATGCGCTGTGCATTCCTGTTAACACGAGTTATATAAAATTAACAAAAGCAGAGCGGAATCCCGTGATTATTTAAAAAAATATTAACTTAATACATACTCTCACTTAGTATATTGACATCAATTTTAGATAGAATTATTGTCTAAATATTGGTTACCTCAAAGTTATCTTCAAAACTCAGCAAACACCAGGTTGGTGCTCACATACGTAATTGCAAGTTTGACCGAAATAAGCAAACGATTAAGTAAGCAGTGTCATTGACAATGAACATCAATTATATTCTTGAAATACGGGAGACGAATTGTCCTGCGTATCACGTCAGTTATCTTTGCAGTCATTTAACCAATTTACCCTTGCACGTAGTTGGTTGAAGGGCTACATTCAAATTCATTTCAGTATACAAGGAAAAGTCAGGAGTTTTTTTTTTTTATTCGTGTTGGTTAATATTGTAAATGAACTCAATAGGTCCTATATATGGTTCTAGGAAAATTCGGTGTAAGACATTTTATTTTGCATTAATTTTTGTAAATAATCAATGGATGATAAAGGGTATTATGTGCGAATTTTCTTCTGTCATGCTACATATATTTGTCTCTAATATACATCTGTAATGCCCTAAGAATTCTTGAGTAAAAAGCCAATGACATTAAAACAGAGACACTCCTAAACAAAAGCAGGCAAAATGGCCCTAAAAATAATAACTTTTAAGAGGAGTAACATGGGAGTTTTCCCAGAAATAATACCTAGATTTCATTATGTTATGTATCACTGACATTCATCTTAAAAGAGATTTGTCTTTTTAATGAATTTATAATACCCTTTATCATCCATCGATTATTTACAAAAATTAATACAAAATGTCTTACGGCGTAAATGTTTACGGAGAATTTTCCGGTCACGCTATATAGATGTGTGTGTGTGTGTGTGTGTGTGTGTGTGTGTGTGTGTGTGTGTGTGTGTGTGTGTGTGTGTGTGTGTGTGTGTGTGTGTGTGTGTGTGTGTGTGTGTGTGTGTGTGTGTGTGTGTGTAGAGAGAAAGAGAGACAGACAGAAGATGCTTACTTTCAGTGAAAGAATGTAACATTCCGCCATGCTGGAAGTAGAATCTGTCACAGAACTTCAACTGTCTGAACTGCATCGCCATCATGACAGCTGCAGTCGGACCGACCACTGCCCCTGGAAGCGGCGTTTCCGATAACAATCCGGTAAAGAGGTCGATGTCTTCTACACTCCTGTAAACGTTTAAAAGAAACAGTGAACACTGCTTTACTAAGATATAGCACGCTCGCGCGCGCACACACACGCACACACACACACACACACACACACACGCACACACACACACACACACACTTATTAATGTTACTTCTTACTATAAGGTGAAGTAAAAAATTTTTGTGAATATTCTCTCTGAAATAAATACAAGAAAATAAAAAAATAATAATCATAACAGTAATGCTCTCTATCATTAGTTTTTATTTTTTTTGGTTAGGAAGACCGCGTGAAAATGTGAAGATTTTCATTGCCCAAATGGCCCAGGATTCGAATCCTAATTTTCAAGGATGTTTGATGTTTGATGTCTTAGGTAACAGGTAATTCTCATTCAGTTAGTATTGAAGATGGCAAAGGTGTTTGTAGTCTGTGTGTGGGGAATATTCATGAAAATGCGAAGCCCTGTTGCTTGTATCGCTGTAGGTTTATCGGAAATGGAGAGGGGCATGATGGATTTAGTTCTGCTGAACAACACCTATGGAAATATCTGTAGAGGAGACAAAAATGCTGTAACGGACATCTATGACACATTGAGGTGTTCTCAGGGTTCAGTTATTTCATTCGTCCTCATCCTTATATACATAAACGACCTTCTCAGAGTGACCCCAAACCCTATTCTTTTGCTGGTGATGATTTCTGGAATGGCCAAGCGGGTTTCTCCGCTCGGAGACGGGCTTTTCGTCCCGTAAACTCAATAAAATCAACCTTAGAACCCATACTCCCTGAACCCATTTCAAAAAATAAACATATTATGATGGCGTTAGGGACCATGAGATGTCAATCGTCTCTTTACTGGATGCCGTTTATAATTCGTGATAGTCCTCAGCTATCTATCTCTGATTGGCATCCAGTGGAGATTGAACTGTTCCCCAAGTCTCCTGAAACGGACTCGCCTAATCCCTGTAAAGGAATAAAAGGCATTAGCGGATTTATTTTATTTTACAGGCGTTCAGTGCGTCAGCAATCTCTCACCAAGCGATGAATTTATGTAGTATACCTAAAGACATTATTAAACACCCATGCATGGTGGGATTTGAAGCCTTTTTATTTGAGAGCGAGTAAGTTAACCAACCTGACAACGAGACTAGTCAAGTACCTCAAAAATTATTCCCAACTTTTTCGGTATTTAATCGACTGCACTTTCACTTTGTTTACTTGATGTAAACAAAATCAGATAATTGTCTTGATGTTATTCTCAATTCTTTAATATCTCAACTAATTGTTTTACATGAATATTCTTGATGTGGTATAAAGGAATTGTAGACTAAGGAATTGTAGCTGAACAGGGTCGCTGCAAGGGTATCCGATGTCCCTAGGCAAAGAAAATTTAGGCGCCCCTATAGAATGTTTCTATGCAGTAATTAGTGCGCTATTTTTTTCGATACCCAAATTCGATTAGTGCGCCTCTAAAATTCGATTAGTGCGCCCATATACATCTTACAAATAAATGTTACAGATTTTAAAAATTTTCTCTCTATACATTTTTTTATGGCTAACTATTTTAAAAAATCACTCACCAGAATGAAATAATTTAGTTACCGATTTAAAACATTTTACAAAGTTATTTTTAATGGCATACTACACTACTTCCATGTACGCTATGTATACCAGGGTTTCCCAAACTGTGTTCCGCGAGAAGTTCCTGGAATTTGTCATTTTAGTTTTCTAAGCATTTTTTATGAATAAATATTTTATTGTGGAAATATTCTGAGGAGAATAATATTCGAGAATATGTCGAAAAGCTCGGATCCAGAACGCCTAATAACATTTGTGTATCGTTAATTTTCAACATCGAAACCTTTCAACATTCGGGAAAGGGAATACCGCTGTTTATGATCGGTCTCAAAAATTGCCTGCAAGCGGATTATAACAATCGGCGACGTATAATATTTTTCGTACAAGCGAAGTTTTTAAGCAGTAATGCAGAGGCTGACCCTGATGAATAGAGAAGCAGTAATATTTGCAGAAGAGGCAACAGGGCCATACCGTCGGTTGTATGAAAAAAAAGAAACAAAACACCCGCCAAACTACGTTAGCTCAATTCTTTGTTAAGAAGCAGAATAATAAAATTTATATTCTGAACATGTTTTATTGTCTTTCAGCTTCGTGATTTTACTTTAACTAAGCCCTGAGACATACCTTAATTTTTTTTATAAAAAATAAGGTTCAAAAAGAAATTTGAGGAACGAATTATACTTCTCCCCATAGGTTATTATACTCGATTAGTGCGTTTTCGATTAATGCGCCTGTTTTAAAAAACGCATTACGCGCACTAATCGAAGGATTGTTGTATATATATTTTGTCATACTCATACAAGCACACGTACACATGTGGATATTTATATAAATAATATCATTATGAACATTTATATATAAAATTTATATATAAATGTTTATATATAAAATTTATTAATCAAAACCAATACATTTGTATACATATATGATTACTCCTAATATCTGTAAGCAAGAAAGTTATTACATCTTAAATACAAAAATTATGAAAAATTAATCTTTCGGGCTTTTGCTTCGGCAAAGTTTTGAATTAATTTATCTATATTGATTGTAGATGCAATTTCATTCTCTATAGATATTATTGCTAGACCAGTGAGTCGTTCCTGAGCCATCGTAGAGCGAGTGTAAGATTTAATTTCGAGAAACCCCTTTCTGAACTTGCTACCGATACTGGCCATGTCGAAAAAATTCTCAGCGCAATAAACCCATTTGGAACACTATTTTCTAAATTATTTTTGCATATGTATGACAGGACATCTAATGAGAAAGTATTTTCTGGAATTCGCCTTGCTATTATTTGTAATTCACTACATAAATCTGTTCCATCAATATCTCTAGAATTATCACGTGTTAAATAATTTTCCAATATCAAACATTTTTTTAAGCAGTTCTGCTGAAGTAATTTTTTGAAATGTATATATATTTAAAAGAAAACCAAACTTTTCGTTAATTGTAGACATGTGCTTGAATTTTTTATCAACAGATGCAATTGCGGTATCAATAATTGAAAAATAAACCTCTACCTTAAATTTTTGTTTAAAATCTGTTATGAATTCATCCTCTGCTTCATACACAAATTGTTTCTTTTTTTTTCTAAGTCTAACTGTTTCTTGTTCAAAATTAGGCGTTACACCTAAGACCTCAGCGATTTTTTCCGCATCTGTTAACATCTTTTCAGATTCATCCTCATTTCGGATTTTCATTAAGAAATTCTTTGTATCATTAATACAATTTATTATTATTATTATTATTATTATTATTATTATTATGCAGACGGATGCACATACGCTGTATCGCTGCTCCTGGTTTTATAGGTTTAAGGTGTTATTTAACTCATGTTTCTAACTTGAAAGTGCTACTATTTAATTCTACTACTCACGCTGAAGACAGGGACGTTCAAATTACCAAAATGGGATAAGTAAGGTACAAATTTTCAGTGTTGGAAGTTCATAGAGTGTATTGCAGTCACCAGCCAACGAAGAACAAAGGACGTCGCCATTTAAAAGTCGCACTATAGTCGCTAACGGGAAGAAAGGCTAAAGGTCACCGAGACAGCGAAGTTCAAGCAAAATGAGCTGTAACAAATGCAATAAGCCATTGAGCGATGAAGGGGACGGGCCGCCGCAGTGTTCAAAAAAAAAAAAAAAAAACACTTCCACTGTTCAGGGATCTCAGAAAGCACGTAGAAAGCAAAAGGAGCCGTGAAACGGACCGAATGGGGATGTCAACAGTGCCGTGAGAAAACGAAGAACAAAGACCAGACACCAAAGAAAAGTAACGACGCACATCAAGGTAAGCCGCTTCCGGATCCAAAAATTATAGATAACTTTGATTCATTTAAACTCATGGTGAAAGACTTATTAAATGCACACATGGAACAAATTAACAAAAAATTAGAGGAGTATGAACATTACATACAGTTCAATAATGAGACCTCTGAAGAAATGTTAGGAACCGTGCGAGAAATAAAGACGAAATTAACGGTAGCGATAGAAACGCAAGAAACACTCCAATGCAAAAATCAAGAATTGCGGAAAGAAGTAAACACATTCAAGTGTCAAATGGAACACATGCTACAAAAAGAAAGAAAAAAAAGAACTTCAAATTGAGGGAATAACAAAAGAAAATAGAGAAGACTTAAGCAATATAATGCAACTGATCGTCAGCAAAATTGGAATTCAAATCGCAACCACAGATATCACCTATATCAACCGAGGCCCACAAAAAAATAAAGAGAGACCGCCACCAATCATCGCTCATTTTACTAACAGAAATCTGAGAGACTCCATTCTTACAGCAAGCAAGAAAACAAGGCCGATACAACGATCCTAACTGATAAGAAACTCCCAACACCAATCTATATAACGGAACACTGGACTCCATACTCCAAAAATCTTCTATACCAAGCAAGGAAGACAAAAACAGAGAAAAACTACAAGTTCCGGTGGACAAAGAATTCCCAGATATTTTTGAGAAAGAATGAAAACATTCGAGTATACATAATTACGAGTGAATTCGACTTACACAGCCTACCAATATAAAACACTAAATTTTCACATCGTTAAGAATAAGATTAGAACTCATTTAAAAACTATATAATGGAGATCTCAAACATAGGAGAACATATCCAGTCAGACAACATAAATTTCAAGGACTTTGACTCTTTGAAGAAATGGTCAGACAACATTTCAACCAACACCAACTTCACAATCATACACACAAAGATAAGAAGTATAAAAAAACACTGGCTTACATTGATAACACAGCTCAATTATACCATGATAAACATAGATGCGCTAATACTGACCGAAGTTGCAATAAACGACACAGAAATTTACGCGTACAACATAAATAATTATCAAACCTACAACTTATGTAGACCAAACAAAAGGGGAGGTGGCATTGTGGCATTTATCATATTTATCAAAGAAAAATACAACGTGACAGAAAAATAAACTCATTTCGAACATGCGGAAACACTAATTTTGGAACTCACAAATAGCCACAATAGTATCAAATACACAATAAACACAATATACAGACCCCCAGATAATAATCCACTCAATTTTCTTCACGAGTTAGAAACATGGCTAAGCGGCATCCAACCGCGTACAACACAGGCTCATCCTAATAGGAGACATTAACATAAATACTCTTGACCACGCTTCCTCAACCACTAATACATATCTTGATATACTAAGTCAGTACAACATAAACCCTACCATTAACTCCCCAACAAGAGAAGAAATACTCAATAACTCACTAACATAATCATGCATTGATCATATCAATATACGGGCTCTCATCCATACATATACATCATCAGTAATTAACGTAAAAATTGCCGATCACTACTTTGTCTCAACTTCGTTTTATTACGTTTCCTATCCCCCCCCCTGGAATTCCCTACTTAAAATAAACGATCCTATAACATTATACGAGAATTTTCAAATAAAGTTCACAGAAATATACAAAAAAGCAACAAAACCTACACAAACGAGGCGACAAACAGACAACAATCCATGGATAAATGACGACATAATAAATACTATTACTGTAAAAGAAAATCTATGGAAAAAACTTAAAAAGTCACCCAGTATCACACATTTACAAACCTTATACAAAAACACAAGAAATAGACTAACAAAAAAATTCGTAGGTCAAAAAGACGCTACTACTTCCAAAAATTCATGGAATATAACGACAACATTAAGCAAACATGGGCTACACTCAACGAATTTGTAACCCGAAAAAAGAAAACTTCAGCACAAGATTTTATTGCAAAAAGCTGCGGTCAGGACACAAACCAAAAGGAACTAGCAGATTCATTCAACCACGCTGTAACAATCACCACCACACAACTCAAAAAAGACAAACTACCAACGATCAACAAAAAACTACCGACACAAAGTCAACAACAAACGATGTATTTTCCACCCATAACAAAACAGGAACTGAAAGAAGCACTCCTAAAACTGAAACCAAAGACCACTCCAGGAATAGACAAAATAAGACTCACAGACCTTATAACACACTTTGAATAAATAAATCCAATAATTTTGAAACTCATGAACATAATATTCGACACGGGCATTATTCCACAACAACTAAAAACTGCAGTAATTACGCCAATATACAAACACGGCAAACGAAACGATACTCAGAACTACAGACCAATAGCTACACTACCAGCTCAAAAATTCCAGAGAAAATAACACACACCAGACTACACAACTATTTTCAGAAGTGCAACATCATCTCACAAAACTAATATGGCTTTCAGAAAACAAAAAGCACCATTACTTTATTAGAAGACACTGCCGACACAATAAACAAAGCTCTCGACAAAAACAAGTACGCCGTCCTTATACTGCTGAACCTAACCAAAGCATTTGACACACTTGAACGTGACATACTACTCACCAAACTATACTCAATAGGCATAAGAGGAACTGCATACATGGTTCAAGAACTACCTCTCCAACAGAACACAATTGTGTAAATTACACAATTCGTTAATTTACACAATTAACGAATTGTGTAAATATTTTTAACCCGTTAAGTACAGAAAATGAGCGTCCACCGCTAGCATTACAAACAGGCAGTGTCCAGGGCCCATTTATACTTTTGGAGACCCAAGGCGTAACATCATTATGAGGCCTCAAAAATAAGCACTTTTTTTTAGTTTATTGAAAATAAAAGTCAACATTTCCATGATAACTCATTTTAATAACACAATACAACATTGGTATATTTGCGTATATTTGCATTTTAAAAAAGTATAAAAATAAATCAATTCAAATTTAAATTTAAAAAAAATCAATAACTAAAAGTTTTTTTTTCTGGCTTTGGTTTTAGCAAATAAATGTATAATTTCATCATAATTAATCGAGTCCATTACATCTGATTCAATGCATAATAACGACAGGTCACTTGTTTTTTGTTTTTTTTTGTGGTGCAAGTTGCATAAGAATAAAAGTTTTTTTTTTTTTTTTAAAAAAAAAAAAGAAAAGAAAGAAAAGAAAAGAATTTAAATGCAATCCAATTAAGCTTGCTAATCAAGCCAAAAATAGGAACTTCATCAACTCTAAAGTTCAGATATTCTCACTAAAAATAAAAATTTTGAATTTACGGTAATAAAAATTGTAGCAAAAATCATTATATTTATGGAATTACAACATGGATCTAAATATAAATATAAAACGTTTCAGTTTGCAGTAACATGCACAGTATGTCTCCCTGGTTGACAGAATGGTTAACTTTCCATCCACCCAACTTTAGGTGAAAGGTAAATTTTGTCGCCTAGTGCGAGACCACCTTACTAACTGGAGGCCTGGAATTCACATAAAAAGCATATAATATATATATATATATATATATATATATATATATATATATATATAGGATTAATTCACTTCCAACTTTATCACACAATTATTAAGATTTATTCAACTCCAGATTTGATTTTTTTAAGTTGCAGTAATAAGCATAATAATTCCAACTTTAGTTAAAACGTAGGAGCAATTAATAGTAACGATAACTTGCTATACTCGCTAACATCTACTTTTTTACTCGACATTTTACCCTAAAACAACTAGAATCTTGATGCACAAAAAAATGAACTGAAAAATCAATTTAATTTATAAATAATAATAAACTTGAAAATGAAATGCTCTGTTTATGTGATATAGAAACTGCTCTTACCCACTAAATAATACAAATAGCAGCAGCACAAAAAAAAAAAAACCCTCTGTTGTCTCAGAAACAGAGGTTTCAAAATGATCATAAGTTCAATGCTCAGCGATCTGTTCTTCCTAACAGGATTCTGGGAAATCACAGGGTGAAATATTCTTAAGAACACTATGGATTAAACTGACCATATATTTAATCTCTGGATTAAACTGCTAAGTCAGTGATTAGTCAACACAAGTCAAACATTTACTACGAAACAATTTCCAGAGAAGGAGATTGGAATTTAGTAATATTGATAAGAACAATAGCCCAGATAGTTCAGAAGCGAAAACTATCTGTGACAAAATGAAACTAGTTTATTTAATTAAAAACACAAAAATACAACCAATTTATTAAATATATCTTTATAGAGTTCATAATTAAAAGGACTCTAATAATAATAATAATAATAATAATAGATTTCCACAGATGTGTCTCATCTTGTTTTGGTATTATCAAAATTATCAAGTTATTCTGAAGCATTATGAATTTTGCTATTTTATTATTATGCCGCTAATATTTCTTCAAATGTGGCACTTTTTACAACAAAACTGGCTAAGTCAGGTTGAATATATCTGTTTGCAAATATACTCAAAATCCCTTTGACCTAATAAAAATGTAGAATGCTGATGAAACTTCATCAGCATTCTATCTGTTAAAATGTAATTATCCCCCACCCCCCGCCGTTAACTGATTATTGTCTTTATGTGCACTGTATTACTTGAAATTTCTTTACTATCTTACGATATTTGACCCATTTGCTGCACAATTTATTTATTGTGTCTCTTCCCAAATGAAAACGAATTTCACATGTGCGAAAATAAATAATCAAAACGTTTCTTTACATTGGAAATATTATGTCAAATATTTATATTTTTTAAATAATATTTATTGCTTTCTTTCGTTGCAAAATAAAATTACGTGGGTCGCATATTTCAATTTTAGGAACGATTTTTTTTTTAATGAACAACAAAATCAAAATCAGCAAACGCCTATTTTCTCCCGTATAGGGAGTAGGCAGGGCCGTTTACCCTATCTAACTTTTGGAGACTGAGTGGGCAGTTCAATCTCCACTGGTAGCCAATCAGAGAGATAGTTGGCCCAAGGCTATCACTGATTCATCGGTATGCAGTGAAGAAGGCGGCAAGCTAGTGCCGCCATCTCTTGGTCCCTAACCCTAACACAATATTTTTAATGTCTGAAAATAGTGTGGGTTCGACGGTCGATTTTCTTGAGTTTACGGAACGAAAAACCCGAGTTTCCGGGAGAAAAAACCCGCTAGCCCGTGCCAGAGATCGACTAAATCGGGAACCGTTAGAAAAAAGGATTATAAAAATTTCCTCTAGTCGGCGACTAGATTTGAACCACCAAATCCTTTCTATGGCTTCAAGCGCCGTAGAGTGCAAATGCCACTTCTACCGAGCTACACTCGGGGTATCCGATTGCGAGTATTTTAATATCAAAAATTTCTATCCAATGGTATTTTATCAGTGATTCTTCGCCTTTGTCTTTTGCTGAAAACTGCAACAGTACAATTACTTTGGAAAAATAACGAATTCAAACAAAACACACACACACACACACACACACACACACACACACACACACACACACACACACACACACACACACACACACACACACACACACACACACACACACACACACACACACACACACAGTGTGTGTGTGGTGATAATTTTGGGAGGGGGGAGCTAGCCATTAAAGGCAAATTAATTCTGTTATGAAAATTTGGGAATAACTGCCGTTTATTTCGATTTGTAGGGAGTGATTGGCGGGGAACCAAGAAAGTTGAAATGCAAAAACCTAGAGATTAAGTTTATAAAAATTATGCATTACATATTATTATTATTATTACTGGCGGTTCCAAGGAGTCCTTAGACTCATCGAGGGAGGCCCAACATCATGTCACGACCAACTATTCAACATTCATACAGTATCTATCATACTTCACCTTGAACTCATTTACAGTCATTGCACCTACAAGAGATTCTGGCAGCTTATTCCACTCATTTACTACTCTCCAAGTAAAAAACCTAGCTCTAACACCCTTGCTAACCCGCTCTTACCAAGCTTCCATTGATGGCCCTAGTCCTCCCACCATCAGTCCTATTCTCAAAAATATCTTCTGAATTAATCTTATAGAAGCCCTTCAGTAATTTGAATGTCTCAATCATATCACCCCTTTCCCGCCTATCAACCAATTTCTGCAGCCCACAAATCTTCATCCTGTTCTCATATGGTTCATTCCATAGTCCTGCTATTATCTTAGTCACTCGTCTCTGGATCCTCTCCACCAAGAAGAAAACCCTGGCGCCCATATCTGGGCATAGTAGTCTAGATGAGATCTTATCAAGGCTCGATGCAGAGGAACAATTACCTGTTTGTCTCTGCTCGTTAAAGTGTTTTTCAGCAACGAAGTGATTTGATGAGCTAATTTTGCCACTTTTGCGATGTGTCCCCTAAACGTCAACTTCCTATCCACCAACACTCCCAAATCCCTGGCCTCGTCAATCTCCTGGAGTACAGTTCCACCAATGTGATATACTACTGCTAATCTTTTCACCCCAAAATGCAAAACCTTGCATTTTTGCACATTAAATTGACATCCATTCTCCTTAGCCCAGTCCTCCAAACTATCCAAATCATCCCGCAAAAGTATGACATCCTGAGCATTCACTATTGCTCTACCTAACTTTGCATCATCCGCAAACAGATGCACAGTTCCTCTCAGACCCTTTCCTATATCGTTAATGAACAAATTAAACAGAACAAGAACAGAACAGAATCCTGTGGCACACCACTAGTCACAGGCCGTCTTTTGGATTCTACTCCTGAATAAACCACTCTCTGATGTCTCTCCATCAACCACCCTCCTATCCATCTCACCAACCTTATATCCATTCTCATATGCTGCAATTTACTGATTAGAATTCCATGTGGTATCCTATCAAAGGCTTTAGCAAGGTCCAGTGGAATCACTGTAAACCCGTTACCCTTATCCTGTTCAGCCGTCACTGTGTTATAGAACGTGAGAGAGTTACTGAGGCATGATCTACCCTTCAAAAATCCATGCTGTTCCCCATAGAGTATTCGATTTTCATCTAACTAATCTTGTATTTTCCTCTTGACTATTTTCTCCAAGATCTTGACAACAATTCCTGATATGCTGATAGGCCAGTAATTTTCAACAGCAGTCTTGGAACCTCCTTTATGCAGTGGAACTATTTTCCCCTCTTTCCACCCCCTTGGGGATAACCCAGACTCGAAACTGAAATTAAACAAAATGGACAAAGGCACCGACAATTCTTTAGCCGCTTCTCGTACGACACCAGCTGGTATACCATCCAATCCCGCAGATGAATTGACATTGAGGTTTTGTAATAGACTATTCACCTCGACTTCATGCACCACAATTCCCGTATAAGCTGTTGGTTCTTCCATTTCTGCAATGTCACCACCTGGACGATATACTCTTGCAAAGTGCTCACTCAGTAATTCTACTATATCAACTGATTCGGTTACCTCTCTACCATTGGAATTCTTTAAAATCAATCTGCCGTACACATTGTTTCTTTTACTTGCAACATATCGGAAAAACTGTTTGGGATTCTCTTTAGCCTGCGTCGCCAATGTTCTTTCGTAATCCTTTTTTGCTTTTCTTACCACCCTCGTTACCCTTCTGGCCTGGGCTTTATACTGTTCATGGTTTGGCGGTCACCTTTCTCCTTAAATTCCCTCCATAGTTGTCTCTTTTTTTGCAGCTCAAGCTTAATGGTGTTATTCATCCATTTAACTCCTACTTGATTTATTATTCAGACTCTAGGTTTGAATAATAAATTTTTGCCTCCTGCAAAAACTTCTTAACCCCCTCCCATGCACTATCAACATTACATGCCATGGCACTGAACCAATCAAACTCCTAAGGTTGTCATACTTACCAGGCCGATAATTCTACATGTACCGAGTCTTAATTGTAAATTCCACACCTTTAGCCACCTCCCAAGTAAAGACTCTATGATCACTATCACCAATTGGTGGCAATGTGGTCATATTTGTTACAGCCAAATCCTCAGATGTAATTACTAGGACAAGCACTCCCTGAGCCCTAGTATTTTCCATTACATGCTGTCGCAGATAGGTATCCCTTAATAACCGCATAAAACTCAATTCCTTCCTCCCATGTGTCCTCTCCTCCTTCCAATCAATGCTACCATAGTTGAAATCTCCCATAATAATTGCCCTGCTTCCACTCATTTCTTCTATTTGCTAATGCATACTATCTCGACCATCTTTTCCATCACGTGGTCTATAGCAGCACCCAACTGTATATTTTGTTCTGCTAGTTTCAATGTCACACCAAATAGTCTCAAATGTGCTCTTTTCTCTATCCTGCAATTCAACTTCTATTCTCCTTGGCTGCAGCTCATCAGCTATCATCAATAATACTCTTCCCCCATTTTATTCTCTCTGTCCCTCCTAAACACACTATACTCCTCACATTCAATCCCACTAGCTATATCATCTTCAGTCAGCCATGTTTCACTAATGCCAATAACCTGTGGTGTGGAAGTGCCAATCAAAGCGAAAAATTCTTCCTTCTTGTTCCTGATACTCCTAGCATTAGTATACATGAAGTGCAGACTCCCTGTTAGCCCAATCCCTACCTTGATGCCTTATGCTAACTATCGCATTCTGATTTGTTGTCCTTATTCGCTCGGGCATATTATACTCATTCATACACTCAACTGCCTCCCTAAGGTCTGCATACCCCCCCCCATAGTAAATGTAGCTTCTCTGATTCTGTACATCTACTTCATTCAACAACACTTTTTCAAGTCTCCTTACACCGAATCCATTCAAATGCAATCCATCCATCTTATATGGATCCTTTTGCCCATCTAACTCACACCACATGTCCACAAATTCCACACCACTCATCCTGCATAACCCATGCATAAATTCATTTGGAATTATGGCCCTCCTTCTAAACTCTTCACTGTCATACTGTGGAGATAGACTAATCATCCTAACTCTCTCACTCTTCTCTTTTGCTACCTCAAACAATTCATTCAGGTCCTCTGTCATTTCCATTTTATCTCCTTTCAAATAATTCGTACCTGCCACCACTATCATTTCTTTCACCCTTTGCTTTTGCTCCCTAATAGACTCACTTACGTCCTTAGTGGTCGCACTATCACACCTCACACTAACGAATCTCCATACAGCACTAGCTCCTTCATTTTGTTTACGTTCACAATCATACTCTTATTCTTCTTATCATACTTTTTTTTTTTATTGGCTGGTACACTCGGTAGACATTTGCATATGCTCCAGCTGCTCCTTTGCTCTATGTATCGCTCCGCTCAACAGCGCGATCTCACTCATTGCATCTGTCTCATCTTTTTTATTATCTGTTAAACCATTAATTTGATCTGTATCAATATCTTCATTCACACTTACTACATTCTCGCCCTCACAGCTCTCTGGTACAACCTCGCAATTTCTTATCATATCGCTATTTTTTTACATTCTGAAATTTGACAAAAATATCATATCATACTCACGACCAGAAACACACTTTAATTCCTCATTTTCTACACACATTCACTCTATTATCATCATCTAACCATACTCCAACCGCTCTCCACAAAGCATACATTTCGCAGATAGTGCATTGTCTAATCTTCTTTATGTCACAGTTATTGAACAAAGATGGAGAACTATTATTACTAGCTGCCATTTTCCTTCTTACCGAAGCAATGTGCACCCTCTATCGCATTTTATCAAATTAATAATTGAAATAACACCAAAAACACACAAACAGACACACTAAGATACGAAAAGCAAACAAAACTAAGTAATATTGAAGCAAAATTGTCAATGATAGCTTAAAATAACACTTATCTTATCAGGAGCTCTCAACAAACACTGCACACCACGAGTCCCTCTAGCGGAAACATGATTCAAGATTTACGTATGATTCTCTATAAAGCAAAATTTAAAAGTGCGAACCTTCGCGCAATTTGTGAACTTACCTTCGAACTAAGATTATGAATAAAAAAGAAAACTTAATTTGGAACAGATGGAGGATGTATTCATTTTTAGATTTGGATTTTCATGAATTTATAAAATAATTGTTTGACAAAAATAATTATCTTCAATCAAGTTCTGGGAGAATTTTAAAATGCACTGGTGATTAAAATAATTAGCCAAAATTGATAGTGAAATTGATCTTCCATAGTGATACAATATGAAGCGAAGAAATTATGAAAGGATTTCTTATTTTGCGCTGGCATTAAAAACTATAATTATACGATAAAAACAAGCAGCAAAATGAATATAAATATAACTCATAGGTATTTAGTCTGATATAACTTAGATTCCGGTTACCGAGCAAACGGCAAGCAACTGCGTTTCTTGCTGTAGGCAACTGAACATAGCTACTACGTACGCCAGGTAATGTAGCTAAGTGTTCTTTTCAGCGTGAAGGATTATTGGCCCTTCTAATGGACATGACTGTCAAACTACACTTCTTATCCATGTTCTTTCAGAAGGTGAACAAAATATTATCCAGGTTTGCTTGACGTGTATATACGTTCATCAAAAAAAAACGATATGCTTGCTTACATGAATTTTATGGAATACAGGAGTTCCTGTTAGTTTTTTAGTTTTATATGTAGCAAAATCTGGCTCCCCAAAGTCTTGGAACCTATAGGCGATTGCCTAGGTTCATCTAATGATAAAACCGACCCTGTAACTGAAGAAAGTGAACATCTTCATAAAAATGCTTTTTTCAATTTTTTATGGAAAGATTTTTTTAAATTTTTTATTACTTTTTTTTTTTTTACATTGTCCAGAAACCCTGGTCTAGAGATCAGGGTTGGAACTTTTTCAAGCGACTTCAGGCATCCAATAAGCAGAGCGGTGGTCGTGCGGTGGGGAATGAAATTCGTTTCTCATCTGAAGACAAACACGCATTCCCATGGTGAGATTCGATCGCTTCCAAATGATACACAACACGCTGAAGAAACAAATTCTAAATTTTGGTAGATATGTCTAGCGATTTTCCCGCTGTGCGTGACGTGTATAATAACTTGTCTGTATTATAGATGGTGGGCTGGACAGTTATCGCTGACTCGAAACTGTACCTTACCCTTTCATTGCTTCCTACCTTTTAGTTATCAACTAGAAAGTAGACGATGCACGTGTACCCACCATTTTTATACACTTTCGAGCGGTGAATATGAATATTGAGTTCTTACGTAGGCGAATTCGATATACGAAATTTCTTCACAATGCGAGTGATTTCATACATCGATTTCAAAAACATTTCCCCTGATGATAGTCGGGGAATTGAAAGGGAAAACCTTCGATTTTCCCTTTTAATTCTCATTAAAGTCCGGATTACTTCGTACTTCTGTAAATGAAAAATGGAGGGCCCTTTAGTGTACTTACGCATATGCTTTCTGCAGGTTTTGAACGTTTGCTGTCGGCATAACTTGCAGCAGGTCCCGGAAGGAAGAGATTTTCCTGTCGAATAGAAAGCGGGAGTACATCGTGTAAGGCTGCAAGCCGTGATCACGCCCTCTCTGGATGTTCATAGCAGCCAGATCTAAGCCTCGCGTGGCCCGTTTATCTTGGAAAAGGTGGTTAGTCACTTCGTCGTTTAAAAATTGATCGCACCTGTCCGAACGGGTCGTCATGAAGCCCCTCATTAGCGTGTCCAGCATTCCGTCGTGTATTTCTTTGGAATTGAACAACTGGTTCCTAAGAGGAAGAAATCGAAACTTTCCATCTTCACGAACCTCCGCTAATTTTTCGTGGATCAGAGAATGCCCGTACCGGTACGCCGCCGTGGCCACCTCGTTGATGATGGTAGGATCGCATGTGGCGTCGTAAGTAGTGTAGAGAGTTCTGTGGATGGAGAGGTCGAACATCTGCATGTACTCGGATCCGACTACCTTGGGAAGATATTCTTTGTAAGCAATCACTTGGAGTTGAGCCCCGACGATCCTCCTGTAAAGAAATGAATTCCAATCAACACTTCTTGCTAAACAGCATTGCATTGAGCACCGCTGCTGACCAATTAGGAAAGTGGTTACAGCAACTGCAGCGTAAAAATGGCTTGTTCCACCCATCCCCCCGCAAACGATGACAAATATTGACAGTTGGCTCATTGACCTACACATTGTTTAGTCACAGCGCAGTGTAGCCAGTTTCCTGATCGATCGAATGTTAAAATTATCGGAATAATCCGCGAGGCGGTAAAATGTAAAAACACACTAACCTGCACTCCTGATAGATCCGGCCGGCGTCCCAGTGAGAATTAAGCAATGCCATGATGCCCACGCACCTGTTGTGATGACGCATCCAAACGGTGTGCATGGAGGTGAGCCCAACGTGCTCGTTCACTCTGGGATCGCCTGCAGAGCAAGAAACGCGTTTCAGCCCTTTGTGTTCAGATAGCAGATGGAGTAGGGAATATAATGAAATACGAATCATTACTACAGTATAAGCAGAGAGAGAGAGAGAGGGAGATGAATGATGAATTCTCTTACTTTTCATTCACTCAGGAATCATTTTCTTGCTTTGGAACAAGTTCTGTCCTTCTGTGTTTCCACCTCTTTCTCTCTCGCTATCTCTCATTAAGAGGGTATCATGGTAACATAAAACAAAAATTAGGAAACTTTTCTATTTTTGTTCTCTTCTAGATGTTATATAGACAACCAAGATAAATCCTACCACGAATAGCACATTGTATGCCTCTGCTCTGTCATCAGAAATACATTAAGAGCCTGAATGTGGTAGCATTCAGGCTGTTATCTGGTCCTGATGGTATCGCTCCAGCTGTGCTACGAATCTGTGATTCAAAATTAACATCCGTTCCATGTTGCCATTTTAATAATCTCCTAGAATCTGGCCTGGTGTCTTCATATTCGCTTAGCCTCTCGCTAGGAAAGTGCATATTCAGCCTTCCCAGAAAAGAGAAACCATAAAAGCCATCCATGAAGCTATCGTCTCATTGCCCTGAACTACATAAGAACAAATAATAATATGAAAACAATATAAGATAACAACGTCACTCATTTTTCCGCGTTGGAGGCCCCCAATCACCGCTTATCAGCAGTACTTGCAGTCCACAATGACCATCTGCCTTTCCTGGACAAGCAATGGAAAGGTTCTGAGAAAGCCGTCCGGTAGCTCTTGACAGAAAAAGGGTATCCAGACTGCCATCTTATGATCTGCTTTCCGTCCTTTAGAGTTCAGTCGGCAGCTTCATCTTTGGTCCATTTATTTATCGTGAGTACTTTCAAATTTTTCCACCGATGCCGATTGGTACTCCGAGGCTGTAATTTCCGTCGTGCTTTTTCTCGTGTGCATAAATAACATTCTCTCACTGACCTCACATCCTCTCCATAATTAGCAGTGATACCCCTAGTCTTTTTTCTTCTTCTTCATTTATGCTTCATTCTTCTTCCTCTGCAGTGTTCAGATATTCCAAGCTTCCACAGCGAATACTTTAACTGATCTCCACGCCATTCGCCAGCTTGGCAATCAATTACAATCGGGTGAACGTCTGTGCCGCCAAGCATAATCCTGCCTTATTTCATGCTCGGATCTCAAGCGGGAAGCATTACTCTCCTCCCTTTCAAGTATATCTAAAGCGCTGTTACGGGTTTGGCTTTCTTTACGCCGTCGTGTTCAGGGATTTCCGAATAGCGACCGAGATTCTTTAGATTCGATTCCACTACAAACCAGAATTCTTGCATTCCTTGTTAACTTCTGCTCGATCGTTTCTGCTGAGATTTCCAAACCACCCTTCCGAGCACTCTTCGGTCGTTCGAAGTTGGCTTGGTGGGTCTCTGCGAGTATCTTAACTGAGATGGCCCCTCGAAATCGTCGTTTGCTGATGATGACACGTGCAGTTCATTTCGGGTGGTGCAGTCTCGCGAACGGATTGGACCACGGACGTCGCATTCTTTGATAAAACTTATTTTAATGGTCTTTAAGTTCTTCACGTGACATCACAGCAGTCGATTCGAAGGGAATATCTGTTGGGTTCTCGACAATGTGTGATAACGCGGATGATAATAAGGATTATATTAATAATAATAATAATTATTATTTATTTTTTATTTTACAACAGGTCATGATCTGATAGTGATTTGACACTTGTGATTCTAAGATGCAATATTGAAATATTTCGAATGTGTTACGGATTGGGATGGAGATTTCGTGGAGATTTTGTGATTATAAACAGCAAGAAAAAGTTTTATTATAAGCTGAATATCACATAATTATGAAGTGCTGAGCATAAAATAGAGACGAGGAGTGTTCAAAATATAACAAGTAAAACGAGATTGTTAATTCCGATTTTATTTTGTGTGCAATCAAGTTAAACAGAAAAAAAAAAACATTTTTACCAATGGTAAGCAACTTACCTGCTCGGAAGCAACGTGCGTTCGGTTTACTGCACTGATCCGAGCGTGGATTGAGACTGAACGGGAGGTTATTCTGTGTCGATGTCCGTAGCATACCTGAAAGAATTATCATTAGAACTCGTGCAATCAGAACACACGCACACACAAGACAGAAAGAGAGAGATCGAGAGAGGGTGGGGGGACGACTTTACTTTTGCGAAGGCATTAGCCAATAGGTTGGCCGTAAAAATCGTTTCAACCAAAACTCATTGCTCCCTGTGACCTTTGAAAATAATCATCAGCACGGATGCTGACTCCGTCCACGTGGCAACTTCTCCTTTCTCTCAGGGACTGGTTCGTTTTCAAAATTGCCACTCGGAAATGGGAATGCGTCCTCGAACTAATGGCGGAAGCAACCAGCAGTCCTGCAACTTCTGGATTCAGTTCGTTGGAGTCCACATAGTAGTCACTGATGATAGCCCCCCCCCCCCCCAACGCACACACATTGTTCTAAA